>NC_086292.1:12058108-12376514 GCF_963924245.1 Chroicocephalus ridibundus
ACTATCTCCACAGACAAATATTCTCTCAATCTAAATTTCTCTTGCTGCAATACTTCTTGTTCTTCTCTCTGCGCATCACACGCTTACATCTGACAATGCAATATATTAAAGGTCATCTCACAATAGCACAACAATTTCTGAGTTTGAGCGGTTTGTTATATTTGTGTGAATAAATTCAAAGCAAAGCTTTTATGTTAGTTATGTGAACGCTGCAAAACTATTGCATTGAATTTATTCTCACATATACTTCCAAAAATCATTTCCACCGTAATTTCCAAAGATTCTGCTCTTGCACAAAGTGGGGCTTGGTAGCCCATTCCAACAAAATACACAAAGAGTGAGATTCATCTCACCCAGCTTGAGACATTTGTGTCTGAAATAGTTTTCTATTACAGTCTGTTATCAGACTATAATGTTTAAATTTATTCAGCTATTGATATTTATCCTTTCTGACACTATCATGATGCAAGAGACTGTAGCAAGCGTATAAAGCTATGTTAAGCAGAAGAGGAATGATTCTGGAAAAACTCTCAAGAGGAAAACAGTTCCTACTTCAAATCATATTTGCCCTCATTTCTGTCTCTGAACATTAGAGAAGCTCATAAGATATTACAACTGTTTACAGTTTTCCATGCATTACAGAAACACGTGGACATTCCTTAAACTCCTTAAACTCCTATTTTCTTGTGTCTTCCTGCTGTCTTCTGTTACTTGGACTCGTATTAAGTAACACTTTTCCCTCATGATTACATGACTGATACCCTGTTTCCTCTTTTCTCTTCAGTACATCTATTGGGTTTGCTATGAAATAAATTAGTGACTGCAGTAAATAACCTTTCGGGTGGTCTCACTGGCAACTGACAAATAGTGCAGCTGAAACCACTCTAACTGAATAAAGGATCTATCCTGCCTCTCTTCTTCATGTTATGAAGTGCATTATCCCAGGAGGTGTCCTACCAGGAGGCAATGAGGCACTTTAGGAGGTCAGGTCTTCTTCAGAGAAACAGGAGTTGCAGAAAAGTAGTATTAAATAGTCAGTGTCTTCAGAACAAAATGAGGCAATCTACACTTCACACAGCCTGACACCACTTCCCACAGCATTCTGCTGGAGAAACTGGCTGCTCATGGCTTGGACGGGCATACTCTTTGCTGGGTTAAAAACTGACTAGATGGCCAGGCCCAAAGAGTTGTGGTCAATGGACTTAAATCCAGTTGGTGGTCGGTCACAAGTGCTGTTCCCCAGGGATCAGTACTGGGGCCAGTTCTGGTTCATATCTTTATCAGTGATCTGGCCAAGGGCATCAAAGTGTACCCGCAGCAAGTTTGCAGACAGCACCAAATTGAGTGGGAGTGTTGACCTGCTTGAGGGTAGGAGGGCTCTACAGAGGGATCTGGACAGGCTGGATTGATGGCCCGAGGACAACTCCATGAGGTTCAACAAGGCCAAGTGCCAGGTCCTGCATGTGGGTCACAACAACCCCATGCAGCGTTACAAGCTGGGGGAAGAGTGGCTGGAGAGCTGCCTGGCAGAAAAGGACCTGGGGGTGTTGGTCGACAGCTGGCTGAATATGGGCCAGCAGTGTGCCCAGGCGGCCAAGGAGGCCAACAGCATCCTGGCTTGTATCAGACACAGTGTGGCCAGCAGGACTAGGGAAGTGATCGTCCCCCTGTACTCGGCACTGGTGAGGCCCTACCTCAAATATTGTGTTCAGTTTGGGGCCCCTCACTACAAGAAAGACATTGAGGTGCTGGAGCGAGTCCAAAGAAGAGCAACAAAGCTGGGGAGGGGTCTGGAGAACAAGTCTTACGAGGAACAGCTGAGGAAGCTGGGCTTGTTCAGCCTGGAGAAAAGGAGGCTGAGGGGAGACCTTATCACTCTCTACAGCTACCTGAAAGGAGGGTGTAGGGAGGTGGGGGTCAGTCTCTTCTCCCAAATAACAAGCGACAGGACAAGAGGAAATGGCCTCAAGTTGCACCAGGGGAGGTTTAGATTGGATATTAGGAAAAGTTTCTTCACTGAAAGGGTTGTCAAGCATTGGAACAGGCTGCCCAGGGAAGTGGTTGAGTCACCATCCCTGGAGGTATTTAAAAGACATGTAGATGTGGCACATGGTTTAGTGCTGGACTTGGCAGTGCTAGGTTAACGGTTGGGCTCAATGATCTTAAAGGTCTTTTCCTAAACAATCCTATAATTCTATTATTTGCGATAATTTGGACGCAATTACTGCACAATGATCAACTACTTCTACCAAAGGCAAAACTTCTCCAAACCAAGACAATTCTCCAAACGTTGTTTTCATTTTAAACCTTTCTACTGTAAGCTTTAAGCAGGAAACCTTTCTGATGTGTTGCCTCACAGATATCTAACTACCTTTCTTATCTTCTTACCACAGGCCACAACACATAATATAAAACCACTGGAACTAAAATGCCGTATCCTTACTGTTTGTTACTCAGAATGTTTCACCATCAATCTAGTGACAGCTTTAATTGCTTTCTGGAAATAATCCTACCATCATCTCATTGAACTTAGTTCTGATGCATTGAAAGTACTCTATAAATAGCTCTTCTGACTTGTAGTAGGAAGGCTGCCATTAACACTATTGTGTATCTCAAAATATATGAATGTAATTGCATCTTTTAAAAAACTGTAACATAGCTTCTGATAATGCTACACCTATTTGAAAGTATCTTTTCCAAACTGGAAGCCCCAATTTGCTTGAAAATTTATTTGTGTAGAAAAGTAATCAGTGGACAGACAGAAAGGTCCAAAGGACAAATACAGCAGAGGCAGGGGAAAAGGCAGAGAAACTTTTTTCCCATCTTGGATCTTTCATCACACATTTTTTTTCAGCTTTATTTTTCATCTGATGGAGAATATTTTCTTCCTGATCCAAATCCAATTTGTATATATAAAAAAACCTCACCCTTTATCGATTTCGCTGTGGTTCAAAATGGTATTTTTACAGTGCAAAAATTTAATCAATACAGCCTGATGAATCTGGACTGGTAATGGTAAACATACTAACAGATATTTCATTTCAGGCAGCCAAAGCTCTGGAAACTGATACCACTGAAAAGGATTACTCATTTGCCATCGGGTATATCTCTGTTTACCCAGCCATGGTTATTGGTGTAAAGCAGAATACAATTATGCTGTGCTTGCCACAGCAGGGACTTCAGCTGCAGAACCTGTCTCTTTCTTAGAGGTGATGTAGGTTGGCAGGTCGGACAAGGCCTTTGTGGGAAATGTTTAAAATAAAGGAGCAGAAATGCAACCTAATAGCAGGAAGATTAGACTGACACAAAGGTGAGGAGAACTACACAGTATCCTGACCGGGACATTCTCTAAATACCGTGTTTCCCAAGTAAATATGGAGTTTCCTTGTCCAATTTGGTCCTGTTTTATAATTTGTCTCCACTGTTTGATTTCAGGTTGTACATGTTGCAAAACAATGAGATTACAGTCATCACTGGAGATTCATACTCTGCCTAACAAGCTCTGAAATCCTTCACAATACACTGAGAACCACAAAAGGAAATGCCTTGCAACGTCTACCTTGTTCGATATTTTATTTGATCAGGAGACTAGTCAGAAAGCAGTCCAGAACAATCTATAGTGAGCAGTAATGAGTGAGATGAAAGCTATGAAAGCTATGCCTTTGCGTTCACTCATGGAGGGGAAAATGCAATCCACAGTTGTTGGGCTGAAAAGCCAGTTGTGTAGGAAAAATGGGAAACCTGTTGAGTGACAGACCGCAAGAATCAGGAAAGGCACGAGGCAGTGTACGATAATGATGAGAAACATGGAGAGCAACCAAATGGCTTTGTAGGGAAAAGGGAAACAGGTGAAGAGATGGCTCAGTAGGTACATTTAATACAGTTGTCTCACAGGTACAGCCTGAACCACTACAGCCTCAAAAGAAAATAAAAAATTTGAGACAACTACTTTCAGCAAAGGTTCACAAGATGGCCTGAGTGGATCAGGATACCTCTTTGTATAAGCACTAAATCTTTCGCGATACACAGTAGTACTATTATTAACACTGACTAGGGCTCTGCTCAGAGCATAAAGTTTTCCACAATTATTTAATTAGTAAATTTGATTAGTAATATTCACTAAAGAAGTAATGATTTATTTAAGCACTATTTGCAAAGAGTAGCCACCATCTTTAATTCACTGGCTTACAGGACCACCTTAGAATATGGGTCTACTCACAAAACTTGCTCCGGTGAGTGCTTACCTCACCCAGGTCAGGTGCTCTGTACGCTAGACGTACCTGCTGACTTCAGTAATGAAGACATATTTTACTCATATCTCCAAAGGGCTCAAAATGATGAAAAGGTGGGCACTGGTACTACGTCTCAACACATTACAGGAACCTCTATTCAGTTTCACCTGTGTAAAGGCAATGGCAGCCCAAAAGTGGCATAGATGCCACCGTTGCCCAAATTGGACATAGAGTTGGCACTCAGAAGGAAAGGGGATAGTGACTTGCAGAATCTACATCAACATGCTAGGGCTGGATGCTTTTAAAAGGACCTACTTCCATTTTCACAATGTTGTTTTTTTTTTTTTCAGCGAAGAGCCAGACTACATGGACAGACAGAAACACTGGATCACTAACACAAGCCCTAGGCACTCTGTGTTCCCAACAATCAATTTGTATCACAGTAAAGACTAATATGAGAAGCTGAAGGTCATTACCAGCTTCTGAGTAACATCTCAGGTTCACAATCAAAAGCAAAATCAGCTGAAGAGGCTAGCCTTGCTTCCTCTCTTTTTAGCAGAAATAAACAGTCTGTTGGACAAACCCAACAGCCAGGCATAACAAGCTCTTTCACAAAAGCAAGGAGTGCAGCCTCAATTAGCAAAAGTCATACACTGCTCAGTGACCGACTACGAACACTGCTTACACAGACAAGGAGTAAACATTTCTGTGTTCATTGCTGCATTTGTAAAAATGAGCACAGAGAGAGATGAGGCAGCTCCCAGTAAATAAACCATAGCTTCCTCTGTGTCAGCAGCAGGAACAGAAATAGCAACACGCATCTGGCAGCTGCTGTTCTGTCTTGTTGCTGCTAAAGCAAAGACGCAGCTCATGACTTGCATTTTTCCTGCACCAGGGAGAAGCAGCACCTTGGGCCCGTGACCCTGGATTTTACTTGAGCTCTGCTATCGCAGTCCTCCGCGTCCCCGCTACAACCGCCATAGTGCTTTGTCAGTTTTAACAACGGAACGAGCGTCCTTTATTATTTTGCTTGCTCTTGCTTCTACACTGCCTTCATTTTTCCACTAACTCATCACTTCTCCCTGGTCCCTCCTCGCCCGCGCAAACGCTGCTTTGCCGAGGCAGTTGTGTTATCCCCAGGACATGCTGCCCAGTCGCATCCTGCTCAAAGATGCCCGTCGACTTCTCGCTCCGCATTGCTGAGAGAGGCCCCGCCAGGCTGGACACCCTTCTTCAAGGCATTTGTGTAACGAGCGCCGGGGTGAGCAGAGTAGGAGCTGAAAATACAAATGTGCCACGTGAACGAACAGCTTCCCGCAGCCCATCAGAAAGTGATTTTGGATCGCAAGGTGATAGATGCTATTTTAAGAACCCGTTTATAAAATAGCCAACGCTTCCTAAGCTGAAGAGTGACATGCCTGAATGTATACTGCAGCTACAATGCACAAGGAGTTTTTGCTCTATCACCACTGAAATGTTCTTACATAATTACTGTAAATTTAAATTTATTTAAGAAGTGTTACACTTGAGCCTAAACATTTAAGCAAAAGTCCTTGAAGGGGGCAGAAACCAGGAATTCCTTGGATGTCTACATATGTAACCCTTGCAACAATCTACACAATCAAAAAGATTAAAAATGCAATATGCGGGAGAAAAGAAAGTTTCCATGATTTTGACTCTTATCAGTAGCAATTTCCTATTTTCAGAGGTAAGTTAAACTTGATACACCCTGCTGCATGAGCATATTGAAATGATAGCTATTTTTGTAGAACTCTTACCATGACAATAAAAAATTATTATAAATATCTGCTTTTCAGGGATCTATGCAATACATTTTGCATAACAGATGTTCTGAAATTCACCGAAGGACAAAACCTCTAGTTATTCTAGTGCTTTTTTGTAATCTTGCTCCAACAATTCCCATTTGTGCTTTTCCAGCTGTGAGGAAGGGAAGCTCCCTCCTAACACAAACCCCCTTCTTTACATGCTGGTGGTATGGATAACCTGTCAGAGTTTCATCACCGGCCTTCGCTTAGCAAATTAAAAATTAAATTTTGTATGTTGCTACTGTTCCGTTGCCCATCTAGGCTGTTTTTTTCCCTTCCACTGCAGCATCTGCAACACCAGCAGAACGTTCCCACAACTTCGCTTCCTCTTTTATAAAGGCTTCTTGTGGAACGTGAGCCTTTCACATTCAGAATTTCCACCTTGCTGTTTTCTGGGACAGAGTATTCACAAAAGTCCTTTCCATACTCTATCCTGCTGCTTGTTTTACTATGGCTCTTAATCACTGGCTAGTAGATTGACTACCGCGTAGGTGATAAAGTTGAGATGCAAAAAGGGAGGCAGTCACCTAGCTACAACTTTAAACGTCTAAATCCAAAATTTAGACCCTTAAACCCGTTACTCAGCTTACCTAATTTGGAAGTCCTTGAACGACTTTGGCACCTGAAGAGCTACTAAAATCCCATTTATTTACCAGGTTTTGCTACTAGATAATCACCCAACTGAGGTCATAACAGCCTTATGTTAAGCTCTCTAGTTTCACCATCTGCAGGATCTTATCCAGGCGTTGCCTAAGGATCCTAATGAGCCTTACCCTCAGAACAGATCTGCTGGAGCTGGCCTACCACAAACCACATTGAGGGGAACAGTTCCTGCACACAACGGGCTCCACATAGAGACACGCTGCCATGCATACAGAGAGGAAGGTCTCTTAGCTACCTAGAAGGTAGGATAAACAGTCCCATATTGCTGTCGCCAGAGCAATTTGGGTATCTTGCTCCTGGAAAAGGGAAGAGCTGCTGGGATCGAAAATGGGTCTGTGGATTCCACCCAGTGGAATAAGTAATACCTTTTTGTGAATTAGATCAGGATTTACAAAGGCTGACTTAAGTAAATTATGTTTACATTTGAATGAGGGATATTTCCAATAATTGCTGAATGAGGTGCAGACAGAAATAGATTAAGAATCTTAATTTTCAGGAAGAAAAAGGGAAGGAAAGAGCCATTATTTTTGGCACAGCTGCTAAATAAGCAGCAATCAGGTGAAAAACATCCCAAGTTTCCTCATTGTATATCTCATACCCTTGACTTATCCTGTTTCTTAAATCAATACATGACTACATCAGGTATTTCTGGTTCCCTCTGGACTGATTTCAACATGCAGGAGAATTAATTTTTATTGGAGTGCTTCTTCACTGTCTTAAATTTCTCATGTTTTAAATTCGCCAGCAACACATATTAAGTGTTCCAATCTTTAACTACTAAGTTTTTAATAGAAATCTTGCTCACCAGATATCTTTTTGCAAACTCTTGCAACTCTACAGGAGATACAAATCAAACTAGTCACACATCGTTTTTTTCTTTTCAGTGAAATATACAGTAGTAAGAAGTCTTTCTACAATGTCAGACAATGTACAGCAGGGGAAACTTCAATCATCCTTTTAATTAGCACAGCAGTAATAGTTAAAGCTCCTCACAAATTAAAGAAAGAGGACAGTTAGATGAAATTAAGTAAGTCCATCATTTCTTCAGAACAAAACAATGAAGGACGGTTATAGTGTAATTAAAAAGTTCTTGAGTTTGTTTTAAAATAGGGAGCAGAGTAGAAGTACCAGCATGGAACAGAGCAGTCCATAGAAAACGCATGACAGATTACATCACGCATTGAGGAAATTTCAAGGCTATTTTCACTACTGCGAGTTGTTTGTAGTGAATATCCTTGTCCTTGGCAAATCAGAATGACTGACACCCATAATTTGCAATTTCCTAAACCTGAAGAGTTTTCTGATTGCGATGAAACGGTTTTACCTAATTATTTTTTCAAGTTGCAGTTTTTGATGTTTAATTTTGAAACCAATTTGAGATGTCTTGAACTATATTAATATACTGTATTATGCCTTCATTTCTTTTTGAAGCACTTTACTTTAAAAAATGCATACTTCTAATGATTTTTAAATTACTCTACTCTGCACATACCAATTTACAACAATTACAACATTTTGCATTTTTCAAAGCACTTCAGTTTTAAAGAGGTTTTATGCTTCGCAAGATACCGAAGGAAGCGGCTGCTGATCCATTTTTACCCTTTGTAAAATTATCACCAATCTTGCTAGAGAAAGCTTAACCAAAAATAGATATGCTAAATATATACCATCTCCACATAATCATTTTAGGATGAATGTTTTTGTGACTAAGAACCGCCAGTATTCTTTTCCCAATCATAATTAGGTTGCTTCGGTGGTATAAATGGATTCAGTGGAATTATGACAAGTGTCCTGGAGTAAGGAGGAGGGAAACTGGCCTACTTTGGCTGAATAGAGTCTAGAGAAACGAATACAGGACAGGATGTCAGATGCATCAGCTCTGTCACAGATTTCATTACTTTTCAGTCTATAATATTTTAGGCATACTGCTGCAATTAATTAGTGACTCGGGCCTCGATTCTCACCTGAAACACACTGGGATTGCACTGGTGGCATCACTGCAGTTACACTAATTTATGCTAGCTAAGGCTCTGTCCCACTGAACAACTCCGTCATCCATTTTCTCTTAATATTTCATTCCCTTAATCACGAGGCTCCAAGTTAAAGGTGTTAATCTGAGAACAGGAGACGAAGTTTTTTGTTCAGTTTGTTGAGGCGGCACCTTCAATTAGCCAGAGCTTCCCCTTCTACCTGACATGAACAGTCAGTACTCACAAGTTTGATTTTGTCTTTCTGAAAAGCGCTGCCTACATGCCTCAAAGGGAGATGACTCATTAACATCAAGGGATTTTGGATGACAGCCTATAAATAAAGCAACAAAGATCCACAGACTGTAAGTAGAAAGTTGACTATATTGAAGTTCTGGTGACAGTAAAATAGTGTACTATCAGACTTCCATCCTACTGTATTATTTTGTCATGTATGCAGTAAATCACCCCCATGCCGCACAGGTCAACTGAACCATATGTTGAAGGTCTGAATAATAATGGATTTTCACACAGCATCATAACTGGATTCAGTATGGTGTGAAGATGCTGAGATTCTGAAATATTCCAAGAATGATCTTTTCCTGTACAGGTAGTTTTCACAAAAAATATTTTATAATCAGTCTCACTTGGAACAAAGTATGAAATTCCTATTCTCTATTCACATCTTTTAAAAGGTGGTGGTGGGGGGACTAAACGAGAATCAGAACCCAATCTCTTGCGTGTCTCTCTCGGGCGCATCCACTGTCAGATGGCTAAATTGGTAATGGCCAAATGTCTTTTTCTGTGACTTGCCAAAGGATGACTGGGTTAGGAAAAAACTAAAACTAAATGAGCAAAGTGATAAACAAGATAGTAAGGAATTAATTCAAACTGGCCGGCAGGAATTGCTTGAATAATGGCTGCAGCACCGATCCTTGCAACTGGAATTACAACAGCTATGTCCAAGGTACAGCATTTGGAAGAACTCAGCTGGAATAACTCTATGCTGCTTCTCTACAAATTTCTGACATTGGTATAATTTTGAAGCAGTGAAAACCATAGCTTGTTTTTGACCTTCAGTGTTCAAGCCAATTGAACATGGTAAATACACATCAGTGTATAATCATGTAGAACAGTTAAAGCACTTTGATCTTGTCCGTATAAAAACCCAAATCTTAGGTACAGATAGAAGGTAAGTGATTTTTTTTTTTTGTCCTGATGTGACATATGGCTGTAGAAAGGATACCTATCAATGTTGTTTTGACTGGTGTAGCTAAAGATCTGTCAATACTTTCAGAGTGAAATTCATTTGATGCTGCCTAAAGGAGGTAAAAGAATCAGATAGCATATTATCTTTCTGTATGAATGTTAGCCGATAGGAAGAGCATTTACAAATAGGCACGTAAGTAGCAAGGTAAAGCCTGAATGAAAACCACATCATCTTTGGGATAGGCAAATTGAAATCTGAGGTAACAAAAGAAAATGGCTTTTCATGGAAGTTGTAGGCTAGAAAGAGGCCAAATATGTCTGTAACAGGTATCCAGCTTAGAGTATCGAAAGGATGGATCTTAATAGAGCTGAATAAAAAGCCAACATAGCTTGTGTCCTACGAGTAGCGTAGGATTAGCAATACTAAACGTCTGAACAACTTTCAAGCCATACTGAGCTGCTCTTACTGAGAACCAATTCAAACATGATGAAAACATCCTGACAGCTGTTTTGGAGTTCTGTAAGAGGGTTTTCCAGACCTCAAGGGACGTCAACTGGCCATCAAGAACTTTGGATCTAGAAGGAGTATCTGGAGGCGATGCAGTGAGATCGGTTTTTGGCAGTCCCCAGGTCAGAGCAGAGACTATGCTGGACATCTGTGTTAAGCTGACTAGCCAAAACTGGCTTGGACAGTGTGGAACTGTAACAGTGTTGTGGCTCTGTTTCTTTTGGTCTTGAAAATACTTTGGGAATCAAAGCTGTGCAAAAAAAGTAAGCAGGTCTATGCTACAGCAGAGAAGGATCCTGGCCTCAGGCCTCTGATGATAACAATATGATCTTGAAGCACTTCAGAATTACCGCTCTTTTGGCTAGAAGCTGGTGTGATGGCCACATCAGGAGACGATGTCAATTATTTTGGCAGCAAGCATCTGCTCTCCCCAGCTCATAGCTGTTAACAGTATGCTTTGTAGCAATGCTACAAAGGTGCCCGATTGCCAGCTAATCCTCATACATAAAAGATGCTCAAACTGATAGGTCATGGAGGACAGTTTAACTAGAGCAATAAGTCAGATGGACTCTGGACTGGTTATATGGTAGTTAACTCAGTGCCACACAGCTGCTTCTCCACAGCCACAGTGTAAGAAACATCCCTAACACTGGAGCTACTTTTTGATAGAAGAGTAATCCTCAGCTCTGAACACAAACTGGGGCTGCCCTAGTTATACCAGCCTTTGTAGTACAGATGTTGTCTGTTGAATTATTCTATTCTATTGAATAAATTAATTCCTTAAGAATGTACATAAGGTATAAAGAAAAAGGAAGAGTTCTTCAGAGAAAACATTGCCAAAGTTCAACGGACAATCAGACGTTTATTTGCTGGGCTAAAAAAAGGGGCTAAAGCCAGAATTCATATTCCTATACAGAAGCCTCCAAGATGGACTCTGCGATACTTAGGTGGGTCACAGCTATGGCCTCCTCGTTTTGACAGTCCCTTTAGAAACCATGCCCCATGCCAGGGAAGACTAGAAATAAATCCAGTTCACGCCATTATTCTGCGCTTTTGTGCATGTGCGCCTTCAAATATTTATATAGAACTATATACACATTTCACCTTTTTTAAACTAGCCTCTTCTTACCAAACAATTAATTCAATCGTATCACAGTTCAGTGTTTGTTGTACCCAAACACCCTCAACATGCAATTTCATGTAGAATCTCATCTGAATAGTCCGGTAGATTAGAAAAAGACACTGTCTTTAGTACAGCAACTGTGCAGAGGAACAAGCGTACACAGGAGCAAGTAACCACTTGAATGATCAGCCCATACATCCTTAGCAAAATGGAATTTCTATATTTGTGAAAATTAAACCTGTTTCATAAGAAATACAGGAAAGATGAGTTAGTTAACATGTAGGTATCTTCTTTTGTCTTTCTTTGATCTTTGAATATTTAAGCTTGGAATTTCAGTGTTCCCTTGATGTAATTTTTCAATGAAGCAATAGAAAGGAAAAACACACAATTTATGTGGTGGGTCATACTTCCCAAAACGCCTACCCAAACCCCAAGAAATAGGTAATTCTTTTTCTGGCATTATTCCTGTTGTGGAGGTGGAGACAGAGATAGGGAGAGAGAGAGAAAGAGAAAGAGAAAAGGGAGGTAGTGGAGAGAGTGGTGTGTGTATGCGGCGTTATGAGAAGCAAATGGATTTAAAATATTGGCCCTTTTTATAAACATTAAAGACAGAAATTATAATGAATATGACCAAAGAATTTGACAGTCTTTCACCTCACAAAAAGAAACACAATTGTAAGACTTTTCACCTATTCGAACCAAGAGTAGACTGTGCACTTTTTAGGAGAGGGTCAGGCATAATTGAAACCATTTACCTAAGGACATAGTAGACTATCCTTCATTTTCAGCCTCTGCGAGAAGGTTGAATTTCTAAAAACTAAACAGAAATTATGAGTGTCAAGCAGAAACTGAAGGATGTTTTTTTTTTTTAATATGTATCCTACAGAAAATCAAACGGCATAAACACCACGGTCTTTTCCACCCTCAAAAATCCATGAATGACTCCAGATCTCAGGCTAGGGCTCCAAACATTGGCAATCCTTCAGGATATGCATGGTTCACACAGTCACCCTTCATCCCTCGTCCTCCATGTCCACAGTATTTTCTGCAGCTTGTAAAATGGAATCTCCTATTGTTTGAAGAGCTAGAGGTGGGCAGGTGGGGAAGGTATCTTAGAGATGGCTCATCTCTCTTCAGGCGTGCCACACTGTATCTGGGTTAATGTACTCAAAAGCATTCTGGCACCTTTGCTATTGCTCCGTTTTAAAGTACAGAAAGATATATTAATTTCTATTTAGGAGAAACATAAAGCTTAAAATAATTTGTCCTTTTATTTTGAAAGTATTTGGAACTTGCTGGGGAATGCAGAAATCATCAGGACAGGAGCCTATATTCTTCAAGGCAGTACAGAAAAGCAGATTTTCACAGTACTGACAATAATCTGGTACAGAGATGGTGGGAAAAGTGCAAGGGTTTGAGGCAGGCTGAGAGACTGCTCGTCTACCAGTTGCACAGCCTCCCTTGCTGTCTGATTCCAGACGAGCAGTCTGTGGTTTACCCTTTTCATCCTCTTCTTCGTACAGAACCTCATGATTTCTTCCATTCGCATGTGACAGCTCGTTTACTCTGACCTTGTTGACTTCCTCATCTGATGTTTTCCTTCCTCACTAAAATCAGACTTTACTTCCAGCATGCACAGCAATCACTGATACTATGAAGAAAGCCTCAAGCGCAAACGAACATCTACACTTCAGTCTAACCGGCGTATTGCCACAACAATCCAGTTTAACACCTATGAAGAAAGATATATTTGAAAGGAGAAATCTGAAGTATCTAACTATAAAGAGGGATACCGGTTGGTGGTTGCAAAAGCATTCTTTGATAACTCAGAAGACAGTGGGGATGAAGAGAGGTATCATCCCTGCTGGTTATGGAGGTAAGGAAAAAAGTTACCTTTCTTCTAAAAATTAATCAAAACAGCTTGGAGGTGAGACAAACATAAAAATTATGATCCAAGCACACAAGATAAAAGCGTCGTCACTGCAGTTATTTATTAGCTCTTTGTTCCCTTACTTAATATCTAACTGCTCCATGCAGCTGACACAACAGACCTGTTGGAGATGAACATCTCTTTTTGAGCTACAATAACGTTGTATTATAACAGAATTAGTTTGCATATTTTAGGAATAAAAAATTAATACATAGCTAGCACCTTTCCTAATTATTTGCTTCATTAATGGAAGTACTACTATATTACTAACCTTCAGGGTATATTTTTAACAAATAATAAAACACATGATAAAAATGCAAGCAACCAGACTTTTGCTGAAAGCCAATAAAAAGTCAATTCTTATCAAAGCAGGTACCATATCCAACAGTGGCAGACTGAAATTACACGCGTTAATTTTGGATTGTAGAATGAACACAGCGTCTTTGTAACAAACACTGAAAACTATTTGCAGGTCAATATCTTGTTGCTTTAAAAGTTATCGTGGAGTGGGACATTACATAAGTCGCAACTTAAAGATCATAACCATACACTTTAACGGTCTGAATGGAAATTTATACTGTTCCAAGTGTTCTTTTGAATGATGATTTCTAAGAAAAATTGGTGACTTGGACGATTGGTTGTATTCCACAGTATTCAGCAAATCTGTCACCTGGATCTATTCTGTACTGGGATGCGCTACTTATCATTCCAGATTCTGGTTTTGTGAGCTTTATAGGGGGAAAAAAATAGTAGCACGTACATTGGTAATGACATGCTCCATTACAGGGTAAAATGTCCAGAGTGCATTCATTTTAAGAAAAGGAAACGTAAACGTACAAAGCACATAGGAAATCCATTTCAACTCTTAATCAAATTCAGTGGGATCAAACCTTCATGGTCCTCTAAGAAAGAAAAGAGTTTTTATCCCAGCATGAGAGAAAGGATGGTCATTTTGGTTTAAAGATTTTTTGATAGAGCCTTTTTCCTCACCAGTCACTGCATTTAGACCATTATTCTTTCTATATCCTCCCAGTGTTGCAGATTCCCTCATTGCATGAGCCTGATAGTGCTCAACATCTCATGCGAGAGTCATGCTTAACTCCAATCCATGCCAGGAGGCACTTGCACTCTTGCAGAAAGTACCGTTCTTGCTGGCACGCCACCAGGCAGTCAACATCCTTGTCACAGAGAAAAAGCCTTTCTGTCCTTGTCAACAGAAAGCCAGTTGCTGCCAAGCCCATAAAGTGCCATGCCACAGCACCCCTGCTTCATCCCTGTCTTGTTTTTTAAATTCATACTAGCACTGTAATAGTAACTACTTACTTTCACGACTCAAACAGAAAGCATAGGCATTGTTGAAGAAATAAAATCTCCAGCATGCATACCTGTTGAACAGTCTGAACCCGTCCACTGCGGCTCGCAGCTGCAGAGTCCCGTGTCCAGGAGGAAAGTCCCGTGCCCCGAGCACTGCTCCTGGCACACGGGAAGCGACGTCTCACAGTTCACACCGCCCCAGCCCGTGGAGCAGTGACATTCCCCTTGAACGCACACGCCGTGGCCGGAGCACATCGGATCCAAGCAGTCCTCTGGAAAGCAGGGAATATACAAGTTAGAGCACCTCTACAGTGGTTTCCTAGTGAAATACATCAGGGATTCAGATTAATTTGGTGATTTTCGTGCAAATACCCAAACTGAAGTGATGTTAACAAACATAAGGAAAAAAAAAGACTATGCTAACATCTGTGCAAGTATAAGCCAAAACCAAGAAAACAAGAAGGCATGTAGACTGTTAGAGATCATATGATTCTGCTTGTCAAGGATATTGTCTTATTTTAAAACGTTGATGCCCAGGACAGATCTACTGGTCCAAGTGAGTGCAGGTTTGTGCTTCTGTAGCAGGGCTGGGAAAGAACTGGAGCAATTAATAATTACTTCTGCAATTGTGCACTGTGTTTCCATTTGGGTATTTGTGCTCTGTGTTTCATTTACATCTGGGAAAAGAAAGATCTATTCTTTCACCTTCCTGCGGAAATTTATCTCTACAGCTGAAAATTTGATACAAAAAATACGGCCATCCACTAACCCTGAGTAGTGAATCTCTGACTGAATGCTTGCTTTAAAAAAAATCTCATACACTCATAAAAAGTATGTGCAGGGCAATTGCAGATAATGAACAGATTCATAAAAGTCATAACGTACTGATGAACAATTTGCAAACAGACAAAGAGCTAAATTTGTTCTCAATTTGGATAAAACTATTCCTAGTGAAAAATTCAGGAGCTCTGTTGAAGAATTTAAATCAGCTGGTTAGTCCTGTATAATCAGCATATTCTCTCATAAACCCCCAGCATTTCTTTAACAAGACGGATTTTAAGAAGCACACAGTCTGCCTTCTCTGGAGGCTGCAGGAAGACCGCAGAGCTGAAGAGGATTTGTGGGGTCCAAGCACGGGAAACAATTAGCCAAAAGCCTATTCACGTTAGATCATGCTTCAGACTGATGTTAGAGACACTTCGAAAGTTCTTGTATGTATTTTTCAAGTATCAGCACAAGCATTGTTTTAATAATGAAGTTGTAAACTTAACAAACAGTATTCTGTGCTATACAAATGAAGAGATGGCTCTCTGCTTCAGTAAGGGAAGGCTAAATATTTCAGACATCGAGATTAACGGCCTCCAGTTTATAGGACCTTTTGACCTAAGAATGAAGAAGTGATGCTTTATCTTTTGAGCTGCTATGCCACCCATTCAAGATCTTATTTCAAGATTTATGCTGTATCTTTTTCAGCCTTCCAGGCTTGTGCACAGCACAATGTAATTCTGAAAGAGGGGAATCAGTGTTTCCCGACAATGCATATCTTGCTAAGCATAGGACAAAAATACTCGGCAATTTTCTCTCATCCCGACACACCTCTTTATTTTGCCGACCATTTAAAAATAATTGAGCGGCTCCATAAACAGTTTAAAAAGTATTACTCACTTCAGTAATGATAATCTGACAGGACAAATTCAAGGGACTCCCATAGCAATATGCTGTTCCCTGGATAGTACATCTGTTACTGTCTGCTATGGTAACAATACTGCTATAATACTAAACTCATATGTACATACAATAATGTAATCTGAATTCCTGACAGAATTACTTCTAGTACCGCACAAGTTACGTTGTACAGTACAGTAAACAGAACAGTCCTGTCATGCACACACTGTTACAACAAAACCCCACTGTACTTGGTTGCACAGGTTTGTATCATCCACCCTATTTCTACATAATTCCACCTTCCTTTAAAATTTAAATATGTCTCTTACTTTAAAAATCCAATGTTTTCACACTCTTCGTTTCAACAGCTGTCTGAGTACATTTATCTCAATTGTTTTTTTCAACCATTTTGCAGGACCACGTTTTGGCAAGAAACAAAGCAGCTGAGGAGAGCAGCCAGCCTCTCACCAGCTACAGGCTTCAGCATCATGGCCTCGGTCAGTAAATCCGTGTTTTACTTGCCGTTTCCCATTTGGGTTTTCTCGCTTTTGTCCGTTTCTGAAACTACCAACACCGAATATGTCAGCAGCATTCTCTTGATCCTCCCTTTAGAAACCATACCAGGTTTGTCAAATCCATCAAATCCATCCTGGACATTTTTCTGACTACAGAATTCAAGCCACATAAAGAGCCTCTTCTGTGTGCTACTCAAAAGAATTACCTAAGATCTATATAGCAGGAAGCACAAAGTATGCTGTCACTAGCTTCAGGCTAAGGGGACTAGTGAAAAATCAACAAATCAGGGCAAGCATGAAGCAGAGTTCTGCTTTCCGAGGCCATGCACAGAGGAAGAAAGTCAAAGCTGATCAGCTATCTTGGAAACGCTAACAGGCAAACGACTGCTTCTTTCTATAGATGAGGGCAGAGACGCAGCGGTACTATAACCAGCAAAAGTACAATTACTTGTCCTCAGAATTTCCCACTTTTTATTAGCCAAGCCTTAAAGAATGCCCATTTAGTGCCCTGAACACAGGCTTCACAGTAAAAATGACATATGATAACAGAATTACACAATATGCTATGGTAAACCGAAACCGTTTGCTGCTCTTTTGGCTTTACATTGTCGGTACGTTCTTCACAGTAAAATCTAAGATGTAACAGAACGAAGAAAGGGAAAAGCTGATTACAATCTTCTGATTACTGTGGAGAACTACCACATCATATTTTGTTTAAATGATCTTCCGACTGCCATACCCTTAGCTTTTGGCCAAATAAAACAGTCGGCACAGGCTGCCTGACAGCGTGTGCTGAGGGACTGAGCGTACTGGCAGCACGCAGGACTGGGAACGCCGGCCACCCTTCCTGAAAAAAGTGTCTGGAGCCTGAGAGAGGAAAAGTGGAGACAAACACATCAAGATGGTCTCACAACTTTCACACAAAAAAAAGGAACCCTTGCTTGCTGGGATGTTTTCCAGGAAACTTTTGGAGCAAAATCTTCCACCCGCTTCTGTTCTTGCTACTGAGATTCAATGGAGGGAGGGAACTGAAATCATCCAAGAACTAGAGTCCTCCTGGACTGAGAAACGAAGTATTTCACAGGACTGCCCATGCCACAATTATTTGATAGTCTTATTAGACAATGTTAAATAATTTTGATCATTTTGATCATTTACGATAAAAATGTGAATCTTGGAAATTACTTATCTTTTGAGCTGCTACAGGCTGCCTCTGAGACCTGAATGCCTTTACCTTTGATAATTTTCTATCTTAATATTACTTTCTATGAGACAGTAAAGGTGCTTTTGAGGAAAACAGCACTGCTTCACAGTAAACTTCTCACATCTATGTGAGTTCTTAACTGCCTTAAAACAGGTTTGGAGATGAAAGACAAAAATCAACCCCCCTAACTATAGAGAGGGAAACTTCACACACCTTCCTCACAAATCTCTCCTTTGTATCCAGGGACACAGATGCAGACGCCCATGATGCAAGTGCCATGGCCAAAGCAGGTTGGATCAATACACTGTTCTTCTGGAACATCACACTCTGGTCCTTTCCACCCGTTTCGACACACACAGTGACCTTTCTCGTATTCTCCATTGCCGCTGCACAGCACTGGGCAGGAATCTGAAGAAGACAGGTTGACCTTTTTAGTGTATTTACAAACTTACATAGATTAACATTTATTGCATTTATCGTTCTGTAAAATTGCTTTTCCACTCCAGCCCCCCGATCGAGGCTTGTGACAGACAGAAATCTTTGAACTGGGTAGTGCAGCAGTAATACAAGGTCCTTGTCTCCTCAGTCTGCTTCACTAGAATACCTTAATTTTGACCTGAAATGGGATAGAAAATAAAAATAATTCCCTCCCCTTGACTGGTCGCTGCAGAAAATCTGCAGTGATGCCTGCTTATGATTTCCAGTAAGATTAATATTTCTTCCCTGTGAACTGAAGCAAGATACTGCCCTTTTCTTCTTCCTTCCGAGCAGACTTAACATTCCTGAAGTTTTAGCCATTACTGATCTGCACGTAAACCAGCGATGCGGAAGATTAGTTTTACAATCCAGTATCAATTTCTGAGCCAATCAAGCTCTTAAAAAATAAAGTCAGTCCTAAATTTGAGGAAACACTGGAAAAACATGAGAACTTCCAGACATCGTATGCAGTAGATGATGGCTAATACTCACAGAATTATCTGAAACAGAAATAAGCTCACTTACAATCTTTTTAGCAAGTTTTTTGCCCCAAATGCTGGAAAACAGTCTCTAAGCTGCTTTAGGTTTCTTTTCTACACCCTATTCAAGTTAAGACCACAGAAGCATTTGACTGACTCATGCAATTTTCTCCAAAGTGAAACTGTTTTGTCACTTTTAAATAACAGAAAGCATTATGCTAAGCTAACACGCTTATTAAAAAATGTATTTTATAATCATGCCGTGGATGCGAAGAGGGATGGAGGAATCTATTAACTCTGAAAGTCAGGGACGGCGAAGTGGTTGATGCATCTTAGCTCAAGTACAGCATAAAAAAACCTTCTATGTGTGTGCTCGTACTGTATCTGCCATCTGGCTGGAAAAAGGAATTTAATCTCCTTTAATCACTTTGAATCTTTGCAAGCCCAGCAGTCACACACCATAATCACAAGCCCTGTCATGCACCGCGGGTCAGTTCATATGAGATTACCTTTTGCGCAATCAGGACCAAGGAATCCCGGGAAACAGTGGCAGTGCCCCGAGATACATTCTCCATTCCCATTGCAATTAGTAGAGCAGTCATCCAGGATTTCTGTTTATTGAGAGTTGTGCACAAAGAAAAATAAAAATTGGTTGTATTTGAAATGAATGGCATCTTCACCTCACTCTGCAGGACACATCTCAACATACAAATAGGTGCAGAAGCAGTAAAAGGCCCATTTTCATTCATAGGGAGCATAAAACAAAATTCCTGTTCAAGCAGCTTACAAATATTAGATTTTGTCTTGACAGCTTCAAGATAACAAGTGCATCATTTATATTACACCAAAAAGCTTTTAAAGTAAGTGTTCATGTAAAATTTACCACCATTAAAAGCACTGCAAGAACCAGAGTATTTGCTGAAAAATGTCCACCTTAAACACTTTCTCTTATTGCTGAAGTAATTTGTTTGAAACCTGTTTATAGAGTAAATTGCCTTCTATGGTGTTTCACTTGAACCTTGTGAATTGAATTCCTTGGAGGAGGGTAGGATTTCCACTTCTATACAATCAGGCGAAGAAAAAAATAGTCTTTTGTACAGTGATGAAACTCAGTGCAATAAAGGACTAAGAACTAGATTTGAAGAAAAAAAAAAAACACCACAAAACCCACCTTCAGTTCTGATCTTAAACTTGCCCAGCTCTGGACAGTAAACCACTTAACCCCACACATCACAGGACAGGCTCATATCTGCACGTGGATTGGCTGATTTTATTTTACATACGTATCTCCTGCGGGAATTCAGTGGATTCCCTGATTCATATGGGTTTTACGTAAAGAATACGAAGCAAATCCAAGGCTAAGTTGCTCCCACGTGAAGTAGGTCGCTGTCAGGCCAGCAGCAGGACTGAGGGTCTCCGCAGCCCATGCAGGTACTGGGCAGGACTGGAGTGGGGCTACAGAACAGTGGGGCCCGAGGCTGTTTTATGGGCACATGCGTTCATAGATGCGGGGAAGTACCTCTGGCCATAGAAGATAGGAAACATGACTCCTTTCCCACAAAACAATAACTGTTGAGGAAAAAGAAGAAAACCCAGATCCTTTTGAAAAGTATCTGTCCCTGGCAAGCGATTTGGGAGGAAAAACTTTTCTCAAGAAAGGGCATATCATTGGAATATTTAATCTAATCAAATCTGATATACTTTTAAACTCAAACGTAACTTGTCAAAAGATGGATTAAAAGCACATACTACAACTAATATGAATAACTGAAATAAGTTTATTTTGATCTTATTTGTGGGCACTTGGGCAGATAAGGATTGGTTCCTCTTGAAAACTCCTACCGTTATTTAAAAACGTTCCTTTCAGGCTATCAGCAAAGAACAGGCATTTGATATGTATCTGTTTATCAGATATCCACAACCTGTACACAGATCTCTGTTTCAAAGTCAAAAAACTAGCTCATTTTCAGAAGTAAGTTTTTTCACAGATATGCTGCATGTTATTATTTTTTACATATTACTGTTCATTATCAACTCTTCTCTTGCTCTATGTGTACACTTGCCTGTCTTCTCAGTTTTCCAGAATCACATGGTAAATGACCCCTACACGTTGATCTGAAATGGTTTGAAAAGTTCCCTCCCCTCGATGGAATCTCCGGTTTGGGCTGGCCTTTATTCAGTCTACGAAAGTACTTGAGGCATGCCAGATTTTGCATGCAAATTACCCCCGTCAAGGGAAAGTCTGATCAGAGCTCTAGCTAGAGTGTCAGCAAAATCAATTTTATACATAACTAAGACTGAGCAACTTGAAATACTACTTAACAGATGCCCATGAGGAGGGCATGACTGCTTCACACAGCCAACAGCATCGTACCGCAGAGATGCATCCAAGCTCTTGCTCTATTCTGAGTGTTTCAATCTGTGGTCTTGGTTGATTCCCATCCCAGTCTAGGGTAAGGAGTACGGCTCAAGGATTATTTTTTTTGGGTGGAAACTCCCAAAGAAACAACCAAGAACCACTATGAGAAGATGATACACAGGTTATGAAAACACAATAGCTAGCGCTACTTTCAAATGCATCAGCAGCAGATTCTTGCAGCATGAACACTATTTTCCCCAAAACAGAGCCATTTCTGAAGTAAGAATAAGGATTCCTGCCTGCACTGTGTCTCTTACTGTTCCTCTCTGTAAGACCCAGTCTGTTCTGCTTATTGGCCAGAGAAAGGATGAACAGCTTCTTTTTCACCAAACGTAGCAAGAACAAAACTGTAGTGTTCAATTTCGTCTTTTTATTTATTTATTTCTTATTTTGGAGTGGTAAGCTACTTAATGATGAAATATTGGTTAAATCCTCCTGTAAAAACACTGCCGTCTTACAGTAGAAATAAACAACGAGGCAGGTACTTGGATTCTGATCTGGACTGGAGTTTGGCCAGGTTTTATGCTCTTCATAGAGCCATCTGCGAAGAGACTTCAAAAATTGCTTAAATATTTTCTCATATGGCATTGAATAAAGGCATTTTTTCTTGCTTGCAAAAGATTCGCTTTTCTGAACAGAGCAAGTATGAACTTTTAAATAAAAAACAGTAATTACAATTCTATCTATCTCAATTTCTAAATTATTTTCCTGCAAGTCCTACAAAATCTTGGTATTTGAATCATACTGTCCTGCTCTGCAAGGTGTTCACCATCAAGTAAAAATAGCCTCCAATTGTTCTAAAGAGCAGATGGCATGTCCATTACTAGTAAAGACATCTTGCTAAACATATGGTAGAACAGGTTAACTAAAGGGCATAGTGGTTAAAGTCTTGCAGCAAACCCAGACTGTCATAAATACAACACTTTACCTAAATTTAAATTCCAAAGAAACCCTATGTGTGAGAACTGCTCACTAACAATACCTAGAGCTGGAAACATTTGTCCGCCTATACCTATTAAAAAAGCAGTAGGGATCTGATATGCCACCAGGACACTGTCTCCTACATTTGTCTTCTGTGTTCCAAACAAAATGGTGCATTTGAATAACTGTAGAAAACAACAGCACCCATCCATCAAACAACAATCACAACCGAATCCACAAAAGCTGCCGTTTAGATTTTCTGACTGACTAAAATACTGAAAATGAGAAATTAAAGCCTGGATAACTTTTGTAGGATTTATGGTTCCGATGTAGATAGAGAGGGGGATAATCTCTTTTACTTTGAGCAAGACAACACCAGAAATTACTCAAGCATTTCAGCTATCATATAAAAATCTTAACACACATGAAAAGTTCACACTTAATTAATTTGATAACCTCCATCTTTAATATACAAGCGCAGCTATTTGCCTAATATTGGCATAAACATGAAGTTGCTCCACTGAGGTTAATTAAAACCTGAAAAGCTAAAACAAAACATAGTTCAGAGAATACTTAAGAGAAGCCGGAATCAAGGTCTATAATTTATTTTCAAATACATCTTTCCAATGTAATAATCCGAACAACCATTTTATTGTAGTTGTTCTTACCAATCGCTGTAGTTAGTACAAACACTTGCTCCACCTTCTTTCCGTCATTGTAGAATGCCATATGCCAAGCTCCTTGGTCCATATACTCAATGAAGCCTGTCTCTTGCAGTGAAGTTAAGATCAGATTCCTGGGAGCTTGCTGAGGCTCCTCTGAGTTTTTTGGTTCTGGTTTAATTAACTGTTTTCCATCCATCAGTTTCACAAAATCAAACTGAAATAATAATGAGGAAAAATTAACCACCTAGCAAATTTTTATGAATCTACTCTGCATGTCTCATTCAAACAGGAATAAGCAGTTGAAATCTTAAGCGGACTTGCCGGACTAAGTATTCATCAATGTGAATGTGTGTGATACAGATGCATAGCCTGCTCCAGTTAGCTTCAGTTTCCATATAAAAAGCATTACAGTAGGTCAGAAATCTGGCATCAAAACTTGCTGCCGACTATGGCAGGGAAAATTCAGACTTGCTGCACTAAATACAGCAGATTTACTTCAAAAATTACATCTCTTTAATGGTGATAATTCCAAAATTCCAAGGTGTAGTGCCTACATTATGCAGTGAATAACTTCAAATGGCAAAAACAAATTAAAGAACCTATTGTTCTATATCAGATTTTTAAATGTTTGTCCCTCGATATAAATACTGTATATTAAAACCTAAATACACTTTTTATTTATATTTAATTTTATTAATACAAATAAGTATATATTTTTTACACAGAAGGTCTTAAATTTCTAACCAAGTTGATGCTGAGAACTTTTAAGTCCAGGTAGCTTCAAAGCATCAGAGACATAAACCTTTTTATGAATCCCTGTTCAAGAAATTTATGTATTTCTCTAGTTTTTTCTAAGCATTCTGATTTTCAGTAAAGTTCAACTTCAGCTCAACTGAAGACCCAGCTTCAATTAAAGTCAATGACAGCTAAAAACTTTTGTTTCTAAGATCAAAACTCTAGTAAATAATTTTTGAGGTCAGACAAGATGATCTTCAGAAGTCCTTTCTAAGCAATCTTTCCATGATTCCATATAAAAAAGTTTATCACACTCTGCAGAGCGCGATCCTGCTATAAGAAAGCTGAAAAATCTATTATCCATAGAAATGACAGCTTCATGTGCCAAGTGCGTTAAGTCTAAAAAGAAAAAAGTCAAATACATATTCTTACTGCTTAGCTAGGATTTCTCCCGCAAAATCCCTAGGAGTAAATACTCAAAAATAATCTTAATATTAGAAACCAGAAACAGATAGATTTTTTTCCTTCCCTATTAACTCTTTCTACTGGCTATGTAACCTGTTTATTTGATGATGATGATGTAAAAAGATTAAAGCATTTTCAAATGATCTGGTACTTCAACCCCCTTCCCACCCCCCCCCAGAAGATGCTGGAGCTACAAAGCAGCGCAGTGTGTGCCTGTCCAGCCTCTCGGGCAGTCACCTCGCAGCGGTCACAGCTGCTGACCTTCCTGGTACAACACTGTCCCTGCCTCTGAGAGAGCACAGGCTGAGGGTATAGCTAGACCGCAGTAAAAAAAGGGATAAACGGACTGCTTTTTGTGGTTGCAGCCAGTCCCTTCCTCCCTCCCTGCTTGGAAAGTGTCTTGTGAACATCGGCATCCACTCCTGTTTGAAAACATAATATGACAGATAATAGAATAATATGTATTATTTCTGATTACCTGAGTGTGAGTAGGTGGAATGTTTCTTCTGCCATAAATTCCCAGCAGAGAATCCTTCGCCAGTGAAATGTTAAATTTCAGGTACATGGGGTGATGTATAGTAATCTGAAAGCGCCAGAATAAACCAGGGGGGATCGTCTGCATGACTTGTGCTCCAATCTCAACTTCTCCTGTGTCTATGGCCCGTCCCTTCTGAAACACTAATTTTACAGAAACAAACAAAACAATCAGTTGCGTATTCTTGGTGGGTGAAGGTAACATGTCACGAGGTATAAACGTGCCTTAGATATATCAGAATATATTGTAAACAACCTCTAAACGGAGGGCATTTCACTGAAATAGTTTCATTTTTTATTCAACTGGTTGAAAAATACATATAAACTTGCACGCAATACTTAGGACAACAGGCGTCACTGCATTTTTGCCCCAGAAATCCTGGAACGCTTTACTGAATATAAAAAGGTAGAAGTGCTGCTGCGTAAACCATGGTCTTTACCTATCAGCTATGCAAACAAACCCCATTCAGCCGAGAACGCACAGAGAGAAGGCAGCAGGAGAGCTTCCTCTGGCACGTATTCCAGACTGCTGCCGAACGGGCATTGCATCAGCTACACAAATGGACACCAGTGAGGACAGAAAATCCATCAAACCTGGTAGGTCGGAGCCCATGTCCAAAGCCTAGATTTCTATTAATCACCATTCCTAATGATTTTATTATGGTAGTGATAATCTAGTCCTGGAGAAATAAAGGACATCTGCTTTGGCTTGAGCTTTCTGCATGAAACCGTAGCAGGGGCAAGAGGATAGGGACAGGCAACCTAAAGAGAAAACTGGCATAATGTTGTAATGCCGAACAATAAATTTGCAGACATCTACAGTACGTAACTTCACACATGGGTGTGAGAGAGCTGACATAGAAAGGGAAATGGAATGCATAAAGACGACCATTACCAAACCAAATTGGAGCTGGCTTGCTTTGCTGGCTTCTGTCACCATCTTTGAGTATTTTAATGCCTGTCTGTGATCAGCATCATGACATGCTGCAAACCACAGAGCCAATCCTGCTAACATCTGAGCTAATTCCATTGCAAGTTTTGCAAAACTCTAACTTGCATTTCCATACCTTCTCTCAACTAGAAAAAAAGCAGGACAGTATGCCGCACCGGGGGAAGAGCCAAGAGAAAAAGACTGGATTCAGCAGCCATATCCATTTATGTTTCATTTTATTCCAGCATCACAGTGAAGGATAGAGAAGGGCAATCAAAGTGACTGGAGCCTCACCTTTTACAATAATGCATGTAAATATGTAGCGCAACATAATGTACATGAAATTTTATACATTTCCATTGGAAATGAAACCAGCAGTAGCAAAGCTAGGGCCAGTTTTTTCCTGAACATATTAATAACAAAGATCCTCAGTGGGATCTTACATAGGCTTTAACTAGTGTAGGAAGTACTTAGCATTCTTAATGAATAGAGATTTAATTTACAAGGCAGGAGCAATTCTCTGGGTACTGGATCTTCCAGCTTTACGGCTGCTTTGTGTCACCAAGCCTACAGCAAGAACTAGGAGCTGACTTTTAACACCTTAACACATAAAAGCATCTATTTTTAGAGCACAGAACTTGTAATCTAATACTGTAAAAATACACCTGTTACTTAGTTCATGAGTTAAAATATTTCCAAATTGCTGCTTTAACGATGTTCAAGGTCAGACTGCTGCTCTCCAATGTGCTTCAGGGAAAAAATCTTGAGTTTTGAAGAGAATTAAACTTCCCATGTTGGGCAAGGAAAGTGGATCCCTTCCCACCCCAACCCATACAGGATCCTACTTGACCGATGTGAATTTGAAAACCTTTTCCCCTACTTCCAGTACTCCAGGGATATTAAATCTTAATGATTCTTTGCAAGCAATTACCCTGGGTTAAGTAAAACACTAAGGAACTTTTTGGTGATATTGACACATAGTAATTAATGTGATTCAATTACAAGTTCGTAGAGCACTAAGTAAAAAGTCAAGGATATAGTATAATTTTGGAAGTTAATGGCATTATTGGTCCGTGTTCAAGGTCCTTTAAAATACAGTGACTGCTTCTTAAGTTGGTTGAAGTGAGAAGGCCTGTTTCTCCAATAAAAATAAAAAGCATTATGTCTTTAGTCAGGGAGTATTTTCACGAATTGATGTTACCAAATTATGGCGAATACCATGTTAGTGTTGCTAGTCTCAAAACAACACATCTCTAAGTTTTTCCACATTTGGCTGAAAAAATGCCTTTTTTTTAGTAATAATTTTATGCAATCCTTAAAAAAACCAGACGCACTTAGATTTACTTTTATCCCATTACACAGCAAAGCAGCGCAGGCTGCAGTTCACAATGGTAACAGGAAAATACATATATTATCTACCACCTACTGAAAGTGCGCAGTTGCAGCATCTCTACCTTTCAAACAGTATTTTTTCACACAACCAGACAGCATGAAAAGGCTACTGTAAGAGCTGTGTCTGAAGTGCATGTTCTCACATTCACTGAGCCACTGTCCCTTCTTTATAGAAAAATAATCTAGCTCTGTTTCTATGCTTAATTGAACTAAGCAGATATTTGGCTGTATGAAAAAGGCATCTGAAGACACACTATTCACAGACTGTCCTTGTATACTTCCTCGCTCTTTCTTGACAAAGTCTGGAATAAGCTTTAAAAATTACAGTGCTGCAACATTGTTCTGTTCTTATTCTAAAAGACATCTTTCTCAGAACAACATTTTTCTTGTGACAAAGTATCATTTAATTATCTATATGCAATTCCTTGTACAGCTCCCAATCTTGCCAACTGGTATTAATTCTTCCCTATTCTTTCTAAGCACACTTGCCTTGCAAGTCTAAAACAGAACATAGATTCCTAATCACAGGTTTCTTTTGGCTTCAAGAAAGTAAAACTCTGAACAGCGTGGTGCCAATTATCTTCACAAGAAAGTACCCATATGATGATTATTACTGATCCTGAAACAATCAATCTCCTTGTACTCCCCTGGTAAATACCAGCGTCAATAGGTTTTTAATTTTTTTAATCACATTACTGCATATTAAAATGTTAACTCATAGCCATGGGTCAGTGTGTTATAAAATGACTTCTTAAAGAAATTCGACTTGCTCGAGTGTAAACTTGATTTTCATTAGAAGATTGGGTAAAATATACGCTTTCAAAGTCTGGAAAAGCAAACAGGAGTTATTTATCCGTGTGAAATCACATCAGAGGCTTCAAGTTTACAGGTAAAGTACCAACTTTCTGTGGTATCCTGCTGTAGTGAAAGGAGTTGCCCGTTTCCAAATCCTCCTTCCCAGCACATCCGCATGGAGAATTTGGTACAAGCACTGGCAATAAAATTACTGATATACATTAGAAGTGATGGAAGGAAATAAAACCAGCAGAAATTAACCACAGCCAGATTATGCATGTGGTAATGCCTAGTACTAAGCCCACACCATTTTTCTTGTGTTTTCCCAAGTGTATGCTCCTCGTTAGCATAAACTCTGGATTGCAGGTTACCCCCAAAAGGCAAAAGGAGACAAGTGGGACAATAGCCTAGCTACATTCAAGACTGACCTCTGAAACTGCTGGATAAGCCCTCAATGAAGGGGCTCTGCTGTCACAGCCCTCCGTGCTTTAGTGTTGTGGAAGAATTGTGTAGCTACACAAGACGTTGGGATTGCCCGGGGTGAAGTTTTTGGTTTCTTACCTACTACCTTGAGTCTCTACTGACTCACATATTCCTTTCTCTGTTTTCAAGCACCTTATTTTTAAGGTTTTTGATGTTTTTCCTGCACATCCTCCTTTAGAAACAAAATGCTTTGGAAGAGCTTTTATTAAATCTGTAATATATTGACAAAATGATTTAATGCAGCTGAGAAGAGCTATTTAAGATATTTTCCATGGTGCACCAGGCCAAAAATACAAAAGTCTATCTAACATTTACTGCAATTCACTACCAATCCATTCTAAGGGACAAAATAATGGATCATTGTCTCCTTACCTACATTTCTATTGCTCATTTATCTAATATGATCTTTATCCAGTTGTGCCACATTGATTTGTAAGACTATTGATTGAGATGTAATCTTTCTTCTGGAGGGACTGGTACAACAACGTCCCACCCTGTCTTATATTTACAGTCAGAGATCTTAACCTGGCACACATAAAATCAGATCGCTGCTCTGAAATTTGAAAGCTCTGGAAATCTTCTATCATTGCAGAGCAGCTCTCAGTACAATTTTACCTTCCTTCTAATAACTGGAATGACTAGGGTTCATATTCTACTCCCATTCACTTTTCTCTGATCTAACCTGATTTATCCATCTGCTTCTTACAGTCAGAAAGCATCACCATGGTGGTCAATGGGAAGCATGGGCCAGAGCTTGCAACTAATATTGAAGTAGGTGATCTAACAACATTAAATGACAGGACTTGAAAGAAAGGAATTGTGCATCTCAGAGACAGTGCTGCTCTCCGCTTCACACTCCTGGCTGTACAGCCCTCTCCTTTCATATGCCAGCTCTGGCACTTCTCTGACCCTTCAAACGAGCCAGTTCATATTCGCATTTTACATATTCACATTTTTAAAGGAAGTAATTTTCAGCTGCCATTGTGAACTGACGTGTCTCGGTTGTGCGTGAGACAATACCTGCAGTGGGCACGGGGCTGCAGGAGCTGCACAGGGAGAGCGGGGCAAAGCAGGACTGCATCCCCGGCAGCACGACTGCATCCCCGGCAGCACGACTGCATCCCCGGCAGCACGACTGCATCCCCGGCAGCACGACTGCATCCCCGGCAGCAGGGAGCTGCCAGACTGGCCCAGGCACTTTGTGAAACCTCAGTAGATTCCTGTGAGCTGATTCACTGTGACTGGTTAAGTCAGGATGTGACAGGATGCTGTATTTTAGCTTACGCCTTCAAGAACTGGATGCCTTTAAAAGCATTAAGATTTTTACCCCTCTGCATATTCTGACCTGTCAGTACAAAGAGTTTCACTTTGCCTAAGATGACTTTGGTCTGCAAGACAGGCACAGCACCAAGCCCTTTGCAGGATCTGAACAAGGAGAAGACAGTCTCACCTCCCCTGTCTTAAGACAGAAGCCAAACGCTCTAATCTCTCTTCTCTCACAAAAGAAGGGCGATTATTTTGCTGTTGAACTTTAACTTCCTAATGGCTTGGGTGGGTTGCTAATTTCAGTGAGAGTTCTACTAAAACAAGCAATCTGGTTATGGGCTTTTCATATCTGTTTTAAAATTATATCAGAGAAGATAGAACCTGAACTCAAAATACTGTCAAACTATAGCAAATACAGAATCTGAACCACAGTAATGTTTAAATATCCGTAATCCGTCTGTCTTCTCATTCACACGTACCTTTTTTTTCCGTTTTATCAGAAACTTTTCCTCCAATTGGTGAGTAAGTAGTATCCATGGATTCTGTTCCTTTATTTCCTTTGCTAACTCCATTTTCATATAGCTGCCCTTCAACAGGCTGGAGTTGCCAGGTTAAACCAAACAAGTGTACTGCTGCAAAAAAATGGAGACCAATTAATTGATGTCGAAGCTACGGCACCTTCAGCCAGGCTAAGAGAGAATGCTATGACCCAGTTTCTGTAAAGTCAAGTATTACTTCATTCTGTTAGTAATAAATCAGAATTTCAAGCAGTCTAATGAGCAATTTACTATTTTACCTTAAAACTCAATGTTTAATTAGTTTCCACACTTTCTTTTGGAGCTCAGCCAGGTCAGGGTGATGAATTTCTACAGCAATTAATGGAAATACTTGCATTTAAAAGGATAACAGTTGAATGAATTTAATAATTTGTGACAGATTCTAACGCTACATCAATGTTGTCCCTCAGCTTTCAACCGTCAAAGAGCTCAGAGTTTGTTGATTAAAGCACTGACACCAAGTAAAACCTCTCACCTTCCCAACCCAGTTATAAGTGAAACTGTGCCCACTGCATTCCCAAATCCTTTCACTTAGGTTAAACCTTACTAAAAACACTGACTCCATAGATTTACTCTAGAATTACACTGCAGATAAAAAACTGGCTCTAGATCTAAAATTTACACAATTATTCTACAATACATATTAACAGAAATACAGTTGTTATTTATTGCCTGCAAAGCCATTCACTTTTTTCTGCTTTCCTTTCTGTTGTTTCTGATCTGAGGCATCAAAGGGTGTCAGGAGAAAGACAGCTACAGAGGAACTTATTTTAAGCATAATATGATAGAACTGCAGACATTCTAGGCAATTACCTAGGTCTTACTGAGGAGGGCAAATTCTTCCAAGGAAGAGGTTGCCTTAGTATTGAAGTAACTCAGCAGGAACGACCGATAACCCAGTAAAACAGGGATTGAGGATACCCCCTACAGAGGAGCTGAAATTGTCACATAAAGAGCAAATCACGAGTAGCAGGCTCTTTAGCCACATGCAGCAATTTGCAGTGAGGAGGTCCTGCCCACAGTGGGAGCCTAAAAGGCTATATATTTGCTCTTCCTGAATCATGAAAGAGCAAATATGGAGAATCAACTCCAGGAACCTCAGAGACTCTCAGGAGAAGTAATTGTGATCTAGAATGGGTCTTGCAATAGAAAGTACATTGTTTTCTTTTGCACTTGCACAAACTTTGAGGAAAAAATCTCAACACAAACAGGAAACCTACAGTCTATTATCCATTTTCTATGTGTTTGCTCACAAGCCTCCCTTACATGCTGAAAAGTTAAACTATAAAGCAAAACCCCGTGCCTTCAAGGGGTTCCTGGCAAGGGCTTGCCAAAATGACTACAGGAATGCAGAGGCCCATCTAAAATAATTAATTCCAGATCCGTGCACTCCTGGATGACCCAGCCACAGATATATGATCTAAATCAAGAAAACGAGAGCATTTCTATCAAATTAGCGAAGTGACAGTATTTGTCATACATTTAAATTTTTTATATTGGCATCAGGAGAAGAGATCCAAATTTACTGAATTCTCAAACCCCTGCTTCACCATGAGATCTGGGCTCTGGAGACACACCACTGGACAGTAAATTCCCACTCCCCAGAAGAGATACTAGAAGCTTACACCAGTGTTAATGGTGAAATCTCAAGCCAGAGACTTGCCTGGATTGCTTCATATTCCATGGACTTGAAATCAGCAAGGGACCATGCTAATACTTTGAAAAGGGTCTTGCCCTCAGGTGACAAAGCCCTAAGCTCTGATCTTTGAGCTTATTAATGCAAGACACGTTACTTCTACGTACAGACGGTACAACAAAAATCAACACGCCTCGGCATCTCTAGAGCTGGTGGCTCTTGCTCCTGGCTTGAGCTTCTGGACATTATTATGATTTAAAGAGTTAATAACAACAAAAAGGAACAAAGTTCAATGGGATTGGTAACTAATGAATGTACATTTCATTTATACTAATGCAAATAATTATGTCAGCACTTGAAACAGATCAACACTAGATGCAAAACATAACTGCACACATCAATAAGCTTTTAGTGGTTATAGAAACATGAATATAATCCAGTTGCTTCCTTACGCTATTTCCATTGTTGCTGTTATTCATTTCCTAAGACAGCATTTGCATGCGCTGCAGAGGGTACATCACAAAGCACGGACTGAATATGTAATGCACCTTTTTCCTTGCTATATGTCTTTTCCAGATTACACACACCATGCATTTTGTCATCCGTTTGCACCAATTCGAATAGTTTGCTTGGTCTTCCTTCAGGCTGGGGAAGTGCTGTTGTTTTTACAGTCCATGCCAAAGCTTGGCAAGCCAGCAAAAACTGCAAGCCCTGGCCAGGCTGCAGGTGCTCAGGGTAACTTTAAATGGCCTCTCTCCCAAATACAGAAGATTCTACTCATAGTACGGAGCTTTTCTTGGATAATTTACTCTGCTTCTTAGGTAAAAAATAATTATTAGGTATAAAACAGATCTCTTGCAGAAGAAGATAGATTAAAGGCCTACATCTTCCACCCTTCCCATAAATTTCCTTTGCAGAACAAAGACATGAAAGGCCAGCGTGACTTTATGCCATCTAAGGGATTTTCTCTATCCAAAGACAGGTTTTTGGTTGCTTCATATTACTGCTGTAAGTGAAACCAGTTGGGCCCTGTTCGGAATCAAAGCTTGGGTCTTTACCTCTGAAGTAAATGGCCAGATTGCTTATTTTGTTCGACAACTAAATAAAACAAACTGAAATTTCACATAAACTAACTCAGTCCCCCCCAATTCTGCAGCACACTCGAGTAAATATTCACAAATATATAAGCATTTTTTTCGGAACCTGCTTTGTAAACTGGATTAACCCGCCATCTGCTACGAAGCCAATGATCTAATTTAATTTATTCTTATCTACCTTCTGTGTAAGCACAGCTTGTCAACTCCTGTGCTACACGTTTGGCAGAATATGAATAAGATGCTTGGCTCCAGTGCAAAAGAGACTCTTAGTAGTGGGGAGACGTCAAAAAAGTCCTGTGTAGTAAGTACTTATCAAGCCGCAAGATGAACTTCAGAGGACAAAAATCCTACAAATGTGAAGTCTCTTCAAATTGCTGACCTTCACTAAAGGCTTTTGTTTAGCTCTCTGCTGTTTCTAGGTATTTTACAAAATCTCAGTAGATCATTCCCCTGAAGCCTAGACTAGTAGAATGTATATCAGCAGCTGACTATTCTTTCTGCACCTGCTCTGACCAAGTGCCAGAAAAGTATTTATTTTCTATAACTGCTAGCAGGTTCTGCTTATAAAACTGGTTTGCACTGTGGCATGAAGCCATGGGTGCACGAGTGCCTCAGTTCCTGTTGGGCACTGTAAAGGAGACGAAATGTGAAAATACCTGAACATAAATACGAGTCAGAATCAAAGTTCTGGTCCTGACCTACATCAGGGCTGTTCTTCTTTTGTAAGCTTATTTTGTAAGTAAAATGCTATGTCATTCTGCTCTAACCAAATTTGAAACAGTTCATATTTGATGCAGTCTTCAGAATCTTTTTTTTTTAAGTTAAAATCAATATTGAAGTTATTTTGGACCACGCATGGCCTTTCATGAACTAAGGATTTTCCCATATATTTGTTACAGCCATCTTAACTCTCAAGCATTGTCCTCTTTCTCAAGCAGCCTTCTCTTTATACCTAACATATTTTTATACCTAAGAACGGAAATATCCCCCTCCCCTCCTGCAGTCCTCCTACTGGGATGTATAATGACGAGCCTGGTCTCATTTTTCATTACTGAGTCACATGTTAGACTTAGGAACAAAGAAAACCTAATCTGAGACAACAGAACAGTGCTGTCAGGCTTCCTCCTCAGTGTACTTGAAGATTTGTGACAATATAAACTTCATCAGGAAGACCCAGGCTCAGAGCGAATAGACACCATGATTTCCAGCTGTGAAACCCTGATGTACCTGTCTCAGCGAGAGCTACCCCACTAAGGATTTCAACAACATTTCAGAGTTGCACATCTGCCTCGCAGCTTTTATGCATACCTGAAACGTTTAGCGAGGTTTACTATACCATGATATTCTTCAGTGTAAAATCAGCGTATTTTCCCCTTGAGCCTTCTCTGCACGATTTCCAGTTCTCAGAGTTAAGGATTTCTATTTTATATTGTATAAAGCTATGCAACCAATTATAAAATCTATGCACTGAGATACATGCATCCTTAAAATTTGGCCTGGCCTTTCCCAATGTTTAACCGTCACTCCTCTGCCTTGTGCACAGTGTGAGAAATGACGGGTCACAATGGCAGACAGCAGAGGGGTTTTAATTTCCTCACCCTCTGTATGAATATAATTTAAGACCCAACACCCATCTCCAGTGCATGCTCATAAATAGTGATAATATCATGAAGGATAGGGACAACTTCATATTCATACTTGAGAATTCATTTGTATATAAAATAGTCATTTTGTAGTCAGGGATGGTTAAATCTAAGAACATGGGATGCAATTTTCAGAGGCACTGAACATTTGCATCTCCTGCTGAAATCAATAGGAGCCGTAGGAGGTCAGCACCTTTGATCAATAGGACCAGTCATTTGCAAGTCCAAATCAGGTGCTGATAAAATGGTAAGGTATCATGGAAGAAAAATCCTACTTACTAATGGGCTAAAAATAACTGACTAGATAAGCAGCCACATCAAACATTGTATTGTACTTCAAGAAAATGGTGTGCTGCTGAAAAATTACAGAAAAAAATATTCTATTTCTTATTCTATCTCTTGCATTTACCTTGCTTACTCTTAAATTTCTGGCCAAATTTCTTCTTTAATTTCTAATGGCTTCTTAGGTTTTATTACAATGAGATTAAAAAAAAGAGACTATTTACTATACCCTTCCACAATGGTACCCTGTTTTATACTCCTTATAGCAACACAGACCAATAGATGAACAGAAAGACGCAGCTATTGACTGAACTGAATGAAACAGATATGTTCTTGTCTTTCATGAGACAACTTAGCACCTGTTATAGCCTTTGGACATCAGTATGTATACAGTGTCTGCTAGTCCTCATCTTACTTATCAGCTAAAATAAACTATTTTAAAAGTATTAGAAAAACGTCAGTTTTCTTTTCCACGCTGTCCTTTTGCAAGGTGCCATCTCTGTAAGTCTCTGAGCCTGGACCAGTGACACGGATCCAGCTCAGTCCTTTCAAACACCTCATACCAGAGAAATATACCTCAACACATAGCCTGGGATTTATCTGTTTCTGTTTTACAATAAAAAATAGAAAAACTTTAAGGCAACTAGATTTCAAAAATTTTCCCTCTCTCTCTCTCTCTCTCTATTTTTTTTTTTTTTAATTTGAGCATTGATTTGCATAAATCTTTAAAACACAGACAGCTCATGTGCCCTCCAGACACCAAGACTGCCAGCAGGCAGATTTTGCCCATTTCACATTGCTGTCTGAAGAGCAAATAACTTGTTTTCCCTGGTCAGTTTTTCGCTTCACTGGCAATTTCACTCTGCCTTAACCCAAGGCTTGGTCCCCTTCCCACGGCCCTGGCCAGGCTCTCGATGACCTGCACCAACATCACCTCCCCGGTGAGTGGCCCAAGGGCTCACCCGCCTTATTGTCCTCTTTGTGGGCAAGTTCAAGCAACTGTGCCCCAGATTGCCATGAATGCATGATGGTTCTCAACGTATATGAAACTACAGAAGAAAAATAAAAGCATATATGCTTTTATTCGATAGAAAATAATTCAGCACATATACGGCGTGAAGATCAAACAGCCACTTTATGAAACGAGGTTTTTCTGGAGTACCCTACTATGACTTTAGAAACTATAATAGTCAAATTTACTCCAGAAAGGCCCAAATAATAAACATGGTGATTATAAGCCAAAAATGGAAACATGAAGAGAAAATATTTTTTTAACTGACTAGTACTTCAAAGGAGAAAAAATACAGAATTAGTACACGTTTTCAAGTAAAAGCTTCTCTATTGAGTCTCACTGATAATAAGCAAAGACTGAAAAATACAAGAACAAAAACATTGTGCTACTTTACTTTCTGACTTAAAAGAAATCACAGCTTAGAGAACTCTGGCACAGGCCTCAGTTTGTTACAAGTATAAGAGCCACTTGCAAATTTTTCATCTGGAATAAGCTTTGGGTTTCCAAGCTTTGGGTTTCCAAGCTTTGGGAATGTTCTGACTTGAGGCTGAGATTTGGGCCTATTTTTAACAGTAACATGTAGCTCATGCATCTAACGGCAGTTCAAGATATTTGAGAAAGCACATTTAAGCTATTAGATAAGGGAAAGAAAAAGCTTAACATTAAATTTTGATCTACCTTTGTTTGGCCTGAAATCACAGCTCGTTATAAGTTAATGCAGACTATGCCATAAAATACAATGGTACAAATAATTTTGCATTTTACATAGTCTCCCTTATTCTTCCAGTAAAAACCACTGAACTGATCTCAGGTTAAGTTTGATCCTGAAATTAAAATGAGTTTTGTTTTGCAGTTTGGGCCCGAGTCTGTAGTCATTGCTCAGACATAACTGCCTTTGACCTGAAGGAAACCTGCCTGGAGGGGGACTGAGGGATCTGAATCATGGTGAGCAATGAGAAAACACCTGGGGGAGTGAATTTTAACTTCAGAGTGTTACATACAGCCTGGTTTTATATATTCAACTACTCTTATTTAAAAGATGCACATTTAAATTTTTGATGTGAAAAGATACGCAAATACGAAACCCTACAGAGCAAGTGAACTTTGAAAATAGTTTGCATGCTATTATTCATACCTAACACAAGGGAAAGAACTAAAGTACTTGACTCATAAGAACAGACCATGAACGTATTCAAATATTTAACCAACCAGAAATGGGCAGCATGAATATTAATTTGGAATAAGCTAACTAATACTGCCTGAATCTGCAGGAAAGCTTATAAAAAATTTCTGGGGCAAACAAGAGCATGTTGAAAAATTTTCTGAATTAGAATTCCCGGTTCAGAGATTTATATTTTTCTATAGAAAACATAACTAGAAATACTAATAATTTAGAAAATACACAGATATCTTCATTTTACCTAGTTCTGGGCAACTAAAGAAAACATATTACACCTTTATGTTACTAGGTTAAGACAAACACAGACAATTCATACAGAGCTTTTTAATTCACAGTGACAGGGAGCGCTTACAGCCTTCTCAGGCTGATGCCATACAGCAGTATAGCTCTAGAAAGTTAAAAAAATTTCAGTGTCAGACCGAAATCTAAGCAGGGATGAAACAGAGAGCACTTCACCCAGATAAAGTTGAAATGGTGTGGGTGGGATATATATGTAGCAAACAGATGAGGCTGCAAAAATTATACAGCCAGTCCTAACTGAGGGCATATGCTCACCAGCTGTTATGTAAATCTGCAATTAATGTAGCTTACTAGATCCTCAGGTGCTTTCAAATAATCATATACCAGAAATGATCAAATCTGCTTTCCCATCTGCATTAGAATAGGATGTTAGAAAAAAATCCCTCCTAATGAGCATCTCACTGACAGTAACCACAACTTTGCCACTATGGGACAAAATAACCAGTGGAAAATAAAAATGACTGAAATTGCAATAATTTTCACTATAAAGACATTTATTCAAAGAATACAGAAAACCAGTGGCCACTTATCGGTTTGGAGGTATCTGTACTTGTATCTCTGTACAAGTTTTTCCAAGTACCAACCACTCTTTCAGGTAAAACCAGAGTTACTCCCATTCAAGCTATAAAATGTTGGAGATACTCTGGCTCCTGCCTACCTTTTTCCTGTGTTGACAGAAGCCACGGTCACATGCTAAGATTCTACATAATGAATGTTTTGTAATATTTTCAATTCAGATTGAAAAACCAATGTGATAATTAACGTTCATCAAAAACATCATATAGTAAGTCAAAGACTTGCTCTTCCCATGTACAACTGTAATCACATTGACTCCAAGCCCACCTCCAATATATTTATCTTCCAAAACCAAGGAAGGCGTTTCTAGCTACTGTGATAAATCCTGCCAATCTATGGCGATAACAAAATTGCAAAGCTAGGTACTTACAAAGATGGGTTTGAAATTAAGTAACTGCACTTCAATCTATGTAACTTTTTCCTGAAACCTAAACTCAACAAAAGGACAGCAAAATAGAAAGCATGGTGTAAAATACTACATATTTTTAGAGCTAGCAGCCATTCTAGGCAATGATATAAGAATTAAGAGGAAAAAATGAAAGATTTAAATTGTGATCAGACTGAAGAAATGAAATAAAGACAGCAAGACAAAATACAAGTAAGAGCTATCAGTCTTTTCCAAATAATTCTTTAAGAGCAACAATGTTATAAGGCTTAATGTGAAAATCAAATGTTTAATTTAAGAAAAATATCGCAGCAATTAAAATCAGTAGGAGTCCTGTGCTAGTACGAACTTGTCATCTTGACTAATACTTCTTTCTCTATTAGGCAGCATCAAGGTTAACATGTTGTATCCAACTTCTGGCCACCCCAGCATTTTGCTCGCCAGAATTTACAAAGCACCCAATGGCAAACATCATTAGTAAAACATGATTTGTATTAGCGTAAAAGCAAGCAAGACGACAGAACAGAAAAGGTAAAGACTAATTCAGCATAGAGAAGCAAGAGAGGCTTACCGATAACATAGGCTAGCAACAGCGCCAGGGTAACCGTAATGGCAGTGGCACTCAAGGCAGTGCACTTCCAGTTGCAACACCTGTAAGGTTTGTTAAAAGTGAAGGCAGGTCTAGAAAAGGTACTTCTAGGAAGAGGCCTAGGAGGTGGAGAGTAAACAGTATTGGATGTTAAAGGATAGTTCTGACTGGCTGCGCTGAAGATAGCTGAAGACCCAGATCCATGTTTAAATAGGAAATGCCTACGGAAAGAAGACAAAGAACCACGTTGTAAAAACCACGTTGTGATTTAAGAAGTGAAAGGAACTATATATAAGCACTGTATGACCAAATACTGCACATATCCACAGAAAATATCAACCACAGGAAAGTGTGTATTTGAATACCCTCTGTACTGGAAGATTTTCAACCACACAGCAAGATTACCAGCAATTTTTTAGTGAAACAATATAATGTAGATGAATTCTAAACTATCCTCCCAGAGGTTCAGAGTAATGCTGAGGAAAGGTGATTTCTCAGTACAGTACCTGGGGCTCCTCCAAGATGATCAGCCCCTGTGCGCCTTGTTACGCGGGTACTTGAGACATGGGAATTCCTGCCGGCAGTACCAACCCTGTCCACAAACACACACCGGGTTTATCTCCCCAAGAGTACAAAAAACACTGCAGAAGCCACTACCCCTGTGAATATGTATTTTTACTATGGGATTCTCTCCAGAATATAGGAAATAACCACAAAGAAAAAATAGAAAAAAAAAAGAAAGAGAAGAGGAGAAAGAGAAGAGGGGAAAGAGAAGAGGGGAAAGAGAAGAGGGGAAAGAGAAGAGGGGAAAGTGAAAAAGGCAACTACTTAGTGGAAAATCTACAAGGATAATCCATTTTGAAGGACTGTAGTTACCATACAGGTAAGTACAATTTAGTATTCTTAATTGAGCTATTTTGAGAGCAGTTTTTCTTCAAATGCTTTTGCCTGCTGTGGTGATTCTCAAACATACTATGAAAGAATTAATTTGGAGACCTATTTCAGCATATTCTGGAGGACTGATTGCCTTCAAAGTTGTACATTAGCAGAAAAAAAATAAGGTACAGAAATGTGCCTCACAGAACAGGCTCTGGTGCAGAAATATAGTGTGGTCGTCTACAGGAAGATGGATGGTTTTCACAGCTGGCAAGTGCCCTCCCAGAGAACTTGGGAAAGGATATTTAATTTTAAGCAATAACTTCCTATGCTATGTGCTCAGAAATTGTGGCAAGAAAGGACACGTTCAAGGCTGACCATACCAACCACATATTCTTTTGGAAATAAAAACTTTCTTCGGACCTTCTTTCCTTTGTTTTATGTAAGTGAGAAAGTTTCTTGAGTGCACTCTTTTCCCAAAGGTCCACATCTACATCTCATGCCATAGCATGTACCCAAAGAAGTTTAGAGCATCTTGGTGTTCCTCTGACTCAAGCCACAAGATCTGAGCTGAGAAAGCAAGTGAAGGGGCACCGATACTACACAGCTAGCAAGAACAAGGGTGGTCTTGGCCACACAGCTGCCACCAGAGTTTTGTCTTAGCCTGAACCTCTGTGGCCTTTCTGTTGAGTACCCTGACTCAGGCATTTCCTAGAGAAGCGCATTCAACTCTCCCGCGCTTGCCAGCTCTTTGCTTTGGGAGCCAGACACTGATGTGAAGTAATGACCCCACTTGCAGTTCAGGTGCTTTGAACTGTGCCCCGTTCACATGAGCTCCCAGCTGAGTAAGAGCATCTGTGACTGTTGCTGCTGGTGGTTCCTGTACAACCCATTTCTCTGTTCTTCCATCAGCTGAGCACAGTGCAAGTGCTCCACAGACCCAGGCAAGCACAACCACGCCACTTCTGCTGGGGGTGCAAGTTGCCCTCAGTTGTTTCTAACAAAATTGAAGTAGGATCTTGCATTTAGAATCACGTGGCACTATGATGTCTGCAAGCCAAAAGCCACAGACACACTTCACAGCTGAAGTTCACTGGCCAACATCGACACGGTCCAGAATCTTCCCGATGACAAACGTACCTTTACACCTTCAACAAGGCACAAGACATGTTTTGAATACATATGTGGATCAATCAATCCATGCTAGTAGAATTTCTTTGATGGATTCACAGCAGAATGTACACAGGATCAAACACTCAAGAGTACGAAACATGATTATACTGTGACATTTGACTTTTAAGAATATTGTAAATACATGTTCCTGAAAAGGTAAATTGCTAAAATGGTGTAATGAGTATGATATTACGTATTTCCACTATAAGATTTTAAAAGAGAGGTTACAGTTCTCAAAATGACAGATTATAGAAAATAGAGAGGTATTACAGGCCAGTTTTATCTTTTAAAGGGCCTTTATCCAGGCAGTTACATAAAAACCAAGGTAAATGAGAATACCGGTTAGCTTGCATTACAGGTTACAGTGCCTACATATTAGGATTCTTTTGACGAACCACAAGAATGAAATTTTTGTGCAGTTTTTTATTATTATGTCGAGTACTAGTTATTCCTGCTTGTTAGTTACTACTCAAGTAAACAGCACTTAGACAAAAAAAGGACCACTGAATCTGAGTAAGTACAGCATCTTGGCATTATATTAGACAACACATTCTCGTTTTCTTTCCCATTGACGTTCACAGCGATAGATATACACATTATATAGTGTTCTGAACACGGTAATGTTACCCGTTATTATTTTAGTTCAAAAATCCTAAACTCAAATAGGGTAAAATAATAAATTCCAATGAAGTAACACAACTGTCTACAGGACTATACAGTGCTGCTTCCCTAATACCAGGCCGTCAGAATAAAGCTGGTCATTTTGGCTTCGATGCCTTGTTGTCACACATGAAGGCTTTTGCAAGTACGTGAGGCCTTACTTTTCGGTTGGCATTTAATGAGATACACAGTCCTTTAGACTTTTGGTAGGAAAGAACGTCACAGCAAAATTCCTACTGATATTCACGGGACAAAAGTAGAATCACCATATAAAATAAGACATGTGTTACTATATTTAAGTATATGCATTAAAAAAAGTATATTTACATACACACACAAAAAAATTAACCAGTTAATAGTTCTTTAATTGCTTTATATTTTCAAGACACAATGACAAAATGCTACTTATTTGATAATTTTTAATTTAAATTTTTTTGAAATTATGGCAAAATGGTCTGATACTGGCAGTATTGATTGTCCTTTATGGTGCACAGCTCAAAGATATCAGTAAAGGGAAGGAAACGCTGAACTGAAAGTTATTATTAAAGCTCTAATAGCCTTGCAATCAATAGCCAGGAATAATTTCATTCTCTTGCACAGGGTTTTATAAATGTGGCTTCACAGACTGATGGTAAAATGCTGGTGTGCAGAGGGATTTCTTTATTAGGAGAAGAGCGCACAGAAGCTGGATTCAGCTCACACCCTCTTAGACAGATGACTCCATTCACACAGAGGAGAATTTACATAGCTCTAACTTCTCGTAATAAAACCGAGATTCTGAGGCAATGCTACACTGAAACTGAGCTACCAGTGAAATAACGTTGAGAAAATGTTAAAAATCACAATTGTTTATGCCTTCCATTTTGGGGAGAGTATATTGAGTACCCAAAGACATTTCTATAGAATTTGAAAAACACTGGTGGCACAAAGACAAATTTCCAAAGCCAGACTGTGACTATGTTCTCATAAACTCAGACGACTCCTCATCTGTCTGAGCGCACCACTGTTCCCAAAGGACATTAGGACACGCTAAACTGTTGCTATCAATTCTATAAAATCAGGTGCTCTCTTGAAAGAGCAAAATAATAAAAATAGCAGTTCAAAAGTTTAGATGTGACTGCAGCCTGGTGTGTGCTTTAATATTTGATCTAAGAGAGAAGCTAAGGCTTTTTTTTTCTTTCTTTTTTGTAAACTGAGAACACAAGAGAAATCAGAGAATTTATACGAATGATTGATAAGGGCACTCAATCCAAGTGGGGAAGTTCTAAATGTTCACAAAAACATCAAAAACATCCATAAAGAAAATGATAATATTCTCATAAAAAGAGAAATACAGGACGTAATCTGTAAGGCATTTGCTTGTGAAATAAAAGTCACTTGATATTATTACACTGATAATTCCAATACATAAATACATGTTAAAGGCTTAGTAATAATTTCACATACAAAAGAGGCAGTTGGAAAACATTCCCTCTTTCTTAAGTAACCACAACGCTTCTTTGCCTGTCTATCCATTTGTTCATGTCTACACACATAAAATTTTGGAACTTTGAATTCTCTCAAGCAAAGTTAACAGGAAGAAAAAGATCGTCCCAGACTCATAAAAATCAGGGGCAGGAGGGTAGGAAGAAACCCCCCACCCTCACCAAAAAACCCAACAAAACCAGCAAAAGCCCCCGTGGGCTCCCGATTCTAAACTCAGTTCTTCATCCCCTCGCAGCCCCTCTGTTCAGCCACCCAGCACCGCACACGGTGGCTCATGCAGCAGGGTACGCACCGCCTGATCAACAGCTCGGTCTAACTCTGCTACACTGACGTGCCCAGTAAAGAGATAAGGACCAAGGGAAGGGAATTATTGGGTAGTTTAGGTGACAGAAAGCATGAAATTAGACATCTTAATCTTGCTGATCACGGAATAGCTTGCTTTCTGTAAAGAAGCAGTTTCATGTGGCACATCTAAGTGCTCTTGTTCAACCTTAAGAGGAATGGCATATAACTCCAAGAGTGCAGTTCATACAAAAACGATGAATTCTCAGCTAGGAGAAGGTTAGAGAACAGGAGTTCATTTCTTTCTTTACATCCTTCTCCTTTACATCCTTTACATCCAAAGGACATTTTGTTATGTAGTTTGGCTTCTTATCTGGAGTAGCAATTTAAGTCATATAAAAGCTACACATGAAGGAACATCCCAACTGAATTCATATGGCGGTAACGTAAGACTATTACAGAAACTAGATTAACCCCACACAGAATTTCTTAATTACATTCTCAGAAAATATTTTGATATCCCAGTACTGTAGTAACGTCCCCCAATTTTTCAAGGGCTTGAAAAATCACTTCTCTATGTTCTATGTGTTTACGCTGTGCTTTGTGTTACCTTGTGTCTGTAAGGCCTAGAGTTCCACCTTCATTTGTACCTGTAACATATTTTCCTTCCATTTCTATTAAAAACTACAGATTTGTAAGAGGAAAAACTGAAGAACAAAAGCAGATTTGAAAGTGAACCACCAGATGAGTTAGAAGAAACACAAATCTTGCAATACCGTGGCCAAAAGAAAGTCTGCATTTCTCCTGGAGAAACCAAGTAGGAACACATTTGTGCTTGTGTGTGTTTCACAGTTACATAAAGTGTTACAAACTGCTGCATAGCTATGTGATAGGAAAACTAAGAAGTCTTCAGTTGGATCACTTAAATTTTTCAATTACTTTTTAACTAAATTAGATTACCGCATATAATACATATAACTGTATATCTATACCAATGTTTAAGTAGGCAATTGAATACTTTTAGATGTCAACAGAAGTGCAAAGGGAATTTTTAAGAGGAACTGTAGCAGCTGTAGCACGAGAAGGATTCTGATTTTTGGCATAACCAGAGAATATATAAAGATGGCAGCCGAAAGAGATTTGGAACTGATACAGTTGTCCAGCTACTTTGGCAAACATCAACCACAAGCCATTGTTACCCAACCCTTTCAAGTCACCTAATATTTCCTGTGACCGTGGGAAGAAGCAGAAATTTGCTTTCCCGATTTTCTATCCATCCTATTCTGTACCCAAAGTGGGAAGGGAAAAAAGAAGGAAACTTCTCAATTTAGATAGTAATCAGAATATGAACCTCTGTTTATAAATCTTGCATATGGTACTCAGCAAACTGCATAGTATAAAAACAAGACAGCTATTCTAAGGTAAGTATACAGTATAAAAACAAGACACCTACTTGACAACAAAGATACTATACCCTCATCTTGAAAACCAACCCAGGAAAACCATATGTGAATGTAAAACATGGCATAATTATAGACAGAATCTGACCTATAATTTTATCTGCCTTGTTTTATCTTTTTGTGTATAAGAACTGTAGGAACAAGAATGCTCATGGGTGAATAAAGAGGGAAATGGCCATGAAAATTATTTATCTAATTTATTTTATCATTCTATTTTTACTTGTATAATTGAAACACATTTGAAACCCCCTAGAGATTTATCTTTGGGAACAGAGTTGCTTTGCTAGAATTTCCTCTTTGAGCTGGACTTGCCTTTTGAATCATTCACATAGAATTTCTTCCTTTTATTCACTCATGTTTACTTTACATCGTGTTTGAAAATTTAGCCCTGTGACCCTGGATGTGAAAGGATGTAAAAAGAATCTGTATCCTTTACTTTTTGCTTCAGTACAGAACAAGTGACATGATGCTGACTCACTTGTCTGTTGTTGCTGTAGGCAAGCTAAGCCTGCTAACCAGGTGACTAAACTTTCAAGTATCTGGCAGAAAACTGGGACAATAATTATCTAAATATAGGACAGTGCCAAAATCAATCAAGGACAGCTTCTAAAATGGAACAGTTGTCCAAAATACAATTGTCTTCTGATTTCATTCACTATTTAGTGAAAATAAAAAGATAAAACAAAAACTACCCCAGTGGGTACATAAATTACTCTTGTATAGATCAGTGTGGACTGTATTATTACGATACATGGTGACATTGCTACATTAATCCAGTAGTTTTCAGAAGTGATTTTCTGTGGCTCAGGACCTTCCTTTAGCACTACAATTCAAACAACAGCTGAGTAGAACTGATCAATGCGCGCGGAGATTTGTGGGCTAAGGAAGCAATACGGGAGCTCATGGTAAGCTCTATATTTTTTTCCAAGAAATTTTAAATTTTTCATCTGGAAAATGAGAAAAATAACACTTATGATAATATATATAAAGAATAGTATGCAATATTCGCAGAGTACTTTAAAAACATGAATCGAGGATAAAAATACCAATATTGTAATTTTGTTGCTTACATTCTGTGGTTAGAAGCGTGACTTAAAACAAAGAAAGGAATGAGGTAACTGAAGTAGAAGTAGTTGCTGTACAGTTCTCTTTGCCATGAGTTCCCTCCTGTGGGTATTCCTGCATACCCTAATGGACTTTTGCTCCTAGCATTTGAGTCTACGTACAAATACCTACACTCACATGCATACGGTCTAAAGCCAAGCTGTGCTACCACTGTGACAAATAACACAAATTTTACTTGACAACAGGCGGATCACATTATCTATGTAAATATTATCTCATATTCCAATACAGATTGCGCAGAAGTAGCGTCCAGGGTATGGATACACATTTCTGTGCAATAACATTATACAGTCATATGTGTTTTTCTTTCAAATGAAAAGGTAGAATCTTCTGCATATCTTTGACCCTTTCTGCTGCACATAGTCTCTGTTTCCCAAATGAGCCTCGGCTCTTTGTATTAACCTGTATTTAACTTTCTCTTCAAAATTTATATTCAATCTATTTCTGGTTTTGGAAATGAGAACACTGTGTTTCATAGAAAGCTAACAGGCTGCTGGCTTATTGGTGGCCATAAAATAACAACGTATCTTTACATTTATTTATCATTTTATATACTATTCCATTATTCAAAATAATGAGCGAAGAGTATCTGCAGCACAATTCTTCAAGTTACTATAGCAAGTCTGCGAAAAAAACCCAGCACGTACATGCACTCCCACTGCTCCAGGGAAGGCCACGCCAGAGCTTTTCCCAAAGAAAAAATGCAGTAGAGTATATGAACAATTTCAATTGCCTGATTGTCCTTACTGGACTGGATCTCAAATTATTCAAAAGACCGACCCTCAAAGTGCCATTGTTCTTAACATGAAAACTGTACTTCATTGTAGCTGAAAAATGTTTATATTTTTATTTCCGTGAAAGACGCTTTCATTCTCACATTATTAAATTTAGGGTCATATTTACAGCTTTTATGTTAAGTTCATGGTCATATTTACAGTTTTCAATTTATCTTTTACAATTCAGAAGTTTGAAATACTCTTAGGATCTTTTCTTCTGCGCAGTGAAAACACATGGGTCTTGGACTGAACTTAAAACCCTCGCCATGTGTCTGTTTTTAATAATGTCAGCCTCTCTATGGATTAGATTTATTGTTTAATTAGATAGAAAATGACAAAACACAAGTGAAGTGTCATAACAGCAAACACTGACCAACGTGAGTTGAAGGAAAGATCATAAATGAAGCCCTCCCCTGCATTTATTCTTGGAATAACCACAAGCCTGGTCATTTAACTCAGGAGTAGGCTCCATTTGCAAACAAGTTCCTAATGAATTGCATTGCTCAAATAGTAATTGTCTCCCTGCTCGGTGGTGTATGATCATCAACACCTGCGTGCCCTGGGAGCTGTAAAAGCCATTCCGTTTGCTATGGAAACCTTGAACTGGGAAAAAGGAAGGCACGGAAGTGCTTTCTGTATCTCTGCATTGGGGTAAGATTCATAAGATGCTCAAATGAAGAGAGAAAGGAGAAAGAATAAACCTTCCAAGAGCTCACACTGAACTGTGTGTGTATTTATACATGCATTTTTCTTCAATTATTTCCACTTTTTGCGCTAGTCTAGCTTGAACAGAAAGTGAGTATGTACAGGTTTCTGTGATTTGAAAGGCTATCAATGTACTTTTGAAGAGCACAAATAATTATGAGCTTGATTAAAAAAGAACAAGGAAAAAACGATAGTACAGAATAGATCTCTTGATAAGTGATTGTTGTCAAGATCTCCCCTATACTAAACACAATTATGAGCAAGATGATATTTTTAGGAAAACAGAAATCGAGATAGTCTTAAATTTGCACCTTAACTAACTATATAATACAGAACGGAATGATTCCATCTATATGACGAGCTGAATAAACTTCTCGAACTCCAAAACACTCAAAGTTTTTAAGTGTTTAGAGCCATAATCAAACTTTAGGACTCTGAAATATTGCTGAATAGTAACTAAAAATCGTAACTGCCTTGAACCCCAAATACTTCTCTTATTATCCTAGTACTTCGAAGTTTTATATAAATTAATGATAATTGAATCTCAGGTTCATGGTCTGGTACCTCACTGTCCCCTTAGAGGAGCTATTACCATGGTGATAAGATTGCTTAAATTAAGCTGTCTTTTTCCACAGCACTTGGCTCATTGCCAGCGCAGTGAAGGGAGATTTCAGTCCATTCAGCACAGCATTAACCTTACTGCCAACACTGCTAAATGGGTTAGAGGAACTAGGAAAGAAATTTGATCTAAAAAAGGAAGGAACAAGCAAATATGGAAAATATGGAAGAAAAAAAAACCCGACTAAAAAAACCCACTTCAACACAAAATCAAAATTTTGACATTTAGATAGAAAATTTAAAAATTCTAATGCTTGAGTAATCTAAATGCGAAACTTTACTCAAAATAGGCATGTCCAATTGTCTGTCCATGAGGGAATTGTAACAGACTATAGGGAGGATCAGAAATAATGTTAGGTAAAAAGCCCTATTTAACTCCTAGTTTTTTCTTATTTGGGAATTTGACTGAAGTGGGAAAATAAATAGCATAAGCCAGAAAAAACAAAACAAAACAAAACCCACAACAAAAAAGCAAGATATGGAAACAAATACTGAGTCAACTAACGGGGCATGGAGAGAATGAAAAACACGCCTTTGAATTGTCAGGGTTTAATACATACTCCATAAAAAGTGGTAAGCTACGTTCAGATGGGACTGTCAGAGATAATGACAATGTATTACACTGTAAATCATAAGATTTGAAACATTAGAGCAAAGTATCTATGAAACCCGAAAAAACAATTATTTTAGTGGAAAGGAAGGGAATAGGCAATAGGTTGCAAGTACTTTATTCCGGGAGAGAAGAAAAAAAATCAATTTATGTAAGAGCCCAATAACATTATCCTAAAAAAGACAATCAACGTTTGTTGTGTTTTTATGTGGTGTGAGAGATCCTTGCAGTCCTTTTCTGGCAATACTTACAAATTATTTTTCTGTGTGACGATGTTCATAAGTCATTTTAATAATGAATATGTTTTTTTCAAAACTGCGTGTGCGTGCACACAGATGGAGCCTGCATTTGCATTCACAGGCACATTACAGCACTGAAGGCTGCAGCGCAGGCAGTCGGCAGTTCGAGCTGTTATACCTCCTACAGGTACAGCTCTTCTCCAATTTCTTCATCAACAGCTATTCCACCACATGTCCTCTGAAGTTTTAAAGGTATTCTTAATTCTTATTTTCATTTTGGTTGCTTATAATCAGAATAACTGCCAGAGTCAGCGAGCTGGCCTTGGCAATAACATACATCTAGACTCTATTTTTGGCTTTGCCAAAAGCTTGTGTGAACTTGAACAAGTAATTTTGCCTTTCCAAATCAGTCTCCTCACTAAACAGTTGAGCTAGTACACTGGGTCCTGACAAAACTGTTTTCTGGAAAAGTCCATGCATATAACACCTCTACACGACGCACAAAGCCAAATTTCTGATTTGACCTTTTCTATAAAAATATAACAAAGTTTTACTCTACAAAAAAACTTGCAGAACGCATACCTCAGTACACATCTCTACTGCAGCCCTTTGCAGTCCAATCTACAGTTTCAAATTCTAATTATATAAGAACACGTTTGATCAGAGTACTGCAAACATTTTCAGAATGATGGAATATTCTTTTACATAAATAGGACACATTATCATTATGAGCGGACTCAGAAACTTGCTTCATTTCTGATCGTCCAGAGTGAACAGGATTTACAGGCACACGATTAGTCCTAGGAAATCTTTTCCTGTCTGAAAATTCTCTAATATTGCATGGCTGCAGATAAACCATGCAAACACATGTGCTGTTTAGGGATTAACAGGAGAGACAGTTGGAAGAAAAGCTGAACACGTGCATTCTGATTTTTGCCTAGTTGTTACAGTAGGGAATACATTACTAAGTCTTCTTTTTGATTGCAAATGTTCCAAATTAAAAAAAAAAACATAAATCTGCTTAGACATATTAGGTATGTAGATATTAGGTAGATTAGGTACTATTAAAGATTTAGCACAGAAACACAGCTGCCATTGACATGGTTCTCTTTATTTTGTAGGATTATTTTTTATCGGCAGCTAAACATTAATGGAGAAGGAAAGCAAGAGAATCCAGATATTAGGCCAAAGTATCTGTTCGATTCTAGCTGAATTATTCCCTGTTAAGGAAGAAAAAACAAGCTGCAAGCCCTTCTTTTTCTCTAAGGCTGTGTTGTGTTACTATGGACTTCTGGGAAATGGTGATCACAAATGTTTTTTATTACAATGTTCCCCTGCTGTATCACTTGTCTGCACATAAACTGCAGATATATCTGGGCAAACACTCTCACAGACTCTGCTCTCAGATTATATCGCCTTTCAGCCAGCTTCATGAGAGGCTGCAGCTAGCTACCAGAGGGTGCATGAAATCAGCTGAAGGGTAGGAATGTGGAAAATTCCCAGACTTTGTGAATTGCTAACGTGTAGCCCATAGTATGTTTTCCAGTGCGAATTCCTAATCCATGGCACAGCCCTTTCGTCAGTATCCAATTATATAATTAGAGATATAACTACATCTCTATGTATCTGTCCTTTAGGAGAAGTTTCAAATTTGCAAAAATAAGAAAACCGAAAAATTAAACTGAACTCAAGGGAGAGACTTAAAATTGCAAAGTATTTTCCCCAATGGGGTCTGATGAGGACATAGTGAACAGGGATGCAGGAAAGGCTAAACGAGATTTACCTAACTGTTAACTGAAGAGAACCAAAAGGTATTTCATGGGTACAGAATGCCCAGGGATCAGCCTTATATGCCGCAGAAGGTACAGATATATAAGCTTGTTACGCTAGAAATGACAGAGATTTATCTTCATAAAGGTTGTGTGAACAGAAGCTTCTACCTCCAGAAGGATCAGCTGAACTAAAATTTTGTTTATGTTTGCTTTTGGAGAAAAGTTTACAGCTTTCTTGATTATTTTTGTGATTTGTCCTTAAGGCAAGTAAGAAAAGTTTTATTTCACAACAAATCAGCTTATTCTTCAATCCCAACTTAATAGCCTTTCAGAGAAGAAAAACTTAATTTGAAGCTTCTGATTGGCAGCAGTTAAGTGTTTAAAGATGTATACAAACATTAAGTTTTGTAATAAAGTAAAAAAAACCCAACCTTTTTACAAAAGAATAAAATTTAGGTTTCAGCGATTAGTTGTGACAACTGGCCCTTGCACATACATCTATTAAAAACTAAAACATTTCCATGCATAACACCTTATATTCTCTAGATCAGACTAGTTGGACGTCAGACATTCATCTGTTTCATCAAACACAACTTTCACAGTCATGCACTTCACGTGTTTTACAATGCCAAAACCCAAAGGGAACATTAGTCAAAACTTCTTTGTGCTCTGTTCACAGTGAAGAGGAAGAAGGTTGTAGAAAATCAAAGGCTTGTTTCAAGCGTCAAGTTAGCAAACACAGCTGTACTTAAAAGCCATCAAATCAGCTAATACTTACCAGGAACAAAAAAAAAAAGCTTATCATAGCCAAAACGACAGAGGAAACTGTGCTTGTACCTCTGTGGCAGAACTTTGGGTAGGGAAACATAGGTTTGCTGAATACAGAATGTATTTGCTTTCAATTATTTTTCAGAGTAGATTTTTTGTGTAAATTGTGAATGATCCTGAAGCTGAACCCTGCCTTCCCCAGCTCCCAGAGGTAACGCTCTCCGTGCTCAATACCTATCTTGAGCCTGGATCATTTCTCCATTATAAAATGATTATCAAATTACATTCTTTGTGTGTATATGCAATAAAGTGTTTAAAAATGCATTGAGGAAAATATTACTTTAGTATTATTTCCTATCTTTTCTTATCCACAGGAAAGCTACTTACTGACTGCAGAAGTGCCAGGGTATACCAATTAAACAAAACTTCTACCTCCTGATTACAAAATGGCCCTGGGAGAATGTGTGAGGATGAGACAAGTACAAATCCTACCTGCACACAACTCTAAAATACCTATGTAATCTACACATCTTAAGGAAATCAGTTATCTTCCAAAATATTGCAAAACACATGCTTTTTTGAGCGCTAATGATCTAGATGCATCAAGTGAGGCCTCACATGGCTAAACGACATGGCCTGAAATCAAAATGCATTGGCATGTCCCGAACAACAAACTCGTAATTCCCCATCACCACTTCAAGTCAACATCTGGCCTCCTCCCCATTTTATTAAATTTCTTTTTCTAACATTTGAGATATGTAGTGTACAACAGGTTGGTCTGTACCTGGTTTCCAGCGGTATGTTGCTGTTCAAGACCCAGCTGTTATGGAGATGCACCGAATCTTGCGTACTGGTGGGGGGAGTCGGGGCAGCCGGACTGGGCTGGCTGCGGGTGGTCATTGATCTTCTCTGGAGAGAATCAGCTGTCGGAGGCGGTTTCCTGGCGCAGGTGCACGCGTGCGGTGGCGGAGGCGGTGGCGGGAGGGGTCTGAAGGTGAACTGGTTGTGTGGGCTACCTGGCATATCTGAAACAACAAAGAAAAAGCAAAGAAACCCATGGAGCGTTATTATTTTAAAAAGATCAAGAGAGCACGAGCATGATAGAATATTTATTGGGATTAAAGTATTGTGCTTTATCATGTTGCCAATGCAGTTGCCTGTAAAATGTTGTTGCAACATGTGAAATAATTGCATACACCACTGAAATGGGGTATATCAGACACAGACACGCTCCTTCCAGCACTATAGTTCAGTAGATTAATAAAAAACAAAAAAGAAAAAGGAAAAAAAAGAAGAAGATGCAACATTCACTTAATTTGTCATAGGATTTTTTGGGGAGAAGGGTAAAGAACAAATAAATCAAGTTGACATTGAATTGCAGCACAGATACCAACTGATTTCATGAGGTATAAATCTCCTTTAAGAACGTCCGTGAAAGAAATAGTACAAGAATTAGTCTTGCGCTTCAAATCAAGAGAGAAAATAATTGAATAATTTCTACCACCTAACAAACACCTATCATAAAACAAGGTTAATACATTTCTACAAGTCTGTTACTGCATTTGTTAGATGAGACCTGGGAAAAGGCCTTCCTGAAGACTATCTGAAGCACTAATGGTCCAGACACCCAGAGAAAAGGTTCTGTGGCAGCTAAAGGCAGAGGAGCTGGGAAGTAGATGGGGTGAAAGACACGTGTGGTGGGTACCCAAGGCCCTGCCACCTCTGCCCTAGGGACCCTCAGAGAGGGATGCTGCAGCCGCAGGGTCCTGCCCTGCGCTATCGCTGCTGCACGGCTCCAAAGCAGCTCAGCCTGTGCCAGGGAGCTTGAACTCTCCTGCAAAAGACAACGAAGATACAAACATGGCGTAATGGTACTTTGAAGGGACAATAAAATCTTGTTTTCTCTAATTCCCACAAGAATCTTTGAAGACTCTCGGTACAGCAAGAAACACAGCTACGGAGAACTGAGGCAAGAAATTCCTTTTTAAAAGAGCAATAACAAATCCCTTGCAAAGAAGATGCTGATAAAAATTGCTGCCAGATCGGGTGAGCTGTGAAGCTGTTAACCTGAAACTCTTCCAGCTAATTTACCTCAATGTCTAATGCAGCTCTGTCCCGTTTCTATACTCACCCTCACTCTCCCTTTTACCTTAGCAGACGTCCAGTTAAATTTGCACAAAAGCAGCTGGAGCGGAGCTCTGATGAACCTGCAAAAATTCCCTGCAAGGAACTGTTGTTGCCATCCATTTACCACACATGCTTTCTTTAAATTATGACATGATGTGTCTTCAAGGTGAAAGATGAAAGCGTGCCCCTTCCCTTCCTGAACAGCTAGCAGGGAAAAAAAGCACTTTTTCCTCCGCGACAGTCACAATTTACCCCAACTGGAGAAACAAGGTTACTTAGTGCTCCACATAAGCTTTTCTATGCTGTGGTAAGCAAAGCTGTCACGGATTTGGCCCAGTCTTAATCCTTTTAATTTCATTGATCTTTTATCAAGGCAGCATTCTTACAGTTACATTAAGGTTTACGCTGTAATATTAGTTTGCATACACCAGAAAAGCATTTCTAAGCATATTAGAAAATTGGAGACCTCAGTAAATTAAATCACTGGAGTCAACAGTCCAGAGCTCTGAAATAATCTGCTAAGGCACTTTCATATAATAATTAATCTCAGTAAATCCTGTATCCTGCTACTTTAGAATTGAAAGCTACCCAAATTTTGGACATAACATTTGATGTCCAGCATGCTCAAGTATTTGATCAATGACATTCCCTTACTTAGTGGTATCAATCTTAAATCCACTCAAGAGAAAATTTGCAGGGTTATTATACATCCTATAATTTGCATGACAAGTCATTTTAATGGTTCTGCCACTGTCCTGTTCAAAAACTGCTGATCTTTGCCAGGACACGCAGTTAGACTCTACAAGGCACATCAAAAGCCACGCAGTAAATGCCGAGCAGCCAAGGTGATGACTGCTTCTCTAGGTAAATGGGAAAAAACCCCTATCATCTATACGGCAACACATCTCTCAGCTCCTTTCCTCCCCTTTTATCTGTACTGTCCCTATGCTGTCAATAGCACGCAATTATCTGACAAATAGTTTAGTTTGTTCCATGCAATAGACTGGTTCTGCTTTGTGAACTGTGAAGTATTTCTGGTGGGTAGGGTACCTTCTGCCTCCCAGTGCAATTTATCACAATATATTAATGCATCAGATTTCCTCGGGGATTCCTTTTTAATTATCACACTTGTCACCCATTCATCCAACTACTGGCATCACAGAAAACCTCACATCGGATTCTGAAGTATTTTTGTGATTTAAAGACAAGTCGTCTGCGTCAGAGCTTTACTTCAGTGAAGCAATGCAAATTCATTCTGCTGAGAATCAGCCTTAGTTTCCACTTAGTTTTTACAGACTTTCTGATTCGGCAAAGTTATTTTTATTTTGCTTGAAACTAAGTCAACATCTCATTACCTTTTTTTTAATACCACAGAAAATGTTGGTTGGGATATAAAGCAGCATTATATCTAAATATGCATGCTTACGGTTCTTCACAACTCTGAATAAACAGTAGACTCTGTAAAATAACTTAATGCAAAATCATTTAAATACCTAGAACGCGATGTTACACAAGATAATTTGACTAAAGCCAACAAGATTTCAAAACATATGGAAGTGAAACAGAAATTAGCTTAGCTATGAATTTTTATCCTGTTGAAATAAAAACGGGAGTTGTTATGGATAGCAGGATGCTGAACAATTTTTATCCTGTTGCTATTGTTCAGCATCCTGCTATCCATAACAACTCCCGTTTTTATTTCTAATGATTGCTAACGATGTTCAGATTTTTAGGGTTTTGTTTACATCAAGAAGTCTATGTATGACATGCAAATACAGCATTATTTGTTTTCAATGTGTTCATTGACACGATAGAAGTTTGCAGTCATCTAAAAATGTAACTATAAAACATTATTTCATCTCAAAATTCACATTTACAATAATTTGCTTCAATCAGATTTTTATCCGAGGATCGTCCAGGCCAGAAGAGATGTCCTTGACCCCACTACTGGCCTTCTCATCTGCACTTGCATTTAGCCCATTTTTTTTTTACAGATAGAAGAGGCTGTTTATAAAAATCGCTGTATTGATGCTAGCTATGAACGAGAAAAAATTTCCTTGTAATTCTGCTAGTTTGAAGCACTCCTACTTGCTCTCCTTTCTTTGAAGTTTGAAGGGAGTAGTTCTGCTTCAGTCCTGAATGTTTCCTCTTCTTTGGTTCTGACTCATTCTTTTGGATGGCCCTTGATCAATACTGAGCACACGCAGCTCCGTGGCAGTTGTATAATGGAGCGTGGCATCCTACAGCTATGGAGCACAGATGTCAACAGCTCCTCTTCAGCTGCTGAGTTCTACTACTACTGCTTTTTCTTTCAGGAGATACAATAATACAGATCTTGTTTTTTTACTAGGCTTTACTTTTCACAAAGTGTAAAGTAAAGAATCATAGAATGGTCTAGGTTGGAAGGGACCTTTCAGATCATCGAGTCCAACCATCGACTTAACTCTGACAAAAACCATCACTAAACCATATCTCTAAGCACAACTCTGCCATGTTGGTTGAGTGCTGCCATTCTGCTCAAAAGTTATCGGAGGCACAGACCGATGGACGAGAGCAGCATGAACATAAACTCATCTTCCTTAAGAGTCAGGTTAAAATGCCTTTGTAATCATAAACATGTAGCTAAATTGCTTTATAGACTGACAAAAAATAAATAAGCAGCTTTATCAACTAGTTAGCACCTGATTAAAAATTGGTTTTGAAAATAAGTCAGGCCTTTGCTGAAGTATTTTCCTAACAGTTTTGAAGTATACTTTACTTTACTTTTTGGATCCACATCGAAAGAAGGGGTAATTGAACTGTTTTATCATTTACTGACAAGACTACAATAGCCTGTATTGTTACTAAGTGAAGTATATCAGAGAGAATATATTAAAAAGTAATGAACCTTAAAAGGCTTGCATACAACCTGTAGTGCTTTTGTGATATTTTAATTTTTTCTGTTCTTAAATTCATTATTTATTGGTATGTTTGGATTTTTTTTTTTTATTTTTAACTAGACATGTCTCAGCTGAGTATGAATTAGCTTGCAATCTGTTATTTAATGAATAAAATAGCAACATATGTTCAGAGAGCTTAGTTCAGTTTATTTAAAAGTTCTACAGCTATACTACGGCTCAGTTACAAACCAATCTGTAATTTTTTTCTCATGGAGAGATGAAGGAGCATAATGCCATTTATCAAAACAGAGCCTTGGAACAGGTAAATCTGCATCACGCAGGAAGATGTGTCTGACACCACCTAACAGAACGGAAGGATTATGCCGAAGACCACGGTGCCCAACTGAAATGGGCACTGAAGAACTGGAAAAGATTCAGTGCAGGGAAGACAGAGAATCTGCATGCGTAAGACTGGAGCTAAAAAGCATAGAATAAAAATTCTCATTTTTACAATGAGATTTATGCTCTGAGATGCTAGATGAAAACTAGATGTAGGTACTACTATTGCAGAGTGCTGGCTCTGCTACCTGTTAATATACTTACTGATGTGCAAGTCTTGACACCCTTTCCTTCCACTCTAAATTTAAAATTATTCTTTTTCTATGTATGTACCAATGATCTTACTAAGCCCTTAATTATTTTGTTTGCCTATCTCAGAATTCCTTTTATTTTTGCTGTCACATATTTTGAGAAAAGGTGAATATGAAAAAAAATATTGTTTATGAAATTGCTCTATTGATGTATAAATTTATGTTGTGTTTCGACAATTCACTCTACACTTTCTCCTTCTCATGTAGCTCAACATTTAGTTGGCATACCTTACTTGCAAAATCCTTTGCTTCATGAAATTTGTCACAACACTAGAATATAAAAGGATCTATCCAGTACCTTTAATACCAATTTACCTTTAGATTATTGTTTTTCTGCGTATAATTTTTTCTGAGCCTTGCTACACAGTAAATCTTCCAGAATACAAAATACCACATATCTCTAAAGAATTTTACAAACCATATGGTTTTATGCAAAATAAAGTTTATAATGTAATGAAAGCTTATAAACTAAAGGTCATATGGACTCAGAGTTGACATACTAAGTAAAAGAGATTTAGAGACCTCCAGAGACCAATAGCACTTCCCACTACAGACTTCTGACTCATGGCCATGGTGCTTTGGGCTCGTCCCTGCAGCAGCAGTTTCCTTGGTGAGCAGGTGGGGGTGGCCCAGAAGAGACTGAGGGAGGGAGGGGCTAATTAAGCATTGGGGATCATCTAGCTGCTCTGGTCACTTTATTTATCAGCACAAGTGTGCCATCAAATAGTCAAGTATATAAATTCATAACCATACTGCCACTCTAAGAGTAGAATGAATCCTACGTATCATTATTTAGGCTGTGCTGAAAACACAGCACTTCCAAAGTAAAATAAACAGAGATCTCATGCCACGTATTTTGAATGGTGTCAATGAGCACAAAATACAGCTGGATTTACATTATAGTAATGTAATGATGTCAAACAAATGATGTATAATACTTAAAACACTCCGTCCAATCTGTTCATATGGATCCCATTAAATGTTTCCTTTATGCTCTCAGTATCACATATGTTCAACTTCCTTGAATCCCTTACAATTATACACACACACAGTAACAGCTTCTAACTCGTGACTTGTGGATCATTTTAACAAAGAAAGATTTGGTAAAATATGAATTTGAATAATTTCCTAATGCTAACAGAAACTTATTTCTCCTTCAGTGTTTCCAAGTTTAGCCATGTTTAAAAATTAAATATGATGGCAATTCAATTCTTTTTAAAACACAAGTAACATTTACATTGAATGTTGCATGGTCGGTCTATGCAGGAAAAAAAGTCCACTCTGCATATAAGCTACAAGGACAGTAAGGACTTCTGATGGCTGCGTGGCACTTTCTTTTCTATTTTTACGTTAACAGTCACAACTTGTACTGCAAGACCTGAGTGACTATATTTTGTAAACACTCATAATGGAACTCATTCTAGGAAACTTTACAAAAACATAATTACCCAGTTTTGAATACCAGACTAAAAAGGAACGATGGGAGCATCACCAGCAGGTCTTTGTTTAAAATGATGTTGCTTTACAGAAGTAAATGTTTTATGTTTCTTTAATTCTGCTTAATGCAGTCTCTCATGAAATAGTGCTAAAGTCAGCTAAAATTCCTTCTGGAGGTCATTTTATTCAGGTAGACTAATAGAAACCTGGGATCTTCCCATTATTTTAATTTACATTTTTGGTCCATTTCCTAACAAACAAACGCTGGATTACTTAAAGCCTACCAGAAAATCTTCACAAATCAAATAGTATAAATGGACATTATTACCTGCGTGTGATATTAAGTATCAATGCCTCAAAACTTCCAGCAATAGAGAGCATAAGGAATTTTCATGAGCAGTTCCTTTTGTAGTTGCCATTTCTGTTGCACGTCAGGATGGTAACACTGCTGGGCTCTATTTCTGGTAAACCATCAATTAGTAGGTGACAAAAGTGAAAAAAATACTGGAGATCTCAGTGTTGTGGAAAAATAAATCAGAAGTGTCTCTGCAAACAAACTGTATCTTGACTCAGCTGCAGGAAGACGTGGGAGAATTTTTCAGGCAAAAGAACGGAGGTTAGAAATCATTAGAGAAGGAAAGGCAATGATTTATCACTAGGGAACTATCACATGGCCACCCTTTCCAACTCTGCTGATAGGATGCATTTCATAATATTCTGCCTTTCAAGATTCAAAAAATTCTGGCATCTGTCGTCTTTGTACCGTATATTTAACTTGTCAATTTTACTTGAAATAAAACTGATATACTCTCTTTTTTAGGTACGCGTGGGGAAGTGGTTTTGCTTTTTCTGATGATAGAAATGTTAATAAACTAAAAGTTTGGGCTTGTGGGCCCAAAGCTATCTGTATTTTTCTCCAGCTGTATCAGCTGGTGCAATGAAAGACATTACCTTTCCTGACAAACTTTGCCTCACTTAGAGGCACTTATATCTGTAGACCATTAGAGCTACAACAGCCCTACTCCTCCTTAATTAACTCCATCACTCAGTGTTTTAACTTGGGAGCCTGACTGCTGAAGTAGAATAATTTTGGCCATAAACACTGCACCGTAAGATGCCACTCTCTGTGCTGTAGTTGGTAACCAGAAATGAGTTTCAGGTTATAACACTGTGTGCTGTGGACAAGATGCGTTTTAAATGTTTCCATGCAGAAGCATCTGACGATATAAACACACTGATGCGTGTTCATGTAAAATAAACATTGCCAAAGGGGAGTGAAGAGCTAGAGCTCCTGACGTGCTTTTGTTCTGCTCAACTGTCTGAATGATAGCTTTGTTCTACAGCACTTCTTCATACAGCTGTTAAATACCAATGCACTCTATGTATAATATTTAGGTGAAAACATTATTCCATTTATGTGAAATGCTGACATTTATGTCAATTAACATGACAAATTCGAAATGAAACTGTCCTACTCACTCCCTTCCATCTCCTTTGTTGCAGGTGGTACATCCATCAGACTCTCTCAAACACCCCTCCAGTTGAGACAGGACAGCTCTTAAATCACTACAGTCTGTTCCAACACAAGACAGGCCCGTTGGTGGGTCAGCCACAGAGGTCAAGGACAAAACGTGAAGGGAGAAGAAAAGCAGCACTCCGATTATGCTGGAGACCAAGAGAACAACCTGAACAACCAGCTCCAGCTTCCAGTGGTTTGTTTAGCAGATCAAGCAGCTGCTGGTGCAATTAACATCACACAGCATTCAAAGGACAGAAGGGGAGACCGGCAGCTCCCAGCCCGCTGAAAGGTGGTATTTCAGGAGAATGCGTAATTCCTGCCATTACTTAAAAGTGGTGGGTTCAGTCAATATAATGAGTTGTAACTTCTCTCAGTGGCAACTCACAGGGGACAGTACAAACGCTATTCTAAAACTCTGAACAAAGTGGGAGAGATTATAGTTTACAGAGTAAGCCTATCATCCAGGTTTACAAAAGCCAGGCAGTTACAAGTAGCCTGGCAGCAAATTTTGATGACCTTAGAGGTGAACAGATTTTGATTAAAGAGCAGTTTATGATTGGTAAAAGAGGTTGCAAGCAGCTACGTCTGTAAAAATTAATGTTTCCCCAGTTATTGATGGTTTTCGGCAGAGTGATATATATTCTAGTTTTGGCCTTTGTGTCATTAAATTCATTAGCTGTGAGGGCTTTCTAAAAGGGATCTTTGGGTAATGGAATTAGCAACTATAAATCATACTGAAACACATAGTGTATTTAGCCCAGTCATTCAATGGAAATATCATGGACACATTAAGCCACTTGGTCACCAATAAAGTGGTCACCTACAGTGGATGATAACCTTCCTGGCCTGCCTCTTACCTGCTTCATCTGTGTTCCTGTTACTTTGCAGCATTTTTAGGAAAAAAAGACTGCTTGAGGCCATGCCCTGTTATAGACCCAACTAATGTAAAATCCTGCAGCATTCGAGTTCACCGCACAGCGACGGCTGAGGTGAAGACTCTTCCATTTTAGTACTTGCCCTCTCAAGGCTGGGGACAGTGACATGAGTCCTACCAGTGGAATGAAGTACAGGATCCTGTTCAACTTAAAGGCCAGCCATGAGAGAGATCAGTTTTCTAATTCATAATTTTTGTAAATATAAAATATTATGCAGCTCTATGAAATATAAAAAGCTATACAGAAATATATAGGTCATGGTTAAACCTGCCAGCTACTTCAGGACCCAAACTCAAGCCCTGATGAGCATTTTCATGCGCATTCCTGAAATTACTGGGGGCAAGATCCCAAGCATATTCCCTATCTATTTGGACTCAGACAGGGTTAGTGCTTTGTTGGCAGCACTGCAAACTTTAAGTTTATTTCAAAGTGGAAGTGCCTGAACTTTCTGGCTTCAAGGATGAACCGCACACCAGCTTCTCCCACCTCAATATATAAAAGTTTTGCTCAGGACACCTGACTCTGCACTCCAGATTATTATGTCAAATCCAGACATCCAGCATGTCTCCTGACATTACTTTGCAGAACATATTTGAAAATACTAGATCCATTTTTATGATCGATACAATGTACAGGCATAGAAGCTTGAAGCTCTTCCGGATCTTTCAGTAATTGTCTCTACCCCCATGTATTTACTTCATTTTTAAGACAATGCTTTTAGAAAGATATTAATGAGGAAACACCAGGAGGAATAGAGTTTAGTTTCTGTATTTGTAATATTCTAAAGAATATGTTTATAGCTTACGTAGGAAAATGAAGATCTCTATTTTATTCAATAAAACAGCATTCCATATGTTTTTATTATGGATTTCACCTTGACATTAAATTGCTTCATATGAACATCTTTATGTATATTTCCAGTGACTGTTGTATGAATATAGGGAGTACTAAAAATATATATATTTCATTTATCTGTAGTTATATAGTAACTTGTGGAGGGGCATAAAAAGGTGTCAAGCGTATCCATAATATTAAACACATGTAGCGTATCCATAATATTAAACACATGTAGCATATCCATAATATTAAACACATGTAGAGTTTAACTGTGACTCTATATGCATATCTATCTCAAATTCATCAAAATAATACTAATGTAGTATTGTTTTATAAATAAATACTAAGAAATATTTTTCTTAACAGTAGACTCTGCATCCAGATTTTATGTAAACACTGTAGCCAGTTAAATAGACTACAATGTCTGTAATAGTACTGCATAAAGCCTTAGAGAGGGCTCAACATCACATTCAGCTGGAGGATACAGAGGAGCACAACGTGTGGTCATCACACTGAAATAAGCTAAACATTACTTTCAATCATGCTACTGGCTGTTTTTTTTTTGTAAAGTAGATTTGGGCATTTTGTAGAAAAGTTTACTTCTAGACTGTTTCCCTGTTGTCCTGGGGAAGAGGTGTAGTGGTGCAGCCATGGTCCAAAGGAACCATAGTAGCGCTGGCATCATCTGGGTGGTGTCCTGGTTCGAGGTGGCTTTGCTCTACAGGAGTAGAGAAGTAGAAGACAACCTTGCTCAAAGCAGGCTGTTCAGAACAAATACCCCTTGACCTACAAAGCTCAACCAGAATTCATCATCAATCACTGGGCTCCGATTATAAATCTGCATCCCCTGTACTGGCTCTGTAGAAATTATTTCTGCCATATTCTCTGAGAATTAAATGGAATGTAATTGTTCTTTCTCTGTAGACTGTATGGGGTAGCAGAGTTGTTTGCTGCTACAATTTTCTGCTAGCTATTTGGGATAATCAGAGACAACTTTATACAGAAGCATGCTACCAACCAACAAAATGAATGGCTTTTAGTGAAACTGATAATGCTTTCACCTGGCTCTTCTTGAATGACCATATATACATTCAAACTTGCTATATAAATTAGGAGTAGGATCTGTTACTCTTCCTGAAGTCAAGAAGAGACTTACACCTCATCTTAGTGGAGGTTAGTTTTAAGTACAGTTGATGAACTGACAAGCAGTGAGTATGTGTGCTTATAACTGGTCAAGAAATACTGTTAACAGCTTTTCTTAAAAAAAAAAAAAAAATAAAAAAATCAAAGTACTCCAATACTCCTATCCTCTCCTCTCCTCAGAGTAGTCTGACCTACAAAATATTTTGCAATTGCTACATAAATTACAGTAGGACATATTTTTCTCAATAACTTTACTAGTTCCCTGTTGGTCAGGGTAGAGAGCTTGCAGGAAACCAGACTGTTCCCTTCAGCTTCACTTATATTCTACTTCGCAAACTTTAGTTGACAAATTTCTTAAAGAGGAGTTCTTTAAGACAAATTACAGTTTCAAAACTTATATTGTCCTTTTAAAGTTTTGCTTTAGAAGAGAATCAGATTTTTAAATAGAGAATTATTTTAAACTATCTTTTAATTCTCTATTTAAACAGAGAATTATTGTTTTAAATAACAGATTTTTTTTAAAAAAAACAAGAAGCGTAGTAACCATAGCCGTAGGACAGTAAGCATCAATTTTCTTGGTAACCCTTAGAAGTACACGGTATTATTTAAGAAGGAGGTTGCATGTAACTGTCAGACAGCATAACAGAAAGCTATTTGTCACTAACCCAATGATTTTACACAGCATCTAAATTACACTAAATTAGTTAAAGGATATACCTCAGTGTAGAATCAGTCAAATGACTACTTCTGCCTCTTATCCCTAGATGAAGTAAACAAGTTCCTGTCCCTCACAACTTACTCCACAAATGAAAGAAGTACTTCTACAAGATCTATTCCTGCCATTGATATTTGCTAACATTTTATTTAGGACTGTTGACACTTCTCCTATAGTACTGAGCTTGCGGGGAGGAAAGACAATGGTACATGTGTAACTGATGGTAAACAACAAATTGATTATTTTTGTCAAGAAAAGAAAAACTCCTGTAGGGAAAGACAGAATAACAACACAGAAACAGCTAATGTAATGCCTAAAACCCAACATAACAGCCTAGGCACAAAACCACTTTTCAAGTTAGTCTCTCTAGCGCGTATTTAGGCATTTACAAGCAAGCATGTAGATTTTCTGAAACACCAATATGCTCCTACCACTCCACTAAACCAGGGGTCGTGGCCTGGTTCCTCAGAACTATTTAGGACTTTCAAGTCCGCTCTGCATTTTATTACCAGGAGCCCTGCACTCTTCAACACCTTTGAAGATCTGAGCAGAGCATCTCTCAAGTACCCACAGGGTCACTTCTGCATGAACTGATTCAGACAGTTAACTTCAGGCAGTAAGGTTGAACACCTTCTCCTGCTATTCTTGCTCAACTTGCAAAAGTTGCAATTCAAAAGTAACAAAATTAACAAAGATTACATAATTTTACAGCGCTAATATGCTATAGAAGTTCTTTGTGACCATATCCTCGGTTCACCTCACAACACATTTCTACGGTGCATTTCACTCAAAGCTTATCTCTATACAGTTATTTAAACTCTTTGTAAATAAGACACGCATTTTTGAATATTACTAGAAATTACGTCTATAAAATATCGAATAAAACCTTCAAAACAAATGCATAAAGAAGTACCAAGGGAAACATACTTTTTCATATGAATCTAACCAACAAAGTATTTTAATGAGTGCACATCTATTAAGAGAATTCTCAGGATACAGTAATTATTATTCATTTTCTAGAATTGTTTCACCATGAAGGTTTATGCTACTATGGGGACTTTAATGTTTATGTTTTGTGACGGCTGCGTTGACTATTAAAAAGCAATTTGGCTGACATTTTAAGTCTTTTGTTGCCAGTTTTAATTGGATTGTTCACCAAGCATCAACTCCCCCGTTAGCTGCAAAAATTACAGGCCACCGTCAGTTTATAGTAATGACTGTTTAATGATTTTATCCTGTCAGTATGCCAGCTTCATATGGATGCATGCATGATTAGTTTCATATCAAGACCTGTAATTAAATAATTGAAACCTAAACAAAAGAGACTATCAAACAGGAACACATCCTTAATAAAGACTTGAAGATTTATCAAGGTACCCATTCCAAATTAAAAAATAATTAACGTTTTGAGGTCAAACAGTGCAAGAGTTCGTGTTAAAGGAAAAAGTTCTCTGCACCTTTTGCTATAAAAGAACTTTCCCTTTAAGTGATGCAAAGTTTGAGAGCTCACTGCAGTGAGTCTTTGCTTATCGTTCTTAAAACTGACTCAAAATTATTCAGAACTCATTATTAGCTATTTTTGTTTGCTTTCCAGACTAGGCAAAGCTGCTTTTGTAGTAATAATTATAAGATATAAAAATAATTATACCTCAACTGAAACTTACAGTACTTATAATCAAAGAACAACAAGCCCACTAACTTCTCAGAAATTCAGATTCTTGAAAGAAAACCCATTATTATTCTTTGTTCAGCTCTGAATTCTATGCCAAACTCCTACATATTTCAGAATCACGAATAGAGAAAAAAAAATGGCTTTTAGAACATAACTCTTTGAAAGTGTGAACTATCCATGAAAATAAAGCCAGAAACACAGACTCCCAAAGCAGGGCCAGCACCGCAAAGGCAGCGAGTGCCTCCTCATACTGCCCAAACGGAGTTCAAGAAGATGGGGGCTTCTTGGAGAATTTCACACTTTATGGTTTTGGCCATTCAACAGGGATCATATTTTGCACAGAATTTTGCAAAGAACTTGGTATTTCACACATGTTGACACCTAGAAAGTCCAGGGGAAAAAACTACTGACCGAGGATTTTCACTGTCTTATTAATAAGCATATCTGCACTATAAAATTTGGGATAGGGTGTCTCTGTAAACTGAGCTGCTACGTTTATGGACTCCCATTAAACTTAGACCCCAAAGGTCAAATACCAGACTTCACTGTATTATGCATTCGGTAAGTATTCAGGCAAATTTCAGCAATTTATAGCAACTTAGAAGAACTTAACGTTCATCTGTTTTCAGGCTTGACTTTTATAGACTATAGTCACCTACTAGAAAATATTAACCTGCTGGAAAGTCAATAGATTTTCAAGGTTGCTTCATTTTTATGTACAAAAAGCTGTATGCCGTGCAGAATCATTCATTTTCCTTTTATCGCCAGGATGATGGGTTAAAACCTGTTCTGACCAAACTTTTGAGCAGATGGCTTTATTTGAAAGATTTAGGGGTAAATTTAGGACCCATCTCTTTTCACAGTTACACCACCATGACACGGGATTAACTCCACTGATTTCAATTATGTTTTTCTGCCTTAGCTTGCTAGATATAACCACAGAAGCTAACATTCCAACTTTGATAGGCCATATCCATTTTTTATACATATTTAGAAACAGAAAATTTGTCACTTGAAAATATCAGCTGTGGAACACCACACGATTCTGTTCCAGAAATGGGGTTAACGAATTAGTGATTTACAAAGGGATGAACCACTGAACCAGTAAAATACAGGTTGGCACAAACTTATTTCATTTGTAAAATAAGAAGGTCCAGCAGAGGTATGTGAATGGACCATATATCAGCAGATGAAAATTCACATCAATAAATGCAAGGTACCTGAAATTGATTGCTGAGATCTAAATTAACTCCAAGTACTCAGAAAATGGACCTGTGTATGTCTGTAAACAGCTCAATGAAAGCCCCTTTTCCACGTACAGCTTTAGTAAAAGAATGTAACAGTATGGAAAATAAAGCAAATTGGACAGAAAGGAAAAAGGCAAATAGTGTTAAATCATTACATATACATCGTGTGGAATATTTTGTTCCATTCTTGACGCTTTTTTTTTAGAGCAATTTGGTAAAAATAGAAAGGATTTTACAAACAGGTGAGTCGATTAGCCATGTGAAAAACCACTACGTGAGGAGACACTAAACAGATTGTGTAGTTCAAAGAAAAGCAAGATGTAAAAGATAGAGAATCAACATAATGAACTCAATAGGTAAGCAATTATTTCCATTCACAATAAAAGTAGAGTGAATCACTAAATGAAACTGTTAGGAGAGAAATTTAAAACTGATAAAAGGGAATACCCTGGGGTGGTTTTTTCCTTTTTCTTTTTAACAACACGTTTAATCTAGGAATTGGTTGCTACAAACTATCATTGAAGTTGCAAATATTTTATGTATAAAATTTTATATAGATAATTATTCATCCAGATAGAGTAAGCAGGCAATATACAAACCTACGTGTATCTAAGTACAAAACCTACATATAAAGAGGAAGGATTTTTATGGGTGTAAGTATATAACATACATATGTATATTTTATACATACTCAAAAACCTCCACTGAATTAAAATCCCAGTGGAAAGAATAGAAGTTAGACTGATATTTGCTCAGTTTATTTACAAGGCTAAATTTTTATCATCTCTAAGGATTTCATTTCACATAAGTTAATACAATCGCACAGAACAAAACTGCACTCAGTACTTGCTTCGCGCCCCAACCAGAGAGCCTCAACCAATTCCAGCCGTCAGTGAATTTCTTCCTACATGATCAGGGCAGCCCTGGTTTAGTCAGAAGGCATTTGGGGAAAATAAGACGAGGACGTCATTTAGTCAGCCAACTGATGAAACAAGTTTAAGGCAATCCATTCTCATGGCTGAGAAAAAAGAACGGATCTGGCTTGAAGTCATGTACCACCAATAACGCAAAGACTAGAGATTAAATACTTGATTTGCAGATACTGGAGTGAGCTAGGTATTGACACTTAAATAGCAATTTCAAACTCAACATACATAAGGAGCTCATGAAACCACTTCTATAGGATTTATTGTCCAGAACAGAATAGTGATTCAAGCTTCCTCCTGATCCTCATCCTGATGTTTAAATTCTAATTTTGGTCCTTACTTGCAGTCTTTTGAAATACGTGACTCTTAGCAAACATTGTAAATAACCTCATATGGATCTTGTGAACAATACAAATGGGACTACTGCACTTCAACCTGAACGATGCAATAACCAGGTAACAAAGTACCCTCCACCAAACTCATCTCACAGTAGTAAATAACAGAATAACCAAGGAAACCAGAACAGAATAAATAGTTCTGTTCATGTACTTGCACTGTGCTTTATACACCTGCCTGCCTTTATTATGGAACGTGCAGACTGAATGCAAAGAAAGCAAATGTATCAAGGAGGTGGAGGAAAGAGTTGGCAATAACGCATGCTATAGTTACCTTTTAATAAAGAGGATGAACGAAATGGGTGAAGATCAGCAGGCAGTTTCAGCTTACGCAATTTCAAAATGACCTTTTAAAAGTAATTATTAGAGCTGAGTTGTAGCATTCAGCTAAAATTGAACTCTTCAGAATTCCACACACTTACAAAGTAAAAATTGTGAAAGAAAAATACATCATAGGGATCAAAAAGGAAGGGGCCACTCAGACACAGCTTCCCTTCTCCTCCAGTTTATTTTTTACAATCTTACATTGAAGAAAAAGCAACACATCACATCATAGCTATCAAAATAAAGCATATCCTATTGTAGAAAAAATACATACACGGCTGAAAAACGTATGAGTAAACATGTCAATGAATTGGTTCCAACTGAAGAAAGAAGAACTGAGTATAAAGATATAATCTAGGACAGCTCTATGGTAGTTCATAGGCCAAATTCGGATGAAAATTTTGCCCAATGTAGGAGGGAATATCAGATGGCTGCAGAGACACTCTCAGGCTAGTTTACTAGCGATCTCCAAAGCTTTAATTCTGTCCTGTTGATTCGACAGGAACAAAAGAGGGAAGGGAAGGACCTGCCACCGGCTGGGTTCTGCAGCGCAGGTGCCAGCACCCACACTTGCTCCGCACGTTGCAAAGCAACTGCACTGGTCCCAAAGAGGCCGTGAAGAAAGAATTGATGCCATTGCCTGGGACAGCTGCTGAGCTAAAATTCAACTCACGTGAGTATTCTTGCAATTTGACAGCACAAATATGATTACATTGCTACATTATTTATATTAAAAACATTGCTGTACACTGCACATGACAGCACAGCTAATGCAAAAACGACTTGTACTTCATGAAACTGAACTAAATGACCGAAACTGTAGTTGACATTTATGGTATTGATCAGGCTCCAACATTAATACAAAGTAAAATGCCTTGGGAAGTTTATTCATTTACTGATTAGTGATTCATCTCCTTCCAGATGATCTCTGAGTATGACAGCGTTTGCATTCTTCTTCATTGTGAAGCATTAGCTCCATTTCACATGCTGTAAAGGCAGCACTAAAATTACCATGCTTTACCTTTACAAAACTAAACACTTCATGCTGCTTTCAAAATGATTCTATTGCCCAACCCCATAGTAACAGCAGCAAACTCCATGTCTACTGATAAAAGCCCCCCCAATGGCATTAGTCAAAGACAAAAGAGACAAAGCTATTCTGTTAGGTTATACTAGTAGAGCATCCTTGAATGGCTGCTGTTAACAGTGAATAATATGGTCCATGTCATCACTGAATATGTAAAATCACCTGGAAGATTTCCAGCACAGATTCCATGAATTATAAGAAAATTCTACACTGAGTAATACCACAAACTCCAGGTAGAGCAGGACCGTAGGCAGCTGCCACGTGGAGTTTACAGAGAGCACAAGCACATGTGGACCTTGCATGTACCAAAAATAGGGACAAACTCTTGTCACTGCAGCACAGACACCGCAATGAGATGCTCCCTTCCCAAAAGCAGGAAGGGAGAACCATAGATGAAGTGAGACACTGTCTTATTTTGCTTTCACATAAGCCAGGGGAACGCAAGGGAACTGCCAAGTGCACTCTCTTGATGGGTACAGTAACACATTCCCTCTCCCTCGGTCTCTCCTGGTGCTTCCGCCGGTGCAATGAAGCTCTTTATTTTCTGTCCCAAGTTCTTACTGTCAAGCAAAACTGAGCAATGAGTGGGGATACAGTTCAGCTGAGAGCAGAATTTGATTTAATATTTCTATAACAGTTTGGACATAAAAATGCACTACAGAAGTGCTACGTCTTATTAAGCTTGGCAATAGTGAATGCAGGGTGACAGTTTCCTTAGACTTGACAGTCTGGCTCACCAGAAGACTCCAATGTATGTAAGCACAAGCAGGCAATGCAGAGAATACGTAAGGGTAGAAAACAGAGGAAACACTCCCTCCCCACTAATCTAGAAAGCCAGTCTTTAGGGCTTTCATCTGAGCACAGGAGGCTCAGCTTTATTTGTTCTGTCTGACACAGACGTGGGACTGGAATCTTAGGCGCTAATACCATCCACCTACTACCTGAGACATGCCACTCTTAAAACGTAGCTGGCACAGGGATTTGAACTTCTGTCAGTCACATAAGGTGGGAGTGCCTGACCACTGCGCTACGGAGCACCTTGGCGTCTGTCTCTCTACTCCAATAAATATTTGATTATTTACATGCAGTGAACCTCCCAAGAGATTAGGTCAGAGAGTGAGAAAGAGAGAAGACTAATTGTGTACCAGGTGCGAGGGTATCATTTTCAATCATCTTCTCCACCATTATTAGACTTTCCAGGCAAGTATCTTGACAACTCCCTTTCCTCTGTGAACCTCTTGCTCTGATGAGGAATTTCACCTCCAGACAGAGATCTCTTCTTTGGGGAAACGTCACTGGAATTGACACATTTCCTGAAATGTTTGGGCTTCAGCACACTTTCAAAGAAATGGGATTTTACATTTTAAAGCTCTACGGTAGAAACACAGGCAACGCTTTAATGTCAGGCATAAGTCACAGCGGCAGATTTCACTTTCGCAGATGGTGGTGGAAGTTTTAAGTTAGAGAAGCTTTTCTGACGAGGCGCAGGGGGCTCCTGTGCGGCGCTGAGCTCATGCCTGCCCGTATGGAAATGCCGCAACTGCTCTGGTCATTTATTTCTTTACCTACCAAACCCAAGGTAAACAAAATGCAGGCTAAATACAGCCCACAGGAGCTTCTTGTTGATTACAGTAGGAACTAAGTAAAACTCTCTTCGCGTAACTTCAACTTCGTTTAAAATAGTAAATAACCAATTTACCACTTTTTCTTCATATATAAGAGAAAGAGTACATGGATTCTGAATCCACCACTGATGCTATAAAGACAGACTAATTCTACTATATAGCCCAATAAAAGACAAGATACCTGTTAATCTGCCTCTTTGTGAGGCAGTACTTCTCATCTCACACAGGAGAGATGAGAGACAGCGTGGAAAGCTAAAAGGACAGCACTTTATCCCTTTGTTTGAAAATTTTCAATAGACAGCATTTTTTTTTTAAATAAAAAAATTAAATGGGTTCTATTCAAATGCAGCACAAAAGAAAACAGAGTCTAGTTCAGGCTGGGCACAGTGACCTGCCCTAGTTTGTAGCTGAACAAAGGCATAAAAGCAAATGATAAATTTCCATTTTGTTATACAATATTTCATTAGGGAGCTAATTAAACAGGCTGTACTCAAATGCAGCATATAAACAATATGAAGGGGAGCATTTCTGGGAAGATATTAGCTGATAGCACTAACATAAATGATTTAAATTTTTTTTTTTTCCTTTTCTCAACTGTTAGGAACAAAAAGCTTTTTTCCCCATTACCTCATCCTCAAATCAAGCCCGTGTTCACATTCACGCTGTCACTGATAATGGATCTTGTGTCAAATAAGAAGAGAGTAAAGGACCTGATAATAAGTGCAATTATAAAACATCAAAAATGGTAGATCAAAGTGGATTTCCTTTATTCCACTGTGTACAGTCACTTCACAGCTTTTTAGTGTTCCTGTCATGCGGTCCTGACAGGATGTATTAATTTTCTCTATTATCATAGCAACAAGAATGGCACACTTCAGAAAGCAGCCGACAAATGCAGCTCCTCATTATTACTCTGTCTTACTTTTATTCTTTTTGTTTATAAAAACACTTTTAAAATCCCCTTCTCCTGAGATTCTCAGGCATGATGATAGCCATCAAATGGTTGCTAACCTTGTGATAAACGAAACTTGGGGACAAACTCTCAAGCCTTCTAAGTGCTGCCGCTCTTCAAAAAAATAATTAAAACGTACAGCCTCCAAAAATTTCAAACCCAGTAATGAGTTCATGTTACAAGAGCTTGAGAACTTTACTTAAATATTCCCACTCTAATCCATCTTGGAAGAGCATCCATTTTCTGAATATTTATTCAATTCTGTACGGGAATTTGTAGCATACAAATTGCATTTGAAAAATGGAAAAGAAAGCGCAGGAGTTAAGCAAACTATCACAGCGTCATTCTTCCTGCTGTGGCCCCACGGGTACCATGACTCAACTCCTGGTGCGGCTGCTCAGGTTTATCACCGCAGCGATAGTTAGAAGCTTCTGAAATGAAACGTGCAATGAAATGTGCACGGCAAGAAAATAGGTTTACAGCATTTTCCCAGAGGAAAAACTATGGATGGAGGGTTCGAGCTGGTGGTCTCCCCAATAAACTATGCTTACCCTTCCCGGCATTAGAGCTTGCAGGAGTGTTTGCTTTTGAGCTGACTGCAAAATGTTGCGGCCAGTATTGATAATATATGAAGGAATACAGACTCGAATCCAAAGAAAGCAGAATAAGAATCAAGCAAACTACATAATATAAGAAAGCACATACAAAATAAGTTCTGAAGCAATACATTGTCATATAAAACTGCACACCGCTGTTGAAGTGAGTAAACCATAATAATTTGCACTACGGGAACATATAATATTCACACAAAAACCTGAAAACCATTATAGTTGACATGTAGAATTTCATAGGATAAATTCCACTATGCATGCTAATGTAAAGCATCATGTTCAAAAAGTCTACAATGTTATTTTGAACTTAGAGTATACTTGACCAGTACTGACTTTCACGACTAGCTTGAAAAAGTAAACCTAAATTCACTAACTCAATTGCCTATGACACGGTCCTCCACAGTTGGAAATAAACTGAGGTACTACACCATGCTGCCATCACAAAGGGCAACTATCTTAAATATTTGTATAAAAGCGGATGCAGCAGTTTCGTATCCCATCGTATGAATATTACAGCAATGATGTGTAGAAGTGATTTACATCTTCATTATTTCTAGACTGCAAGAATCGCTATTGCTAGCACTTTGTAGAGTCATTTGCTAACATTTAAGCAAGTTATGATTAATGCAATTTGAGTAGAACGCATATTGGACAGATAGATTATAGCCCTGCTGATACTGTATGTACAATAATTAGTACTGTGACAACAGCTAATTATTTTTAATTTTAAAGCTGGAGGTTTTAATCCATAAATATTGTGGTGAGAGTTAACAGATCAGTTCTTTCCATAGCCAAAACAAGGTGACAGAAATTATGCATTAAATAAATGAATAATTTCTTATCAATATTTAAAACGGAATGCCAATCAATAACACCACTAGATATTTAAAATACTGCTGCAAAGACTACTGACAAAATTAGTTTATAAAGCACCCACATCATCATCCCACCTGCTGTGCAACACAATGAAACTTATTAAAAGACAATTGAAAATATAAAAACTACCCTCCTTAAAATTCAAGAGATCTAAGATACCAGCATGAAACACTGTTCCAGCTGTATGGAAGACCATCTGTCTGCATAAGAACTGGAGTGAAAAAACAGATTCTCAGATGGACTTAAAAGGAATTACTACATTGATTTTGATAGTGCTATTTTAGAAGAGCACATCCAAATTATATGGCCTGCAGTTAGCATCAGGACCTTACTTATCTCCTAATGGTCAAAGTAACGTTCTGTATAGCATGAACACATACATCTAAGAATTTATATAGCAGAACACCAAGGAAACTGTGAAGAGTTCATTTACGAATGAGCACCTGGTTTATTTCGGATGGGAAGTTCTGAGTTTAAAATATTTCAGCAAGACTGAAACTTTAGGAAAAGCTATTTGAAAGCCTTCAAGAGAAAATTCCTAGAACTGGTGCGAGGGGAGAGAAAAAAGGAAAAAGTGTTTCACTGGCACAGGAAGATGATGCGCAACTTGCAGTAATTCATAATGGGCAATGAAGGACTTACTCCAATATATGGCACTATTGAGCTACCTCAGCCACAGGCATAATATGGGAGAGGACAATAGCACTGAGGAGATTGCTTCCGGCATTAACACCTACTTTTTCTACTCCTGGGAAGTCCATCAATCACTGAGCAACTGATTTGTGCACAAACAATAGCTACTGGCAAGAGCAGTGCGTCGCAAACAGGAGGCAACCCACCGCTGTACCAGAAGACCAAGATACAGGCCTGAGCTGGCGCCAAACTGTATGGTCAAATCCAAACATTTCAATAGTCTAAATCAATGAGGCCCTGAAAACGATACAGGAATGCAAAGAAGTATTTATGAGCCAACTGTTCAGAAATAATGACAAAGGCCACAGAAAACAAAGGATAATTCTAAATTATGAGATTTTTCTTAAACCCTTTTATCCATTTCCCTTCGAGCTCCTTTAGTCCCAACGGGAATCATTTCATGCTTTCTCATGACTGAGAGGAACACTACTTTACTTGAAAAGAAAGCTGAAATCCTCACACCATCCTGTCAGCACTGCCTCCCCTCACACTCCCAGGGGAGCAGGCAAAGCTCGGGAAGGCTCTGCTAGCAGACTGGCCCAAATTTTAGAAGAACCTTGGGTGTGCTCATCATTCCTGGGATTGGAACAGCATACCGATTTTCTTCTAGCTTTTCCAATTTTCTGGCAACACAGATCATTAATAATTGACGTTTCATTGATTTGATTATTTTCTTTAGAAAGTTGTACAGCTCTTCCACAACTAAGAACTGCAGAACGCTCCCAAAAGCATTCACATTTATCAGTGCTTCTCTGACTCACTCAATATCAGTTTATTAGCCTTAATTTGTACCTTTGTGCTTAAGATCAAGGAATTTACTTTTTGGTTGACTCTGAAGAAACAACTCTTAAAAACAGAAAATGAAACAACAGCTTTCCCAGCAGAACAATTTTTAAAACTTGGTGATACTAGTACAAACTTCTTGGTTCCATTTACTTGGGTAGTAATTGCTCAGTGCAACAAAGACGCCCTTTCTAATAGACGACTCACATCCCTCGCTCCTTTAAGTGCTTTTGGTATCAGATTAAATATTAATACAAAACAAACTGTACTGTTCAACTATTTTTTGCATTACTGTTCTGTAAGGGATCACACTACGAAGCAGATGTAAGACTGATGTCAATATTAAATGTACTTAGCTTTTCTTTAAAGTCAATGTGTCAATTTATACAAACAGAAAGGTACTCATCTTTTGGCACTTCAGATTTTCTTGAACATCTACATCTCAGAATCATCATGAGATGAAAGAACTGGTCAGCAATGCAAATAATGTATTTTATTTGACTGAGGTTCCATTACACTAGGAACAGAAGAGCCTAAGAAAGCAGTCCAACAACTACTCTTGACCATGAGCCTATTAAGAGACCTGATAAACCAGCAGAAGCAGTCTTAATTTCATGGTATGCTGTACAAATGAGAACACAATTATTATAAAAGATGCACATCTTAATTGTATTCTTGCCACAAACATGTATAAATGCAAACATCACTATAAATACCTTATTCTGTTTTATTTAGAATTCACCATCTTTTGCCTCATGGGGCAGAGAAAGATGAAGAATCAATTTTTTTCAGATACGTAAAAGAAATTCTTGACAGCATACACTTGAAGTAGCAGCAAAATTTCCTGCTACAAGTGGAAAATAAGACGCGAGATCAACATCACCCAGAGAATCCCTGTGTCAAGGACTCGGAAGCTTTCTAAACAGCCGGGATAAAACTGGAGCGCTGCTGAATAGAAGTGGGATCTAACTGTTCAGAACAGTGAGCCAGTGCTCACACTACCATACAGAGTCCTTTTCTCACATGAAGTGGTACCTGATAAAAAGTATTCTTTTGACAGTTTGTGCATAATTTAGCAAATGCAAATGTCTAAAGATGCAATGTTTAAACAGCCTGCCACATAGCATGCTTATGTCCCAGTCCCAGCTACTGCTGGGTGGAGAAGAACACTCGGACAGTGGAAGAAGACTACCTGAGGACTTTGATGTCTGAGGGACACCAGGACCATTGCAGAAGCAAAGGCTTCTGTGGAGATGTAGCCCAGGCAGAGTAACTCTCATAAATTTTAAGCACCCTAATCAGGATATAATCAGTATTAGCCTCTCTTAAGCTCAAATGTAAGCATACTAAAATAGCATACCCAACAGCAGTAACATTTGACGACATAGCCATGTACTACATATGAGCATTTTATTGAAGTATGTGAGCAATATAACCAGCAAAGAGAAAAACTATGACTTGCTCCGAGGTGTCACAGAAAAACACGTCACCAGTGACCCAAGTAACAAAATTTACAAGGTAAAGAACAGGATAAGCACAAGGTATTGCAAACTGACAGGACATCCTCAGTATCAAGTGTGTTGTCAGTGAATAAATCTAGTAAAGTTTTGTTATGAAGTCTAAAACTGGCTTATCAGAAGACTTACGATTCTTCTAAGTACTCTCCCCACAGCTATCTCGTACATGCATATATGTACATGCATATTCAACTGCAACAGAGAACCCCAGCTTCCCTGTGATCTGAGGTTTGCGGCAGACCTTATGCCCTGTACGTACATAAAAAAATACAGAGTTAAGCTACACAAGGTGTTTAAATGCAATCTGACCTGAGTTCCTCTTTCTGCATGATCCTCCAGTCTCTTCTCTTCACACATCTAACGTGTCTGATGCCAGCATCAGCTTGAAGCCCTGCAGTAATCAAGACTGAAATTGATAACAGATGCCTAAAAAAAGAAGCTAAAGTAGTAAAACACAAAAAAGTATGGGTGACAAACTGTGTTCCTGCAGATTTTAATGTTTCTTTTTAAATCATAATTGGCACTAATTGCACTATTTACATGTTAATGCACAACACCTGGCCTCAGCTGGATATAAAGAGGCTGACAATGTTTCCCTCTCACCTCATTGACAAGGAATTGAACACATACAGTCTCAGGGAGATGGGCTTGCCAAATATAAGGCATCAATAATTTGGACAACGTGAAAGCAATCTAACTTATTCACCAACTTTAAACAAGAGCAAAGCTACTGAACATTCATTTTGAATTATTAAAGATCTAGACTGAAACTAAGTCCGAAACACACAGATACAAGGCAAGAAATAAAAACAAGAGACAAAGCTTGATTCACGAACTTGTCTTTTGACCTAGAACAGGAGACACCCCTCCTCCCCCCAAAAAAACCCAAACAAACCAAACCCAAACAAAAAAAAAATCCAGAAAACCAACAGCAAAACACCAAAAAAAAACCCCAATCCAAAAAAACAAACCGAAAGGCTCAGTGACCTTGTGAATAGGACAAAAAGCATGCAAAACCAATTCTAGCTACTATATTACCCTTATAATAAAAGCCTGTATACTGCAGCATTGACAAAGGTAAGTACCCTCAGGAAACTTCAGCAGTGAAAATAAAACAGTGGTGACGAAGCTCAAAATTTTGATGTACCTGGTTTCTAACTTAAGAGCCTTCTTTCTACAGAGCTGACCTGGACCAACTGAAAAACATATTATTTCTCACTTTCATTTAATCCGTGAGTCATTTCCAAAACAACTACTCTAAAATATGCCCAAGCTAATTAGTTTTATCTCTTTCAAACGCTTGCTTTTTCAACAAAATTACAGATGATATACAAGTACTGCTCCTGAAAATGCTCATTTATTTTTGCTAATGACCACATCTCTCAAATTAATTTCAGAACTCCTATTCTTCAGCATCTCACAACTAGAAAACAAAGAAAAGCCAGACAACTAAACACTGATACGTGCCTTATCCAAGCCCAACATACACCAACCTTTTCCAACTAACATTAACACTATAGCACAGCCCGAAGGATTCTGCCCAGCTTCTGTAGATCAGATAAAATATAATCTCTAGATATGATCTAGTGAACTCTCTGTCTCTTCTGGATGTACATTCAGGCTTCCTAATAATTCTAAATGGATTTCTGTAGCAATTATGTTCAGGAAATATTTGAGGTTTAATTTTTAGTTCTGCTTTGTTTCAAAAACTTAGTAATATCCTCTTGAACAGAAACACAATTAACACAATTAGCTATATATTCCTAATTTTACATTGTTTAAAAAAATATTGCTTCAATTGTTGATATTTTTTCAATATTCTAATTAGCAAACCCCTGAACGTTATTATTATAGTTCAAACTACTATTGTCCTATACAGTATTTATCAGAAAAATTATGCAGAAAAGCTAAATCCATTCAATACCAGTGTTTGGTAAGAACAAACCATACCAAAATGCTATTACTGACATGCAGAGAGCATTTATGTGTTACAAAATATATTTGCATGCAATAAAACTCTGCTCACGTCAATTAAAACATGTTCAGAATAACTAAATATAATTTTGTTTAATATTGTACAAAATAGAATAAAAGCAAATTCTGTAAGACTTAAGTTTCACAACACACAACCTCAGGGGACTTGCTCTGCTCACGCTGCACCAAAGGACAAACAAGGAAGATGCGTTTAAAAGAAAGGGCCAACCACAGCTGGAGGAAGAATTACCACATTTCATTTAGAAAAGCCTTGTTGGCAAGTCAGACGTCACATTTTAACAAAGACATACTTCAATCAGGGTTTACCAACATACTGTAGGAATAAGTAGGACCCCAAATCGTGACACGTATGAAACAAAGGTACACAAAGTAGAAACAAACATGGCTCATTCGCTCTTTCCATTCGACTACTAGGAAGTGTTGTTATCTACAAGCAAGGTTTACGATACAATAATGGATAAATACACAAAAAGACATGGATGTTAGAGGGAAAACAAAGAAGTGTGGAAGTTGTAGGAGGTACAGTTACACTACCAGTGTTATTTTAAAGAATAAAGACGGATAAAATAGGTAACGAGCTTGTATATAAACTACACGTGAATGAAATTTGCTCAGGTCTTAATCCAGCCGGAGGGATCAGCCTTCCTGTTAGTTATCTCCATAGGGAGATGCTTTTAATGCTGCTAATAAGCTTTGCTTTAAGTTGTAGCTGAGATACCGTGAGTTGAGTGTGCCTCCTTGTTTTCATCCTAAGAACTTTTCAATAGCCTTTTATTGTCTCAGCAGAGGACAAGGTGAAAGATAGAAGAAAACTAAGGACACTTGTAGAATTAATGTAATACCTAATGAGGAAGATCAGTGCAAAGTTGTCATTGCAGAGGCAAAAATATAAACACTAACAAGTTAAAACTCCAAACCCACAAGCAGTTCTGACAAAGTCTCTGAAGTAAAATTTATCCAAATTGAGCCTATTAACTAGGAAAAAGGCCAGTAAATCCCCTATGCAGATCCTTCCCAAGGACACTTAAAGAGTTCAGTCAAATTATGGATCTATATCTCTCTCCAATGACGTGATAGAGAAATTACACTCTCAGATGGACGCTGTCTCAGTAAACACCTGCGGTACAGCAGGGTGAGCCAAGAACTCTGCGCGCATATACGCCGGCAGCACCACTGACCCTTGCGGCTGTGTGTAATTCCTCCTATGGGTTCAAATTGGCTTTGAAGTCAGCTCTGTTTCCTCTCACGAGTAACAAACCCATCTCAGCTCATGTTGAGCAAGGCTTTCCACTCAACCATGATATAATCTTTATACCAATAAATTTTCCAATAATTTAATGTGACAGGAAAGTTACTTCAACACCATTGCCATTTAACACAATAAAACATATATTATAGGCTGTGAATATTCGTGTACATAAATGCAGATATATTTCTATCAGAAAAAAAAAAGTAAAAAGAAAAAACTCACTTTGCATACTTTTTTTCCCCTCCAGTTGTCTCTTATGCAATTTGTCCCGTCACGGGGTACTTGCTAGAAAAGCCCAAACTAATGAACCTGGTATGTCCACACAGCCACGTGCAGTCAGAACGCAGAGACAGAAGAGAGATGACGACAGCGAACGATACAAACGACTTACCGTGCTGTCGGAAGAGGCCCTAAACCCATTTCTTGGCCCAAGTCTAATTTCAACCTTTGTACAAATATAGCATAAGTATACATATTAAACACACACACACACTCCATCTAGAAAATAGCACTCTGGATACATACACATGGCATGCGTGTGATAATTAAAATGTTGACAAAACCCCCTTTCATTCATGCTCTGATTTTTAGTAACAGGATTTAGAAACACCAGCAAAAGCTATGAAATGCAATCTTTTTGAAACTCAGAGCTCCATCAATCAACCAAGGAAAAAAACCCCAACTTTATGAGAGTTCAGGAAGAAAAATCTGCAGCAGAATGTAAGAGGCATTCCAAAAGGTGTGTGGTTTCCATTACATTTTAGGTTTGGGGTGAAAATATTTAATATGAGATGAGAGGCTATGCTTTATTATAATGTTTAATTGACACAAAACATAATAGTCATGTTTGTGAAAAATCAATACAGACGAATTTGAAAATAAATAGTGATTTAAGCATTCAAGACTGTGAAACGGAATGACAAAACATTAGTTATAGTTATTACTGACATTCTATAATGAATGACTTAGTAACTCACGTCTGACAATACCGGATTTTATAGGAGAGAAATCATTTATAGGGACATTTGGGTACAGATTTAGCATTTGAACTTAATATCTCACTTTTTGTCAGTTTAAGTTATGCTTCTCATTTATTTGTATTTTAAAATCACAAGTAATTTTGAAGAATTCTTTTCTTTAAAGCTAAAATTGTATTGTACTTATGGTTACTAAAATGTTGAGTTGTCATGTAGATCAGCAAATGCAAGTGCTGATGTAGCGTCTTTCCCAAAGGAAACCAGAGCTGGCAATGGTCTTTATATACTTAAATCTGACAATGGGAACACTACAATTTTAATGTTGAACCACGTTTCAAACTAACTGGGGATAGTTTGAGGCTATCAATTTTTCTTCACTGTGAAGAAAATTCTCTTTGTTAGAAATCCTTTTCATCGCCCTCCTCTCCATAAACAGCAGACCTTGCTGGCTTTGGTTTATGCCCTGGAGCACCTCTCCTTATTTTCCCAAGTGACACTTTCCAGAGTATATCACTGCCTTTTCTTTGACTACTGAAGGTAATTTTTATCATTCACGTTACTTAAAGTAGATTTACATTTGGAAGACAAAACAATGTTCTTTGCCTTCTTTACATTAGAATCTTCTAATAGCTTAAAGAAAATACAACTCAACTGAAAACTTCAACTATGTGTGCCCAACTCTGCAAGAACTGATGGAATAGGGGAAAAGATCCTACCCAGGAAGAGTTAATAGATAAACGTATATGTTGTAATATTAAAAAAAAAAACACAACCCAACAAACATACAGGGTCTTGCTTTGGTTCCTTGGAGAATTATTATTCAAGAAGTTCGGACTTTGAAGCAAAGCATATTCAATTAATAATACCATAGCGATTTAACTTTTCTGGTTATGTACCACTGCCTATGAAGGCAAGTCTTTAATAAATGAGGTTAGCATTTAGAAATAAGGGTTCTCAGCAGCCTGACAACGAGTAAACTTATTAGATTATCAACTTTAAGTCAGATTGGTAAAATTTTCCATTTTGAAATCCCAGTTTTCTTCTTACAGTATGTTAGTCATTGATGTTTTTACAGCTGTACCTTTAATTACCCTTTCTATCACTTCACAAAGTCGTGAAATAAAGCTTGCATCAGTAAATATAACGAAAAATCCCTGTCTGACATTCTAAACTGACTTTTGAATTTAAAATGCGTATTTTTCCATTATGTTTATTAATAAGGCTTAAGGTAACTTCCTTGTTGTTAATAAGATCTGCTTTGCCATAGCATAATACTTGTATCTGAGGTACACACTGAGACACACACGGATCATCAGAGATGGTTTCATGCTTCTATGAGAGACTAATCTCCATTTGAGAGCTGCCATGCTCCGTGGAGGTAAGGGAAGAGCCAGCAGCGCTCCAAGCACGGCCACATCTGTAAATCTCATGCTAGCTCTCCTCACTCCCACACATCCTTGGGGGACCACAGAGGAAACGTTTTGTACAGACCCCTCTCCATCCTTCCCCCAAAACCCCAAACGAAATAGGCACAAGGAAATCAAAGAAAGCAGGTCCAGACAGTTGAATTTGAAACCAGGTCTAGATTATAACAGGAACGATACAGCTAACAGTAATTTTGAGGTGACGGCATAGCTGGGGAGAGGAATATAGTGACTATAGTGTTGGAAAGCTCACACCAACCGTAGCAATACTGCCTTAGGAAGCTGACTTCAACACTTTTATGAGAACCACGTTTTTTCCTGAATATTACTGTTCAAAGTAGACTGCAGTGCTGAAGCTGCTCATCCCAAATACACAAGTTTACAAGGAAGGAAACAAACCAGAAGAAAAACACAGGTTTATGAACAGAGATGGAGAGGTAAGGAGATGATTCCTACACTTTGATTCTCTGTTGTACTGAAGTGATATGAAGAACACCTCTCATGTGCCTTGACAGGCTTGTTGGGTATTTTTATTTAACAATCTGTAAGAAAAATATTAATCTAAGAAGTTGTTAGGAGTCAATTCCCATCACATTTTTGAATTGGTTACTACAAAAATAAATGAGGTTTCACAATATAGTAAAAGAACTGCAAAACCCAATGGGATAGATTTTCCTGTATTGTCATTTCTAAAGGATTTAAAAGACCAATGTGCACAAACACACAGAAGAAAATTATGCAAATGTCATTTTGTAAACCTCCAGCTTTGCTGATTTAGCCTAACTGCTAAGTGATATCCAATGGTAGCGCCATCAGCAAGGGAGAGGCCTTTCTCAGGCAGGCACCGGCTGCGGAATTTTGTAAATCTTGAAAGAAAATCAAAGTAGAAAAATAAAGATACGAAACACAGCTGCAGGGTTGAATTCTCAAGAGTACCCTCCATAAGACGACCGAGACCTCTGTCTCCACTGAGATCAGAAATATGTTTGCAATGGAATATGGTTATTTTACAATTAGACTATTGAAACAACTGGACATGGACCAACTAACTCAGCAGAATGTGCCATTCTTTTACCATCAGTTTAACTGGGAACAAGCTTACAGGATATTTATATGTATTCTCCAGAGAAAAGGGAGGATTTCTTTCTCAACTGACCTTTTAAAATCCCTCTGCAGAAGAGAGACCTTACGATAGCTAATCTTGAGGATCTCTTATGGCAGTGAAAAGTCATAGAGGCAGTTCCCACCTTCTTGAGACTTGTTCACGTTACATATCGGCTCTTCCACAGTCAGCCAGGCCCAGCTGCATGCTCTGTTCCCTCAGGAGAAAATGTAAAGGCTTCTGTGACTTAGACGATTTTTGTGTGACAAATATCGTATAAACTATAGCCAGGACTCCGGACCTGCATAAGATCCATTGATGTGTCAAACACTGAAAGCTACACAAATCACTTTTGAAGAGTAAAGCCTTTATGTAAGCTTATTTCACTTGCAATCTGGAACAAGACACCAGAGAAGCAGCATTCAACAAAACATGTATATAAATACACACACTTACATATGTAAGTGCCAGTGAAGCAATGATAGCCAGCTGCACAAAGCGCCTAGAAACTATCTTAGTGATACAGGGGCAACTGGTACTAAGCAGCCCACCTCCAGCAGCAATTTCCTTCAGCCATAATGTGAATGTCGGGGGAGAAGAAAGGAAGAGAGCATCAATGAAAGTATTGAACATAAGACAAAAAATAAAAAGTAGGTTAATCTCTTCCTTTCTGTTCATTAAAAATAAACTTACATGAAAATAAGTACGACAATCAAGTCTTGAACTTACAGGGGAAAAGCCCAACTTAAATGAAAACCCCTCTTTGATCTGAGAAATGGTAACACAGCAGCGTGAAGAATCTTTTTTAGGGTAAGCTACAGTTGAAAGAAACTTCCTTGCGTGTAGCTTATTAGTAAGGAGCACGGTCAAGCTTGAAGGTACTGCATGAGCATCAGACACCCCATCTGAATCACAGGGTATTACCATGAACAGAACCATCTGTATTGGCAAAGCGCAGTCAAGACTAATGTTGCAAAATTGAGCTTGTCGCCTTTTATTCTTTGAAAATCTATTGAGAGAGTCAAACCTTCCTGTGATGCAAGTGTTTATAATTTCATTAGCCATGCTAGAATACAAATAAATTGAAATATTCATCAAAACAATTAAATGCAAGTCAAAACTTGTTGAAAACAAAATCTAGTGGGCTTTCCAAGTGTGATTTTATCTGCACATGTTGCTACAACTATTTTTTTTTTTTTTAAAATCCCTGACAACTTTTCGTCATCCGTCAACACGTCTTCAACACGAGATCAGTATCACATGTCAATTAATAAACCCGCAAACAAGCTGGATGCTGTAAATTAATTTAATGTGAGAAAGAAAAGTTGGTGACTCTGCTGGAGCTGTTACACCATTCCCTTACCTTAATATTGAAGGTGTAGCTGCCTGGCAATTCAAGTTATTGTAACTCAGAGGAGCCATAATTCTGCTCACTCTCCCATCTCTGGTTAATTGACCTGGTCTGGCTCCACCGTGCAATCGCACAGTAAACTGGTTCGGGTTCTGCACTGAGAAATTACCTAGCAAAAGAACTGACTGTTTTTTGTGTAGGTCTGCTCTGATGCCGGAGAGGCGACAAGAAAGCCAGGCTAACATCAAGGAGATGGCAGGATCGCGGCAGTCAGTGTGATCTGTGGTGTAAATGTATTTTATGAGATGAAAGAACAGCTTCAGGGTAACATAAGGAACAGCAGCCTTCCCACCCCAAACCATCCTCCCAGTGCTTCCAGTCAGAAACACAGACGAACGGACTTCTAACCATGTCCACAGTACTCAAAAAGGAATTAAAAAAAAAATAAATTGAAGAAAAAGCATAAAAGTCAGCTGGCAGATACCTATGTATTTAGCTGTTCAATTTCAGGCTGAGTTTACCGAAGAAAAAAATGAAACCTAATTTAATTGAGCTGTGGACTATCTGTGGAATAACAGCTGACAGAACCAGCACCACAAAGAAATACTAAGAGAAGATGTACATTCTTTTCCTTTTCCTCCTGACTCTTCTCTGCCATTCCATTCCCTATGGAAATACGTAAGGAAATAGGAAGCCCCATCCTGTGTGTGTTTCCTTGCTGAAGTCAATTGCAGTTTTGTGTGTGAGCTGGTAAGACAGGGACCCTTAGGTAGAATTGGTTTTATAAAAAAGTATTTTAAAAAAAAAGAAGATTCCTCTGTATTTAATCATCTCACTATGCATTCTTGTCATTCTGGGCAACCAGCCAGGAAGGGAAAAAAATCTCCTGCAATAGTAACAAAACACATGAAATTGGTAATGTTGTGATTCAGCCATTTTTTCTACCTTCCCCAAACACAAAACAACACATTGTATTTTTAGTTTGAAATAGGCTCTATTTTCTGCCAAATGCAGTGAAAGCACTTAAGCCATATCTCTTAAAGAAAGAATAAACATTGCAGACATCATTCCCATTAATACGCTATCTTTAAACTTCAGTTTTGCGGACCTCTTTGAGGAGCCTGCAGTGCTCGGGCGAACGCTGGCGCCTCAGCCCTGGCTCCGGCTGAACACCCCCACACCTGCCTCTGCGGAAAGTCTTCGGTTGACGCTCTCCCTGCCCCGCTCAGGCCTGGCCTGCGGCTCACACTGACAACCAGGGCATCCATTAGTGCCAGCTGCGGTTTTCTGATAGAAAACCCAGAGATGGCTAATTACAAGCACTTAAACACCAAGATCTCTTATTAACCATTTCACTTTAGGATTGAGTAACAGCAAAATCAAGGTAATGTACTTTCTAATGCAGCAAGATAGTCTTCTCATGTCCTGATCTTTCATTCATTTGGAAAGATGTTCTGTGACAACCAAGTCACTAATTCACTTCTCTCTTTGGCAGCATTTGTAAGTACTCTTGTGAATATTCAGACAGGTGTCAGCTCAGGGAAACTGCTGCTTCAGCAAGTCGTTTTGTGGGACTGCACCCACCCATTGGTGAATGCTGGATGGAATAAAAACATTTCCTACACGCTTCATCAATGGAAAAAGAGTGGATCACTTTAATAGCTTACCTAGGATTCAAAGTGCACAGCATAAGAATGTTGTTTCCTACAACATTTTCAGCATCATCATTACTCTTTTTTAAGGCTGGCTTCCATAAGCTCTTCACACTAGTTTCTCCTAGCAACCTCTTTCCACAATTACAGAGATTGCAAGTACACCTTTTACACCTTTTTTCTTTTTTTCAAAAAGCTCCCCTCTCTATTTTTCACCTCTTTCTTCTTTCCACCATAGTTCCTATCTGAATCCTCCCCATCTCCCTCTCTCTTACATTTAATGTACCTCTCTATTTCATGGTATGTTGTCCCCATTTCCTCTGTCACATTCTCATGACACACCTCCACAATCCTTCACGCTGCATGTGGCCGCTACATCACGCTACTGAAAAGTGTCTTTCTGACCCAAAGCAGGCACCCCCCCCCCACACAACTGCATTGCTCGTCAGTCAACCACAGCCACCCAATGCTGGGTTGAGGCCAGTCCTACATTTCTGTGTCAATGGTTTCAAAGCCATAACATACAGAAACTGAGCAATTTGTGGATCATTTTAAAGATTTCAGTGGGACACCACAAAAATTGCCACTAACTATCCGTAATTCTTATTTTAATGCCAGTAGTACAACAGTGAAGACACATAGTCTCCAAGTAAGGAACTGTCAAGAGAAAAATAATGAAAATAGATTTATTAAATGTAATTTCAAGTATGAATTAATATTTTGAGTCAGTTCCTAACTATTTACCGTTTCACACACGTCTAAAAGCATACTCCAATAATACAACACAATGACTGCTCAGCTCCTTCGCAAAAAAAGAATTCAAGCTCCTATTCACAAGTTTTTTAAAATGGCTTTTATATAACAAAGACATTTTAAACTATAGCTTAACTAAAGACGAGTTTGTGCATGATGAGCATAGAGGGGACAGGAAGACCAAGCTGTTCATAAAATGTGAATTCAATTTATTTTTCTTTTACCTATACTGGATTGCATTTCAAAATGGGACTCACTTATGACAGGACAGTGCTGTAAGTGAAAACAATTAATTACGTGTGTCTAATGACAACAACTTTTAAAATGACAATTTAGTAACAGGAAAACATCTTATTTTCTAATGCCCGCTTCTCCATGAGGGTACATGCTTCTCCTATTTACAAATAGAGAGTAGTAGTATTTAAAGTGAAGAAAAAATAATTTTCTACTCCTTAATTAACATAAGGCCAATATATGGACATTCACATACCCAAGTCAAACAGTTTTGCTTCTAATAAATTAGACTTCTCAGTGATTAATTTTTACTACTTTAAAAGACTTTAATCTGCTTTATAATCAAAATACATGGCTCTTAGTGAAGATCATCAGAATTTCTCTGATGAAGAAGTCCAACATCTTCTTTACCTACTAACCTGAAAGCCAGGCTGCCCACCAAGTCAAACAGTGATCGTTTTCCCCTGCAGGTGTTAAAACCCCAAGCATTTCTAACTCCAGTGGGTCACAAAAGATTACAAAACTGCTTCTATGCCAGGACTAGAATATTGTCTTTCTTATACTTAAATGGCATGGGAAAAATCCTCGAGTAAGACTGTAGAAATTTTGCTTCTATTTATGAATTTCCCCTTCCCAGGTGGCGTAGACAGGCTTGCTGGTAGCCTCATCTGCCCTTCCCTAGTATTATTAATACATCATGCGTGACCTCTAGGAAGACCTCAAAGTGATCTGAAGAGCCTTGAGTTCCATAAGAACAGTATATTGAATACTTCTTACAATAAACCTTTTATAAAATATTTCAGCAGCCTGGAAAACAGAAGAAAAAGTATAAATTGAAAAAATTCAGGGGCTGCCACAAAACTGTTATCTCAGAAAGCTGCAAAGCAGGTTGCATGGAAGGAAAGAAAGCATTACAGCTGGTAGGTTTGACTTCCGTAATCTAGAAGAACTCAAAGATGTCAGAGCCCACTTTGGTATATGTTCAGAAACTACATTCATCTTGAGGAAAAGACTCAGGAAACAAAGTTTAAACACATGGACAAACAAAAAAATAACCACGTGTGAAATAGGAGAGCCTTTCTTATCTTATACAAAGTGTGCAGGAGAGGAAGGAAGTAGCTTTAGAGTTGATGGAAGGCCCAAGACAGACATACAAAGAGGAGCTACCTCCTTCCTCTAAGCATGGAGACAGAGGAGAAAAAAAAAAACAACACAAAAACAGAGGAGAACAAATTCCTCCATAGTCTTGCTTTTCAAATGAGGAAACGTGGCGACGGGTCTCTTAATATCCCACTGAGACCATGGGTGTGTGCCAAGTTACTGTGGAATAGCTGAGGTGAACCCTAGCTAGGCCTTTGTCCTGGTTTGACGACAAAACCACGACAGCCTTTTAGAAGTATGCTAGAATCTGCAGGAGCAAAATAATGTCTTCATTACAGTATCAGTTCATAGCTTTTAGTAACCACACAACCCAGAGAATGTGGGATTTTCACATTCTAAGAGCATAACTCAACCAATAGAACTGAAGATCAAAGATGGTTTCTCCATTTGTCCGGTCACTAAGTGAAAGCACATGCTTAATTTCATAAATAATTCATGCTAATGAGAAGTATTAACTTTAAATAAATTATTAGCAAAAATAGTGCTTTCTATAGGAAGCAAAGCCAGCAGTATAAAAAAAATACTCGTACTCTTGGGAATAATTATATCGATATTCATTAAATGCATTTTTCCAAGGACATCAGTGTAGATAAAAATGGGTTAGTGCATAGCATTTCTTGCAACTTAAGTATGACACTGCATGGAAAACCATATTTGGCTGAATCACGATTTCAGAATGGAACCAAGGCGAGACAGGCTGCAACAGAACTACAGGTAAGTCCAGATGTCTTAGCAATAGAAAAGTCAGACCGTTCTATTCTTTTATATGATATCCCTCTTCTCAGTGCTCCTAAATAAAGTTGATTCTACACGGAATTGACTTTATTTTTTTCTTTGTTTCGACAAATATTAAGACAGGTTCTTTAGAATACTGTATTTCTCAAACCATCAAATATGTATCAGAACAAACAAGGGCAATCCAAAAGAACGATTCACACTCCCTGGTTAGATTATGTGTGTCATCCACACCCATTAATAAAATAGAATTCTTCAGTAAACTTTGGATAATGTCCAATTCAGAAACAAGGAGATACTGGGCAGGATTTGTTGTAACTCTCTGTCAGAGCGGGTGAATTATTTGGTAAACAATCAAAGCAACTGTTTGGTAAATACATTTAAACTAGTGGAATATTGCAAGTATCAGACACTAAAGTAATACATTGAGATTATGACTGTTCACTGACTATTTTTTAAAGTTGCGATTATAGCACATGATAATCGCTACACAGCTGAAAACAGATGCACCATCGCATTACCTGTAAATTAAAACCCCCTCAGGCTATACATCACATTTTTTACTGAGTCAAGATCTATATGTGTACACACATATATTTTTAACACTGCCCATCAATTATTCTGTACTGCATGCAGAAATTACATTAACCAATGTAGGAATTTACAAAGCAAGCCCAAAACAGCCTCTGAATTCAGTACTCTCCAACTGCTACGTCAAGGACTTAACCTCCAGAATTAACACACCCCGCACACATATCCCTTCAAATGCAAACCAGACAAAAGCAGGACAAAACACCAGCCAGCAAAACTTGCACCAGTCCCAAGGGGAAAATCTACCTGTAAATCCTAGGAAGAACAACAACTGTCCAGCTGCTCCTGGAGACACTCATCCCAGAGCTGAGCATCTGGGGTCCATAAAGACACAAGCAGTCATAGCTCCTCTGCTGAAGCAAGCAGAATGGGAAAAGAAAGCGAAGCTTGCTAGCTTCCCAGAGAAATGCCAAGGTAGTATGGGAATTGCATACATATGGCAATGTACAATGCTATTTTAAGAAAGCCTTAAAAACTTACAAAAGAAGCAGGTCATAAAGAAGTTTAAATTTTATAATGGGCAGCTCTAAGTATGCACTGAAATACAAATTAATAGCCTTAAAAACTTACAAAGTTTGCATCTGTTAACATAAAGTTTTAAATTTGATTTTTGTAGGAGCAAAAAAAACCGCACCACCACCACCACCTTATGGAAAACACTCCAGGGTCTTCCTTCATAACTTTAATCACACTTAATTCAGAACATAACTGACTATCTTTGAACATATGTTTTTAGCAGGGCAATCTATAAAAGATTTTTAAAACTCAATTCTGTATTATGAGGTAGAGATAGCTACTTATCTTTTGACTACATGACGAGACTTGCTCGGATTCGCAAACTGAAATATGCATGCATGTGTATAGGTGTGTACAACTTACAGGACTCGATTCCATCATTTTGATCAAATCAGCAATGTCATTCCAATTAGGTCCATGTAACAGGGATTATGCTAGGAAATTTTTGGGAAAAGGGCTACAGAATAAATTAATTCCAGAGGGAGGAAGTTAGAGCATAGATCACAAACTTAATGTTAGAGAACTTCAAAAATTGTATTATTTTTGAAAGCATTATTTTCAGTGAAAAGTTGTAGGAAGCTGGTATATCGCTTAGGCTACTACTCTAATCTTAAAACATTCCTTACTGCAATATGACATGTGGTTGTTTTTTTCTGAAATTTTAACCATTTGGAATGAACCTCTTGTACCAGGTCTCTCCCCCAGGGTGCTCAGGGACGCGGGGAGGGTTATTCAATCACCCAGACACCTCCGAGGATGATGTGAGGGACAACATGTTTTACATATGTTGCTGGAGACTTTTCTTCTAAAATGTTTCAGGGCCCCTTGCTGTTGCTGGAAGAAGAGATTTGCAAATTGTCGTAGCATTAGCCTTTATGTCAGTCTTGCATCCAAACTGAATGCACGCAAGTCCTCAGAGGCTTCTGGGCGTCCAGAAAGCGCTGGCACCACATTATAGAGAGGCAGAGAAGACTTCAGCCCAGGGCTGCAGTGGTGAGGTCTCTGCTCTCACTGCTACATGTCCTCACGCGGCAAGGACAGTGCTAGAGAATGAGTCTGCGGGCCAGAGGTTGCCTCCTCCTATGTTCCTAAAGACCTCTGCTTAATGGCACTTAAGCGCAATGGACAGCTGATTTAAACTACTGCAAAAGAGAGAGGATCAGACGAAACCATCTGGACAGAAACTACATGAAGAAAATAGAAACAAAGGCGAATTATTAAAACAAACTAAAATGCAAAAAGAGAGAAGGGGGGAACACACGAGAACAATTTGAGCAGGAACAGTGAGATCAGATCTCTTGAAGACTGCTATGGTAAGATGACTAGAATTTAAATGGAAAGCCCAGAAAGAAGAAATTAAGTAGGAGAAAAGCTCTGGGGCAACGCTCAGGCTTGGAAAGAAAGTGACTGGAACCAGACCAGGGAAAGAAGCCAACTTCAAGGAAGGAAAGGGGAAAAAGAAAAAAGCTGTCAGTTAGCATTTGTGAAACCCAACAGCAATACATGGATTTCTTTTCCTTTCAGTGTTGGTTTCAAAGAGAAGATGATAGGTTGCTACTGCTGTCAGAAGTTCTTCAGCTCAACTAGTGCAAATCTTTATATTGCGCAAAACCAACTGATGCCACATGATAATTTCACTTCTTATTTTGCCTTTTTATAAACATACAGAGCTGTAGCTTAAGTCAGTGTGAACTATTCTTAGTATTATATTGCACTAATGTTTGAAATATTCTGAAAAACATGAGATGTTGAGCAGTTCAAATTAGATGCCCAAGTTTACCAAGTATTTTTCACTTAATTTGTATGTATGTCAATTCACCATCTATAAAATGGAGGCAATATCCTCATAATTTCTCAGGGTTACTGCAAAGAGAAATACATTAGCGTATGTGAAATATTTGAATACTGTAGTGATGAGCACGACAGAATCGCCAACAGAAAATTAATATTGTTGTAAGAATGAACTTTGGATTGTGGTAATAAATAAGGCTTAAGGCTATACATTGAACAATTAAAATAAACTAAAATATTGAGTAGCTTGTCATCATTCTGGCACAGTCTACACTGCGCACTCAGTGTGAGAGGGGTCCTGAGGGAGAGGGCACGAGCAGAAAATGCAACTATGACTCCAACATAATGCACGTGCATACACACCTTTAATTCTGACACTAGACATTTTTTGACAACTAGATTCGATATTCTTAAAATAATGTTCATTATCATAAGGGAAATAGCATAAATACAGAAAAGGAGCATTGTTCACATGAAAAAGTAAACAACACTGAAAATGTACCTGTAGGCAGACAGGAATATTCAGTACTGCTATAAAGATTAAACTTTAACAAAGGTGGTGACACATTGTAAAATTCTTTTTGCTTCAAGCTTTTTATTTACCAGTGAACATTTATTATAACTGACGAATACAGGAACATGAGTTTCTCTGTTACAGACCTTTTTCCCTTTACACGTCTATACACCACTAAAGATCATTATTCCAATTTCTTTGTGAACGTATTTTCGTTTAGTTTCATGGCATAATAATTTACACAATAACAAACACACACACACGCGTACTTCATTCACCTGTTCACTTCTCTGTGATCCTTGCCTATATGAAGAATAAAGTAGAGATTTCAGTATCTGTTTTACCAATGTGATGGAGCAAATTCTGCTCCCATAGAAATGGGACTATACAGCAGGGCCGGAACCTTCTCATTCATAAAATGTATGGATTAGTTAGCATGCAAGTGATAGCAATAATTAAATTAATTTAGTCATGTGTATTTACACATAATGAGTGCCTTTGCCATGATCTATTATTAGCACTTACAAGCTAATTCATAATGAGGTAGTAGAACTAAGCATGATGATGCCAGCAAAATGCTTGTATTTTAGAAGTAACTTCTAGAGGAGCGTAAGCTCACGTCCATTCCTACTTCAGCCACTCGCTCAATGTATGTCAAATCATGCAGCCCTTCCTCAGGTAAAAATCCCAGTTCAAACAAGTGTTTTCACTCAAGGAAACAGAAGCCAAACAAACGTACTGCTACTTTTCTAAACAAAACAAACTTTGACTGGGCTTCGCCGTCAGTGCTGAGCCGGACTGAGCTGCCCAGATGCCTACTACTCTGCCGGCTTAGAGAATACACTGCTGGTCGGGGCTCCGTGCAGTCATACTCATTCACTGCGCTTTTAAAACAAAAACAGACTGACATATAACTGGAATTCTGGACCTTATTAAAAAAATTCTAGGCCAAGGGTCATTGTTTCATATGCCTTAATGTTGATAGGGCAGTCATGAATTGTAACACTCCACTGTGAGATAATAAAATGCCCTTAGAACATTCCTCTGCCTCACTAGATGCAGCAGTCACAACAGAACAGTAACACACAAGGGCAAGATATAATAAAAGAGAAGGTAGTTACACACTCCAAATGCTTTTGTAAACTTATTTAAAAACACTGATCTATTGCAGTAAAGTTAATATACTGTTTTATATTCACATTTAAGTGCAATTTCTCTGGCTCTCAATGAACAACGATAGCACCTGATTTACACTATCTGTTTCAAGGCAACTTAATTTTTTCCACTGGCATCAAACTAGTCACGTACCAGTCCACCGATAAGAAAATCATTGTTAGTTCTCTTCTAAAGAAATAGTCTGTAAGGTTTAGAGAAGCAGAACTATTTCTTCACATTAATTTTAAGTTAACGATAAGCAAAGGATTGACTGCTAAAAGACAGAGTCATCAGTCCCGTGCAGTGACTATAAGACACATCTTATAGACAGTCTTTGCAGATACATGACTTAGAGGAGAAAGATGTTACTGTGATACCAGTGCTTTGTTAAGAAGTAGATAACAGCTGAGATGATATGCTTCACACCTATAATATACCTGAAAGCAAGATAGATGAGGACTCATCTCGTGCACAGCAAGTATTGAGCAGTATGCAGTGGAGAACCACCGATGAGTCAATCGACTGTATTTAGATCATTACATTCATAAAAGCACAACAAATTCTACTAATTAGTAGCTACTCTCACTATGTCTTCCTTGTTAAAAAAAGTGTTTTTGCCACAAGGTAACCAACTTGATATAAAAGCCTAGGGAAAGCATGGCAGGCTGTAAGTTTCTGAGCCAGCAGGTCAAATTACAGAATAGTATTCAACAAGTTCCCAATTTCTAATAACACTACAAAATGACTCACTTGGATTTTTGCTTTAAGGTAATTAATTTAAATATGAAAGGATTAATGTTTTCTTTACGTGAGGTCAATGCTAAAATTCTGAAGCATGGACAGAAATGATAACGGAAGATTTTCATTATCTGTATCAAGTGTTTGGCAAGACATACAGACATGCTCAAGTGAGTTACAAAATCCCCAATTCAAAATTTTCCAAACTAGTATTTGGCAAAGCCTGTTTCTGACAGATGAGAAAAGTAATCACAGGTGAGACACACTGCACTGACAGAGACTTTGGGTACCAGCCACTCAGAATGCAAAGTGGATTAATTAGCACTGTCCACCCTTAATCAAGAGTTCTGGGAACCAAAAAATTAAATCTGCCTGGACCCATCGGCAGACTACAAACTCCATCAGACGCAGAAAAGCCAACACGCTTGAATAGATGGAAAACTTTTACAAGAAACAGCCCCTGCCGTGCCTGGAATCTGAAGTGCAAACCATACAGGAGAAAAGGAAGCCGTGATTAACACCTCGTCAGGGGAGGACAGGGATGCAGCAGGATAACGAAGGGAAGGTTCTGATTTAATCTTGGCATAGTTTGATTAGATGTCTATTTCTTTAATTTCTTTGCTTAAACCTTTAATAAACATTTGTCTATTTGGGTTACCGTAGATAAATATCTTGACCTGCATTCTACCTGAACTCCCCTTTATTTAATGACTAACTGATTATTGCACAAGTACTTCTCTGATGTGCTGGCATTATTATTTAACAAATGGATTCTACCAGCTCATTCCCAGATGTATAGTCTTCAGATTCAATAAGCTTTCTGTATAAACAACAGATTGAATGGCCTTTGTCCTTATTAGCTTATAGAAAATTAATTTCTTAGTGTTAATTTCTGGGCTTGGGCCAGTTGCCAAACGTCTAGGGCAGCTGCTAGAACTATAGGCAATATCACACAAGTCAGAGATGGAAAGATCTATTAGGTTATTTCCTTTGACTACGAACTGATGAAGAACTGCAATCAATGAATCACACGCCTGTCATGTCCTCTATACTCAATTGTGTTGGCTGGTTTTAAACAACTGCAGCCACAAAGCCTCTACCACTTCATTTAATGCTTCATACCACTTTAAAACAGACATGTTTTAACAATTTAATAGTCAGTAAAAACATAATAGCTTTACAGATTATGAAGCAAAGAAAGAGCCAATGCACCCATCCAGTCTGATTCACCTCCACAATCAGAACTACAGTTCCAACCAGTGACCCTCACATTAACCCTCATAATGCAAGGCTCAGCTCAAGCATGTTTTGAAAGACATTCAGACCCTAAGGGCTCCAAGTACCAAGGACTTACTGTCCCTTGGCAAATTATTCCCATGTTGAATAACTACACTGGTTTAAAACTGTCTTGGATTTAATATTTAAATTTCTCAGACTACCAGTTAGAGCTACTGAACCAACATTGCTGGGTCTACGTCTGCCAACAGATATATTCTGCTGTATATTCTACACGGTATTCTTAGGGAAACACCTGTGATGCTATATACATTCAAAGTTCTTCCTTCTCTGTCCCCCAAACTTGTTTCAGAGTTGAGTGACAGCTCAGACACTCTCTATGGATTCAGACCTTTTTTAAAAAAAATAAATTTCCCCGAATAACAAGTCCCAAAGACATAATCACATTCTGCACTCCTCTGAGAGTCTCTTCAATTTTATACATCCCTGGTGTTGAAATGCCCAGAACTGACTTGTCAGAGAAGGCTTAGTGACATCCACTATATTTCACAGATCCCTGACAAGATGCATGTACACAGGCAGCCCAAAGTAGCATTTGACTTGTTGGCTCCATTTATCTCATTTACTGGCCCTTAAGGTCCCTTTCAGCATTACTGCTTTCCAAAGTAGTTCCTATTAAATATTTTATATTTGGTTACTATCCCCTGCACTAAGTCTCACTTGGTTTCACGCGTATCCTTGTGGATCTTTGAAGTGTTCTGTATCGACTTCTGTCAGCAATGTTTTTAATGTCTGCAGCTCAAACATCAGATAAGAAGCACATTTCTGACATCTTTCACTACAATTTCGCATAAAGATCTTCACGTCCCTAACACAGATACTGTGGCATGCTACGCTCCCCCCACGCCCCCTGTTTCAAATATTAAAGAGACAACCAGCTACATTTTAATATTGTAATAAAATATCTATATTATCTACCATTTAAAAATTAAAAGCATTATATTTAACTATATTTGGTAATTAATGTTTCTAAACATAGACAACAGCGATAACAGGAGCAAGTACCACTTTTAATTGTCTGTTCCATTTCCCTATTTCAAGTGTTAAAACTTTTATGCTACAAAATACTACATGGGAAACAAAGGTTTCAATACATTAAAAATATAAAAAACAATTATCCTTGACATAATAACAGCTGTCTTACACAGAAACTGAACATTAGTGCAAATTCTGACCTGATACCATCTTAATAACAGATAAGGATAATAAGGAAGTTCTTCACAGTTAATAACAAAATTCTGTATCGAAGAGCTTTATGCATACTAGATGAGGCTCAGAATGAACCTGTGAAAGATAACAGAGATAAAATAATCAATATATGTCTACCATTTGGGCTCTTCAGAGGACTGGCTCATCTTTTAACCATATCTGTGTAACATGAAGTAAAATAAGCCTTGATTTTGATGAGTATCTATCAGAATTCTTGTAATACAATTCATAAAAATCACTGCCTGGAAGAGCTGTTTAGGAGATTAGAAAACTGAAAAGTGATAAGGTTAAGAGTTAACTAAAACCTTTGCTTGTCAACTGTCTCTACAACAGTGTCTTATTCTGATTGGGATTATTTTTTGCATTTTTCCTACTATTCCATTAACTGATGAACTTCATTGTGTATACTGAACATAGGTAAGCATTTCAAAGTAATACTACACAAGCTATAAAGAAAAGGCAATCCAGTGTTAGGAGCACAACCAGAATATTTCCAGATGTTTTAAATTCCACCCAGCAGCTTTTGCATCACTACGATTTGTCATGTTTCAGTCTCTGAAATGACCGCTCAATGAAACTGGGCTTTCTCCTTCTTCTCTGTTTTCTTCTAGGATGACTACAAATTTTAGTCACAGTTACCAGCTTATCACACGACTGACGTGAACCAGAAGCATGCCAGAAGCATGCCTCTAACACCTGTGGGTGCCCTCATATTATAAGCTACATTCAAGAGAAAAGTCAAGGAATTAAGTCAAAGATGTGAAATTATGAAATGCCATTGAATTTGGCAGGCATTTCAAATCAATCAGGTTACATTGGCGGAAGGTTATTCCTTGTTCTGCCATTCTTAAGGAAATAAAATGACTGATCAGAAAGACAAATACATTAAAATATTTGTCATCTGTTTTCAGATCACTATCTCTAAAACAAACATGGAGAAAATATTTTCAGAAGAAATAAATCAGCCGAACACAGTGAGCCTGTAAGAAAGACCTACTTGTAGTGGAGAATTTCTAGGCAACTGTCCCTACTTGTCTTCCTCCTGTTCTGGTGGCTCATTGGAAGCATCCAAAGAAGGGTCCAAATTTGGACTGCTTGACATAAGCCAGTTGAAGAACTCCTCCAAATACAATTATTATTCATATGAATGGGAGCAAATGCTCGACTGCCCAGTCAGCTGCTTTTCTGGGATGTTTGCTTTTCTTGTATTTGCACATGGATCAATATATGAAAACAAGAGGAGGAATTCTCTAATCTGAGGAATTTTAAACACTTTTCTAATTAATTGAAATTTTGATGTATCAGTTGTGCAAGTCAAGCTAAAAACCAACAGCAAATTTATCAACTGAGATAAACAAATTTCACACTTTTCACCTGCTTACCTTTTTTATTTGAGTAGTGCTCAATTTCAGTGCAATCACTCACACTTAGGAGGTATGTAAATGCTGCCAGGACTCAACTGTTTAAGCTGCTACACATAGCAGCTGTATCGAGACAGAGCAGCTGTGAACGTGCCTCCTACCAAAATACGCAACACAGCCAACCCCAAACTTGCATCCTAGAAGGCTATGCACAAAGAGGTTGACATACACTTCAAAAGATCTCTCTCTGCATCAGTATTAGCAGGTCTTCTAGGTCTCCAGGAATGATGGCTTTGGAAAATTAAACAGACATTTTAAAACTAATTTAATGCCTCACATTTCCACTTCTTGACTTGAGTTAGCTTGGTTTCTCAGCTTTATCACCACGCTGATACTTATTTAGGATTCAAGCTTTGGAATATTATCAAAGACTTTATCAACATCATCACAGAAATATGCTGATGTCCTCAGAGGACACAAGGAGACTTTAAGAGAGGCAAGCAACCAGAGAACATTATGTCAAGAAGGAGGGAAAGCAGCAGGATGGGAAGCTCCTGCTACATGTTTTTGGCAGCTATGTTGTACACCTGAATTAGACAGCTATACTTCAAAGAGTACTCCACTACTGTTTTTTTTCCCATGGGCATACAAAACTGCAAATTACATCATTATATACTGAAAGGGAAGAAACAACAGGGACAGCGGTGCAGGAGACCGTGGCATTTGGTGATACAGGGAACTGCTGTCAAAGATTATCATCAAAACATGATCTGAGCTGGCAAAACTAGCAGCCAAACATCTCCACTTTGTGGACTACCCTTGCTGCTTCCAAGCTAGCTGCAGGTTATTTCTGTTTCTGCATTCTGACTCCTAATGCAAATCTCCCCAGTGGGAACCTCAACCTGAGCTCTGCCAGCTGTCTGGAGCCCGGATCAATTTACATGAGTTCACAGCCAGGAATTATATTTTGTTTCATGACCGAGCAAACCTAAAGCTTTGGAAAAAAATAATCTGAAACCATTTGAAATTGGCAACTCACTGACATTTCTCTTAACAGAGACTTCTTGTCATAAATTTGACCATGATTCAGTGTCTTAAGAGTTCTTACTGTGCCTGAGAGAGAAACCTAACTGAAACTGAAGGCTTTGACGTAACTTCCTGCAAGGTGAAGGGATGTGTGGTTTTGTCGGGTTTTTTTTTCCCCCTTTTTCCCAAGCAGAAGGCATATAATAATTCTTTCTAATCTATTACAGAAGCAACAAATGAACAAATAATACTACAAAGATTTACGCAAAAATCCAATTGATTTAGACTGTTTACTTATTATGGCTCTTTATTTAACATTAATAAGCATTGTTTAAATTCTAAAGTAATTGCATACAAACATGTTTATTTTATTGTATGTACAGCTGTAGTACTGTTTAAAAATGCATTCAGTACAGAACAGTACTTTCTGCTTTTTTGTGTGTGTTTTATTTTCCAAAACTAATGATTTAGGGTCTTTGCCATTATTAGCCACCAACCAATTTATAAGATACCTACAAGAAAGCTCAAAAAATTCAGCTATAGTTGGCTGGTAAAGTACAGAAAATGCTTTCTATTTGATTTTGTATTAAAAGGAAATTGGATATCACAAGACTAAAATGGTGATGCCAGCCAGAAAGATATTTTGAGACAAAATGCAGAAGACTGTCTTCAGAGAAAAGATGTAAACAAAAATGAGTGACTGAAATAATGTGGACCACTTCAGACATGGACGAGAGGTACTAGGGATCAGAAATGAATTATTATGCTCTAAAATGATCCAATAAAAATCGAACTGTAGTGCAGTAATCAGAAAATGTATTGGAAAAGATAGGTTATAAAAAGAAAAAGGAGCTTACAAGTACTGTAGGTTATTAGCTGCTATGGAGAAATCTGTATTCAGGAGATTGTATTTCTAACAAAATACGCACACAACCAAACACAGCTGAATTTGCTGTTCAAAAGGAAGTGAACTATAAAAATTAAAAAGCTAGAAATGGAGGGAGAATCACAGGCTAGAATAAAAATAATCAATGCAGCCATCAATAGGATGTTGAGATGAGCGTTGTACCGACTGAACACACAGCCGTGCAGGCTTGAGGAAGAATGACTCAATTATATTTTTCCCCATGGGCAAAGACAGAAAAGATAGTTGTAGACACATTGAGCACATCACAAAAAAGCATTTGGGCAGCGCCCCTTGTTAGAAAGGAAGAACTGCAGTTCCAATTGGTGAATAATTACAGACGCTCTGGAAGAAAAACATCGCCTTTGGCAGTGAAGCCCTGGCAGACTGCAGCCACTGTGCCCACCAGCACTTGCTAGCCACAAAATCGCACAAAACGGGAGGGAAGGCTTCCCTTTATTGAAGCAATGGAGGAGCACTGGAACAGCTGTGTTCTTCCCAATTTCTGAGCCAGGAGAGGGAAGGTCTGAGGATTTTTGAAAAAGGCGCAAAAACCTTAAGTAGTTTGATGCTCGGCCAGGGGCAAGGGAGAGGTGGGATGCAAAGGCTTCCTCGTGCACCTGTACCACAGATCATCTCTCATAGTCTCTTCTTATCAAAGTAGGCAGATTTCTCAGGACTGCAGCATCCCTTACGCCACTGGCACCGAGAAGACTCCAAAAGCCATCAGGGACTCGGCAGAACACCAACAACTTACCCCAAACACACTAACTCCGTATGAGTAAACATACACCGCTAACAGCTGACAGCGGCATCTTCCTCAGAAAGGCAGCTTCCAGCTCCTCTCTCACTACACCACAAAAGCATGGCTCTTTCAGTCACATTCAGGCTCCTGAGATAAAAATGTATCTTGAGAGTCAGGATAACACATTAAGACCTGAATAAATTGACTATACTGTTGCACCATTCCCTAAAAGGGAAATCTAGGTTGCAAAGCCGTGCATAAGCATGGCTTTTCATTTATGCTGAACTAATTTGAATGAGCTACTACGAAGAAAATGTACATCACCTTACTTACCCAGACATGACCTCTGGCCAGGCCTAAACCAAGCCCTTCATAATATAATTACCAGGAAGGTAACCACCATTGTAAGCTAGGCGCGTATTCGCTACCTCCATCTCAACCTTTCAAAAGCAGTTTCTCTGACTACAAATGAGATTCATCACAATCACCTTCCTTATGAAAGGAAATTATGTAATATTCTGGGAAGTTTTTTAGTCCCTCGAGAAAGATTCACAAGTACATAAAAATAAATATGGAGATTTTCCTTTCACAGGGAGCTTTACACCCTACAGCAAGAGTTCCACCCCTACCTGTGATCATCAGCATCCCTTTCTGACAACAGATGAGAGAATGCAATCCACTGCCACCCCCAAAAAGCAGCTGCATTGCAATCAGCAAGATCTGGCTTGTGCAGACCACCAGCTAGAAGAAATCACAAAATACACTATTTTATGAAAGAGTTTAAGAACCTGCAACAGCAGCTATTATTCAGGTACACTCTGCTTCGGAGATTTTTGTGGTAATCAAAAGAGAAAAGCATCCGTAAATTGTTTTGTCATAAAGAAAACAAATGAGAAGTCTCTAGTGCTGAGCTGTAAATACTGCACCACTCATCAGATCCCACTGACAACAAAAACTAGCAAACAGCTCTATTATGTGATCCCAGCATCAACAGTTCAAGTAGATTCAAATCAAATAAGACTCAATTCAAGTAAAATACATCAGACGCTTTCTGACTGTGCAACTGGAGGTATGTTTATATCAAATTATGCAGAAAAAAGTAAATTCAAAGCATGCATTATGATTCTGCCACTTCAACAAACAGTGAAATACTTGCTCTAAAAGAGCTTAGCGTGACTGGACAGTAACAGGTTTGCTGTCTCAAAAGCACTGTTTGGGGAAAAGTTAATCAAATATGATATTCTCAAACCAAAAGTGCTGTGGACAAATTGCAGAATGAGAAAGGCACTTAAGTGTAAACAACACTTACCATGGCTTTGGTACACATAAAGTGCATGTATTGATTTATATTTTACATTTACACAAAAATAATTGTAGGCAGAGAGGGAAACTCATATTGCATTTACAGTTAAAAAGCTACATTGAAAGATGTGAATAATACCCTTTTGATCAAATGTGTCTTACTCCACTGACTAATTACGGAAAACCTGGGGTGCGTTTGTGGCACAAAGACCCCCTTTTGCTTGCTATCTTTCCATAAGACAAAGGCATTGCTTGAGAGCGTAGGAGCTATGAAAGCTAAACACCAGTGAGACAGATATAGCTAAGTGGAGTGATGATATGGTGAAGATTCTACAGGCAAACTCATCACATGGAAACTCCTTAATATCAGGTTCATTAAAGAAATAGCTCCTCCCATTCCTACAGGAAATACATCTTTGACTCGTCCTTGGCCACGATACTCAATTGATAGGAAATGTAACAATATTTTGGAAAAGACAAGAATAAATCACCATAACATATTCCAAGCTCATTTACAAATGTGAATTAATTTCAGCTTCAAAGCAAGCGACATGCTTACTACATTGATGTAAACAAGCCCAAAGCAACATTTGGTAATGCTCATTACAATGACTAGATTCAAAAGCCAAAAGAAAATTAACAGTTCATCAATAACATTCAACTGTTCCACAAATATACCCCCAAGATAAGACAACATTGGCTGCATCAAACTGGAGTCATACTCTGCAGTATTTATTAGCACAATCAATGCTAAAACTATATGGGGTCTTCAGAGAAAGAAAAACAGGGAGAAAGTCTAGTAGCTGGAGTCACAGAAACTCAAAATCATTGATATTCATGTGTTCACACTTGTTTAACATGCATATCATTTGGGGATAGGAGGACATTTAATAGATACAAACATTTCCCTCTTAACATGCCTGTAGTTAAAATACTGATGCCTTTTCTTCTTTCAGTTGCAGTGCACCATGCTGTCTTGATTACATTTCTAACGATGTCAGGGAAGATATAAAATCCCTCTAATGTAGAAAACTGATGAGGTGGGGAGGGAGTAGTGCCGTGAACCATAATAAATACTACATAGAGTTTAAAAGTACCCTTAACTTTTGTCCCCTGGGTTTCTTACATGCTTTTGGTAGTTTTTAGCAGGGTTTCTAGTGATAGAGCTGAACAACCCCGACCTGATGTCCTAAGCCATCCTCACTTCCAGGCATTTCCTCCCACATATAAGTCTTTTAGGAAGTGTGGTTTCATGGAATAAAGGAGCCTCCAAGCCACTGACTTTCTCCAGCTCCTTTTCTGGATAACACCCAAAGCAAAGGAACATCGTTACTTTACACTTGGTTTCTGCTGCCCAAAGGGCTCCTCCTCTGTAAATGCCAATACATCTCATGGCAAACAATTCACGATTGGATAGTGACACATGCTGCTCCATTGAAGTCAGCGTTGTGAAGCACTGTATAAAATCTACATTGCAAATCATCTGGAGTAGAAACTTAAGATAAAGAAACAACACTGGCAATATAATTAGTCATCAGAATATGTGAATCTAATTAAAATATTACTCAAAAACATCTGTTAGGGAGAGGAAGCAGCCTGCAGGAATTATTCAGTGCTCCTAGACCCATATTCTAGAAGAACTAATTATACACAATTCCTCTTCTGCTCGTGTTACAAAATATAAAGTCAAGGTGTAGAGCTAGGTATGATTAAAGAAAACAAAATTAATATCTGAAATACTGAATTTCATTTTTTAAGACCTGTATATGAAAGCAAGTTGAAACAAGTAGTACTCAAATCTGTATTATCTGTACAAACTACCTGTCCATTCATATACAACTTCCCATTCCTATCCTATTTCCTGTTGCAGAAATAAGAAATAGTCTAATAAGTTTGTTTTAGCTTTCACTTTTAGAGGACTATGAAGGCTGCACCCATGGGAAGCAGCCACTTTCTCCATGTCCTATGTTTCTTCTAAAGGGTCTGACCAAAGCTATTTGCTACTATCAATAATTCCCCCATTTGTAAGATGAGGATATGCTAATGTTTGTAACTCTCAATAATACAGATTTATGCTGATCTTCATCTTACTCCTAAGCCCAAGAGGAAATGAAATACTAACAAATTTGACAATGGAAGATAAGACTTTCTCATGTAATTTAATACACAATGAATTAAATGGGTAAAAATGAAAAAAAGGCTGAAGAGGAAGAATGAGCAATCTTTTGTCATCCTTGGTAGGACGACAATAAATTCCAGAAGATCTCATACTGTCAAGAAGAAATGATATTTAGATTAAACCTTGCTAGACCCTAAAAGGATAATTTGTCAGTATTTTCCACTTCTCTGCCAATCCTGTACTCATTTGCTAGATCCCTTCTTTCTATCTCACTTACAGTATTATAACTGGAAAGCATTTTTCCAGGGGGAAGAAAAAAGCTCTAGATATCTTTATATTTAAAACCATACTTGCTGAGGGTATAAGGAAACAAGTAAGAGTAATTTGATCTTATTTCTCTAGTAGCCTTAACTATAATCTTCTATGATCAGAGCTCATAAGTTTTCCTGTTAGCCTTATTTTGCACTAACGATGTTCCACTGGAAGCTTTCGGCAGAACATCGCAAACTTTGATGAAAAACAGGTTCCAACTGTCAGGAACATTTACATTTTAAGACATATAAGTGAGAATTGCTTATATTTCAATATAGGTATTAAACTAAACCAACATTAAACTAAAATACATAATTTATTCATTTATTCCAAAGGATATACATATAAAATATGACTGTAGGTTGTTTCTGTAAAGTAGATTTCTGATCTTCTAATACATTTTAAATTTTAACCAAAAGAATCATAGAATCATTTAGGTTGGAAAAGACCCTTGGGATCATCGAGTCCAACCATCATCTCCACTCTACAGAGTTCCCCCTTACACCATATCCCTTAACACCACATCTAAATGAGTCTTAAACACATTCAGGGATGGTGACTCCACCACCTCCCTGGGCAGCCTATGCCAGTGTCTGACCACTCTTTCTGTGAAGAATTTTTTCCTAATGTCCAGCCTAAACCTACCCTGCTGCAGCTTAAACCCATTCCCTCCGCTAATTACCTGTGAGAAGAGACCAGCACCACCTCTCTACAGTGTCCTTTCAAGTAGTTGTAGAGAGCGATGAGGTCTCCCCTCAGCCTCCTCTTCCTCAAACGAAACAGTCCCAGCTCCTTCAATCGCTCCTCATAAGATTTATTCTCCAGGCCCTTCACCAGCTTCGTTGCCCTCCTCTGCACTCGCTCCAGCACCTCGATATCTCTCTCATATTGAGGTGCCCAGAACTGGACACAATACTCAAGGTGTGGCCTCACCAGTGCTGAGTACAGGGGGACAATCACCTCCCTTCTTCTGCTCGTCACGCTATTTCTAATACAAGCCAGGGTGCCATTGGCCCTCTTGGCCACCTGGGCACACTGCTGGCTCATGTTCAGCCGCTTGTCAATTAGAACCCCCAGGTCCTTTTCTGCCAGGCAGCTCTCCAGCCACGCTTCCCCAAGCCTGTAGCGATGCATGGGGTTGCTGTGGCCCAAGTGCAGGACCCGGCACTTGGCCTTGTTGAAGCACATTCCATTAGCAATGGCCCATCGGTCCAATCTATCCAAGTCTCTCTGTAGAGCCTCCCTATCCTCATGCGGATCAACACTCACACTTAGCTTTGTGTCATCTGCAAACTTGCTGATGCTACACTCTATGTCCTTATCAAGGTCATCAATAAAGATGTTAAACAGAAATGGTCCCAACACTGAGCCCTGAGGGACGCCACTTGTGACCGGCCGCCAGCTGGATTTAACTCCATTGACCACCACTCTTTGGGACCGCCCATCCAGCCAGTGCTTGATCCAGCAGATCGTATGCTCATCCACGCCATGAGCCGCCAGTTTTTCCATGAGAATTCTATGGGGGACAGTGTCAAACGCTTTTCAAAAGTCTAGGTAGACAATGTCCACAGCCTTTCCCTCATCCAATAATCGGGTCATCTTGTCATAGAAGGAGATCAGATGAGATATAAAACATATTATAAACTTAATAATAAAACAACATAAACATCAGGATAGACATGTTGCTTGTTAAGAATGGAATTGTTCCCAGCAACACACTAGTCTAGAGATGTCCTCATGTAGAATTTATGGTAAATGTTTAACAAGAGAAGAAGAATTTTGTTCAGCGTCTCCTTAGTCTCACAAAGATTGCTGAAATGAAGAGTCAGATAATCTTCACTCTTGTGCAGAACAGCACTCCGAGGGAAGGCAGGCGCTTTACTGCCTATCCCATCTCATCTCTTCCCCCTGTGGCAGCCTAGATAAACTGAGTTCCCAAGAACCGCAGCAGCACTGCAACATCCTTTTCACTGTAAAATATTTGTGGAAATACTTTTCCTGCACACTCATTTCCATCTGAGAAAGTCAAAAGGATTTAAAAGAAAGGAGGAACAATAATTTATATTGCTACAGGCTCCTTAAGCCACATCCGCTATCGCTTCTGCATAACACAGGGGAGGAAAGGCAAGTGATTTTCTTTGAGCTGTAATGCCAAGTTACTCATTTCTGGGATTAAAAATTAGACTTGACTGTTCTCCTTAAGCTTCCCTCCCTCCCCTTTTTTAGCTACCCATGAAAGAAAACAAAACTGCAGGGCTAAAAATATTACACAGCCTTGTACAAATACACAGATACTTTTTATTATGCTGTGGGCAAAGGTAATTTGGATTACGGAATATAAAAAATATTTCTGCTATGTTCTAAATACCGTTTCATTATCTTTAATGCAAAATATTAAGTACTGTTTGATATTTGTCTTTAAATTGATATTCATTGTGCTTAAACGAGAAACAGGAGAAAGGGAATGTTTTAACAGTATATACTGATTTTAATATACCGCATGAAAACTGTAAAGATTAAAATAGCTGATATGCAGGTGCAATGCCCCTGTCAGTCAGAACAAGTAATGTAGATAGTCATTTTAAATGGCAGAATTTTCCCCACAATACTGACAAACAACTCATCATTAGCTGAATTCCTATATATGAGCAATTCCATCAACTGCTTAAATACCAGGGGTACAAATGCAAGACACTCATAGTGTTACAACTGAGGTGACGTTACAGAGCTCACAGAAGCATCTCACACTTATCCAAAGCAATTCGGATGAGTCACAAAGCTTCCTTTGAGACAGTAACGTTTCCAAAGGAACCACTCTGAAGTCAACAAAAGCATCTTACACTCTTAACAACTCCAGCAGAGCAGTTACAATGTCAAAGTATACTCCAGTGCTCCCCAAAAGGCATTGCCATGTTACTGCAGAGATCCACCCGCCTCCTTCTACACTCAGGAGGCTTCTTTGAAACAACAGCAGAAGCAACACACGTAAATGCCATCTCAACACTAGAAGAGAAAAAACCACAGCAGAAGCAAAAGGCGTTTTTTATTAAGGGAAGATTAGTGGCCCTTTTCTGTCAAAAACCTGAGAATATCATATCTTAAATAGCTGACAAGCTATAGTAAACTCGCGAAGTTGAAGGAATTTCACCACCGGGGCTTTGCATTTTGTTTAAGTCATGAGATGGCCTTAATCTATTAGGTGACTAAACCCACCCAACAGACAGGACTCTACAAACATGAATGCAATCCATGCCACAATAAAAAGGCGAAGGAAAACACTCTAGGAATGAAGAGAAAAATATTAAATGTCACAGATGGAACAAGATTAAGACTGATGTTTACCTTTATATTTTCAAGGCTACTTACACATATTTGACCTAACTGCTCTACTTCCAAGTTAGGAACTATGTTTCTTAATTGCACCATTGCCAATAGAGAGTGACAGGACAGGAGCTAATGGAAATACTTCAGATACAGCCACGGCTATTACAAACACAATCCTGCACAGAGAGTCAGTCACTTGCACACTTCTTCTCAGAGCATGTATTGTTATTATAATGCAGTTGTTGGTAATAATTTCCCAGAGAAATGAGAAAGACGGAGATCAGCTTAATGTCTGGCTTGCTTATAAAATAAGAGTAAATAACAGCAACATTAATCCCAATGCTCTCACTTTCTTGCATTAAACACAAGACTTCTATGAAGAGCCAAATTGAAGCCTAATTTAAACAGGTGTGAATTCACAGTAGGTCTATTGACACACACCATAAATTAAATCAGAACCTTGTCCTTAGCTAAATCCTCCCCATGTTTGGATAACTACAGCATTCACAAAGCTGTGTTTCTCATACAGCATCAGTGATTCCAGTATTTCTTTTAATAACTAAGCATCTTCATCCCTTTAACATACTGTTAAGACACTGAATGTGAAGTGCAAAGAACTTGGTGACTTGCCCAAAAGCCACCCATCTGCCTAGCAATTAAAGTGAAAAAAATTCAGAGATTTAGGGAGAGTCAAAAGCTCTGTTAAAAAGACCACTGCTCCCAGGGTATAAAACAAATACTTAAATGAATTACATAAGATTAATCTTACATGTTTCTATGTCATTAAACTCAGCTTTGATCTGTAACCTACTGCTTTCTCTACTACATCCACTTATTAATATACAGCTCTCTGCTGTTTGCTCTCTGCTGTTTAAAACCATTGATATTATTAAAATTATTGTTCCAAATAGAATCTGATCCTGTACGCTGATGTTTAGAGAGAATTTTACCAATAATTTCTGGCAGAAAAAGGAAACAACTTACATTTTTTCATAGCTCTTTTTTTTCTCCTCTCTTGCTTTGTTTTTAAAATGACAAATATGTTATTAAAAAAAAAATCCCCTGGCCAGATCTCAAGCACTCTAAAGCTATATTCCATGGCCAGTCTACTGGTATTTCAGCCTGTACTAACACCCTCATTTCTTGCCTACAAATCTCGAAGAAGCTGTTGTGAACTATCGCTAGTGCCTAGTTGGCATAAAATAATGCAGCCAAAGGAACTGACCGTGAATTTGGCTCCAAGACTGAGTGTGCATTTCACAGTACACTCATCCAGTTCTGGGAATCCAGTACTCTGCTATTGGTTCTCACTACTTAGTAGAGAAAGAGTAATTGCATAAAAACACCTAAGCACATGTCAGAAGTAAGCCAAGCAAGCCAGCCTTTAAAGCATTTCAAAACAATCTGACAACCTAAAACTGGTTAAAAATTGTGTTATTGTAGAAATGGCTCAAGCTCCGTAGCAGCCCTCAGCTGAGACGCAGTAGCTAAAAGAGTTGACAGTTGTGCAAACAAGTCAAATGTGGCTCAAAAATGGATTATGGCATGGCATGAATGCATTTGAGGTAAAATTCATCACTTCACAGCTGCACAGACATCCTGTAAGGGAAAACATACAAAGTGCATGAACGATTTAATGGGGGAGAGTATAGGGATACAAAATGGAGCGTAATCTCCTTTTTAGTACACTAGTTAGTGTGGGACACAGATCCGTGTCATATGATGTAGTTTTAGATACATGTCCGAAGATCACCCTTTTGGTAGATCAGGGTTGTATCCTCTCCTGGACCATAGCTTTACTCCAGAAAAATAAATAAATAAATAAATTTGCCAGCTCAGTAATCTGGCAGACTAAACCACTGAACTTAATGTTCTGATGTGCTGCAATGACAGATACCACTGTTTCAGTGAATTGAGTCATCTTCAATGGAATAAAGTAACTATTTTTGATATTGTTATTCTGTAGTTTTTATGTCTGAAATTTACATTCACATATTGTAGAGAAACACTGTTCATGTTTAAATAGAGCTATTTATACCACAGCAAAGATAAGCAACGATCCCCAAGAAATTGGTCATTCATTACTTGCAGTTAATATATATTTTGCTTAGCCTCAGGCAAAGCTGAAGGCAGTTTGTGCACTAATAGGCTATTATTAGTTGTCATTAACATTGACAACACTAATTTAAATAGCAGTGTTGGTGTTTCACGCGATCTGTTCAATGCTGCCAAAACAACCGGAGTATGTTTAAACAGTGATTATCAGAGTTGGTGCATCTATGAAGGAAAATAATCCTCAAATAAATTCTCAAATTCAGCTACTCAGAATATATAATGAAGAACATATTCTTTGTCAGGGAACCTCCTCCTACAGCTTTGAGGGAATACGAGAAATTCAAGGAATATCTTAAACAGAATAACATTTGCAGAAATATACTTGCTTCAGATCAACGTAAAGCAAAAAAAGTCCTAAAAGCAGGTCTACCAGAGTCTACACACGTCATTGTCCTATTGTCACCACAAAAAAGCTGTTCTGCATTTTTAGCGGAATTGTGCTCACAGAGGAGAAAAAAAAATAATAAACCCAACAACAAAAACCAATTGACCTTTTCAAAATACAGACAATAATAGCAATTAGTTTTCTCAAACAATGCAACAACTGTATCTTCCTCATTAAGTTTATTCCAGTTACAAATAGCTGCGTTCACTTGCCATTTGGTCAATCCTTCGAAAGCCAGAATTTCTGAATACCTATTTTTACAGCAATTAGACAGTATCATGGAAACTAGCATTTCATGAGCTTCCAGCAACTGATCTTATGTGCTCACCCATTTTCACAGCACAGAAGTTACTGGCTGGCACAATGAAAGTCTACTTTGATGGCAGGAACTGAAAAGGATAAATGCAACACTTGTGGCTCTCTGATAAAGCCTCTGGCACAAATGACTGCATAGAAACAGAAAGATGTGCCTTTTATTACTTCACTTAAGTGGAGATTTATGAACTTATGCATTCAAAGAGTGCTTTGTTACTGAGTGACAACCCAGAAGGAAAACATACTGCTCTCTGGATCAGGAATCTTGACTATGAACTTACCTGTGAAGTACTAGATAATATAAATGAATATAGCTTGAACCATCATTCTCTTCAAATTTATCCACGCTAACTTTCAAGACTGTAATTACAATGCCACAGGAAGCATTGACACCTGCTCTGTCGACCCTGCCTGGAGACAACTAAAGAGTTCAAATGAGCTTGTGCTCTCAGTTTCTCCCTCTTCAACTTAATTTTGTCCTCACTTTCCTCTTCCAATTATTTGGTTAAAATGGGTATTCAAGTACCTAAAACACGAATCCCTGATTAAAAAATTTTTATAAAGCTTACAAAGAACCAAATATTAAGTCACATGCAAAAGGACTACTCTGTTCTATTGTAGACCATGCAGGAAATGAGTTTAAATTGATTAAAATCATTCTCTCAGACAAACATTTAGAAGAAACCACTCCATTCTTTGTTGGTAAAGCACAATGATTATGTGTCCCTATCTTAACAACGCTTAATCCATGGTTCCTGCAATGTAGGACGATGAAGATGATAAAAGCATTTCTTTTACTACCTATAATAATTTTTGTCTACAGCAAGATGACTTATTCAGTGCAACCTGTATTGCCACAAAACATCATGAATACCCAGCTGCACTACTGCATTCCAGACTGAAATACCTAACTCAGTTATATGCTTAATCTGCTTTGAATGCATCAGCTTCCCAGCACCTTAAAGCATAAATGACCACGTCTATTTCTTAGTCTGAATGGTACAAGTATGCACATTCCTTCCTCAGGCAGCATTCCCTTTAAACCATTTTCATAGTTAAGGGCCAACCAATTCCAGGCAGATCAGACTCAGTTCCTTCAGCCACAATCTAAAACCAAATGTCTTTGTAAAAGACACAAAAAAAACCCCAACCCCAAAGAAAACACCCCTATGCAACAGCACTTTACAGAGACTGGATCCCACATGGAACGTGGCAGAAGCAGGAAGCAAGAAGGTAGGCATCCATTGATCACCAGGCGAATGGGGTGGCATCTGAAAATTAACTGGTTCTAGCAACACGATACAATGGGATAGCGTAGAATGCTTAGTCCTCAAAGGAGTATTGAATAAAAAGAGAGCTGTGCACTAACACTTTTCTTTTTTAAACTCATGCAGATAATCTAATATCTTTCAACCTATATTGGACATACCATTGGTATTGAAAAACGTGCAGATTAATTTATAATTAAATTACCAGCTTCACATTTGATAGATTTAAAACACATAACTATAGAAATGACATTCACGACTGAACTCTTTTTCATCTTATGATTGTGGATCTACTAAAATGTATCACTGTCAACACTGAAACGTGTCTGCCACTTTCACTAGTTCCCCTATCTCCTATCCAGTAAAAAACACATATTCAACTACAGTTAGACCTGCCATAACACGTAGCTATTAAACACAAATTAAAACATGAGCTAAGCTTGCTGATCTTAAGCATGATGAATTTGTTTACTTACTATACTCTTTAAGGAAACATTTTCAGCAGATTTTCATCAATTTTGATGCAGACATAAAAATTATTAATTACCCCTATGTTACTTAATTAAATACACATTTTTGCCTTCTGTGACACAATAAACCATAAGAAAAGCAAATGAGCAAAAAGATACTAAAAGAGAACAAATATTAAAACACCCCAACCAAAACACCAAAGAAAACCAAAAAGCCAGGTTGTCTTTCTGAAATCACCTGGCTGTAGAGTCTTAAAGCTACGCCCAGAAGCCAGCATGTGCAGGATCAATTCCACACAAAGTGTGAGATAGATGTACATATATAGATTTATTTTAGAACCTAATTCATAGGCTGCTAAACTCAAATGATAAATGTCCTATGGCACAAAAATGGAGAATGCAGGAAAGTAACTGGTCTCTAGAAGAATGATGTTTTAACAAAAACATTGTTTCCTTTTTTGTCTTAGTTTTCCATCTACACTATAAATACAATGCACATACCAAACAACCCTTTCACAGCTTTCGTATAATATGGAGACCTAAGAAGGAAGGGGGAAAAAGCAAGAAAACAAACCGGAAAGAAAAAAGAAAAAAGGAAAATAAAAGTGAAGTAGGAGAAGAAAGTTTCAAATAAATTACTACTTCTATTCAGTACATTAGATGCGTTTCTTTATTACCATTCTCCCCATCAGACTTCCTTTCATGGTCAGTGTCAGTGAGGGACAATGCTGAGTTTGCCCGGCTTGACAAACAGGAGCTGTGTTCCGATTTCATCCCCCTCATCCACATCCTCAGGGCATGATCTGGGGACGCACCACCTTCTGTTTCAGTATCCACATCTGAGCCCACCTCTAGTGGGTAACTGTGCTCAGCTACACCGTGTAAATCTGTTTGATAGCCAGAGCACAGAATACGGGGAGTCTCACAGAATTCCATGTCTGTAAAAAACAAAAGTTCAGAAAAAAATTTAGGAGTGAAAAGCAACATACCTTTGATTTTCTTTTGGAGAATTAATTTTGATAATTAACATTGTTAATACTACCAGAAGACTTTTTTTGGTCAGTGACTCACTCTGCTATCTAATCTACTATAAGAATAATACAACTAAAAGAGTGCAACTCTGTAAAATATATAATACTGCACTGTAATTGTGCCTTTTTGTCTGATAGAAATATATTACAGCTCAAATATGTGTACACACCCACAGACTGATAGTGGTACATCAATTTACAACTGAAGAGAGTTCTTTCAAATACAGATACTTACTTGGTTTTTGCCAGAAAGGCAACAGCTCTAAAATTAATCTCAATATGTTTTTATCATAAGGAAAGTGTAGCAAATTTGAAAATAGGGAATTTACAAAATAAAATTTGAAATATTTGATTAATCACAGAAGACAAAGAAAGAGTACTTACCATCGGCTTGCTCTTTGAGAGTGCTGTCCTTGCATATTCACACCAGTGGGTTTTGGTTCTCCAGTGCTGGTGACCTATGGGAACTTCCTAGAAGAGCAGTGACTGCTAGGACTGTACAAGTGCCATCTCATGACACCAAGTGATCAGAGATTTTAAAGAGTTGTACAGTGCTCAATAATTCAGTTATTCTTACTAAACACCGCAACTGTAGGGCAGTAGATATCCAAGGACAAACAGAAGGTGGACAGGACCCATAATGTGAATATGCAGAGGAAACATTCTCGAAGAACTACAGGTAAGTAACACACATCAGCAAATTACAACTTCCCTTTGAGGTAGCCTCTGCATATTCTCACTTGTGAGAATTCAATTACAAATGTAACTCCCAGGGAGTAAGACAAGGAGTTCTAATTAAATAAAGATTACAGAACTGCACTCCCTAATTGAACATCAGACCTGGGATGCCATCTTGAGAGACTAAATACAATATCAAACACGCATACAGCAGTCTTTCAATTTCTAGAAAAGAAACATTAGAGACAAGAGTCATTGATGGAGACTGAGGACAAATACTCTCTTCTACTGTCATCCTAACTAAAGCTTTAATTTGCCAAACTAATCCACTTACCAGCCAGCAAGAGGAATGGTTTTTATTTTAAGCACACTCTCGAAAATAACAAAAAGCCCTGGTATTTTCTCGAAGGTATCGACTAAAATCTACAAACCAAATGCTAAGCTACATTATGCTGCGGTGGCTCAATTTTTAAGTCATCTATCTCTTTATATCTTTCCTTTGCCATCAAAACATTCCTGAAGGTCTCAGTTGTAGCGACAGCCCGCATGGGCTGGCTTTCAGCTCAGGGAATGGCAGCTGCTTTTCTAGAGGGGCAGGGGAAGAAGATGGGCAGCAAAGTGAAAGAAGTGGCCATGGCCTCACTTTCCTATGCCAGAGTCCTGGAAGGTCGTTCTGTTTCCCTGATGTTGTTACTGTATCAGCTGACCCATCCCAGCAGCGCCGGCCATCATTGCTCCTGCTCCTTTCAGAGCAGCAAGACCAATGTGGGGGCCCTCCAGAGCGCTCCGTCATTGCTCCCATCTCTTGCTCACCTCCTTGCTCACAGGAAGAGGACTTGGTCTCAACCCTGCACTTGAGAAGCTGCTACATATGCCACCTTCACTAGCTCTGTTCTCCAAGCCTCTCAAATGTCTTGAGGCATACTAAGAGGTTTGGTGGAGATGGCAAGGAGAAAATAGCCAAGATGCTGGGAAGCAGCTGTGTAGTTTCTGCAGTAGAGGGAATATTTGCCATTTGAACTTTATCTGCCTTTTCAATGAAGTGTTCTTCATGCTCTCTAGGGCCTGTTTAAAACTAGTACTTGGCTCATTGGTAGAAGGAAGGAGGAAAAGTAATTCAAGGCAGTAATTGTGGACACGAATGGAAGCTGAGGCTGGACACTACTGGTTTTCAATCCTACACAGACGCTTACAAGAGACTTTGAAACCTATAACACCCTCTGGGAAAAACTTTCCTTCCCATATGGCTAAGGTGGCAAACACAAAACATTCAGTCTTCAGAGAAGTCACATTTTTCGGAGATTTTCAAAGCTCATGGGGGCATGGGAGACATCGAGACAATCTTAAAGAAAGTTACTGGATATACCTAAGTACAGGGCTGCTCAGACAATGCCCTACTTTAAGTATTGTTTTAATTATGCATTCTATCCACAAGAACAAGCTAGCTCCTTTTGGTTCAATTAGACAGCCGGGACCAAATCTTTGTATGACACAAAGAGCGCAAATATTGAAAGTGGACACTGAACCATTACAGCTGCTTTACACTCCTAACTTTTACTTTCTTTTCAACCGCATTAAATTAATAAGATCACCTTTATACAAAATATGGTTCCAATTTTTTTCTTTACCAAATTCAAAAAGGACTTGTACATAAACCAAGAAATCAAAAGCCAGCAACAGTCCCAGATTACTAACCCAGAGCCTAGTGTCAATGAAATACAGACTTACTCCTATAAACAGGCTGATTCTACGCCAGCCTGAAAGGACTACATTGTTCATTTAAATGGAGGTTGCGGATGCCACTATTTCACCAAACATTTTTCAGTAACAAAGAGGTGAACCAATGCTTTCTTGTGAAACATTTGATTTAAAGTTCTGCATAACTGAGCTGAGCTACTATAAAACATAGACAGGAGCTTCACTCCACGTACTGCACCTGTGCTCTGAAGGAAAGGTGAATGCCAAATCTTGCTGGCTCACAGCTAGCAACGAGGGAGCTTCTCACGGGCAGGGGTACAGTCCTGATTGTACAAGTCCATCAAAAATTTATGATGGTTAACACATGCTTTAGTAGATGACATAAAAAAGAGGAATAAATGTATACTGCCATTTAAAGAACTATATTATCAAAAAAAATTAAGATTTAGCTGCTAAAGCCACATAAAATTCAAGGAAAGTAAATTAGGCATATACATTTGGACAGTTGTATTTAAAGACACTAGCAGGTCTTTAGTGCTTCTCATAAGCGCTAATGAGAAGGTACTTCCAAAGTATTTGAATATTTTATTGATGTACATCGGGAAAAATTTATACTAAAAAACACACTTAATTATTTCCTATGAAATAAGAGAGCCAACAGGATTAATTATTAGCCTTAATACTGGTCTCAATTTTGACTGAGGCCCACACTGCAGAAATAACCTCCAATGAAACTGCCCCACAATTTTTTTATTTTTTTTTAATTCTCTCAGAAAGCAGTATTATTTCTATTTTTTAACTTAGATTTCTGCAAAGTACTACAGCAACACAGCGTTCTTTGAGTATGTCTCTATCAGCTAAATTACACCTTTTGATCTCAAGAAGCATCTTCTGAACATCCTCCCCTTTCGAAGCAGATTTCTACTTATTTTCACCAGCTGAGGAACTTCCCCGTAATTAGAAATCTTCTCATAACTTCATGAACCATGTCAGTTGATGCCAGGTCCTCGGGGAGCAAGGATGCAGGCCCTCCTCTACACAGACGTCCACTCCGGGCAGATGTCTGCCCCTAGCAACCTGCAGCCCACGTTCTCCGTGTTTGCAATGACATATGCCAAGGGGAAAATTCATCCCAGTAAATCTCACAAATGTTAATTAGATTACACATATTTAAGAAGCACAGAATTTACCCTTCAGTCTATAAGTTAATTCAAAATGTAGCAGCTAACATACTCAATATTTGAGCTATTTTTTTTTTTGGCGGAGCAAAAGAAAGTGACTTTTTTATACTGTAACTCATATTCAACTGAAGTCTAACCCAGTATATTGGCTTAATGGGTCTATTTCTTAAGTACACAAGCCTTTGTAGTATTTTAACTCCCATGGGATGCATTTTCTGAAAAGCACTTAGAATGCCAAAAGTGGCCGCTTTTAGTCGGCCTATTTAACCTTGTTACTAAAATATTATGTATTTCCACAAGGAGATAAAGTTCAAGTGTGTATTTATGATAGATTTAGCCTTACCAAAAAGATACAGTCACAAGAGAAATGAGGGAACATTAATATGAAATTCAAGTTTTAGCATGAACTATAGACAGAGAAAAAAGGTTGCAGTTATGAATGTATATAGAAGATCATGATAGGATTTTCACCTCTGGAGCCTTGTGGTGCCTACTGTAACACAACTGTTAAAAACACAAGTATTTTATCCTTTAAGCATCTTAATTTTCCTGAAAAAAACTCTTCAGAGATGAGCAGTTAAAGAGAAGCTTGATGCCACTGGCCAGTGGTGCCTTTGCTATTTAAGGTACTCGCGTTGATATGAGAATTCGGCAGCTGAACAGGCAGCCAGCTCCAGCACTGCTCCAACTTTGGTCACCAACAGAGAGCTACTGAAAACTCCAGATACGCTCACCAAGTATTTATTTACTGCAGCATCAATTTAGTCACCAGTACAGTTAACAACTTACAGTTAGGCTTTTCATGCATATATAAAATATTTATCAGTACATCTTCAGGACTATTTCATTGTCCTTTGCATGGGCAGGAGTACTGTGTGCCAGCTACTCTTTCTGCAACTCTTTCTTTTTTTCCAGTACAAGCAAAAGAAATAAATTACCCAAGTGAAAGACCATAGAGGTCCCGCTCTTCAACTTAGTATTTCTGCAGTCTTAGTGGACTTGCAGGACTTGTGGAATTTCCACACTGTTGTCATTTGCCAAGAATTTTGCTGATTTCAAACAACTAACTGGGAGGGTAAATAAATATTTATTTATTTAAAATAAAGAGAAGACTGTCCAAACAAAGTAAATAAAAGAGAATCACAAAACTAGCGCATAAACAGAGATGAGCACAGAGAACCTTCCCTTCCAATTTTCCTATTCCCTTATGGAAAAATGTTATTTTATGTTAATAACAGAATGACAAATAACGCTTACTTCAATTACTTAATCGACTGATCTGTTCAACTAGAGAAAGAGCTTACAGAAAAATATAAATTATTTATAAACCGGAAGAGTTTGGCAAGTTGCTATTACATACATTTTATGAAACCTATCATATGATTAAGCAATTCTGACTTACATATTTTAAAAGTCTCTTTAAATATCATGGGTTCACAAATTTATTTTATCCTTGATCCTTGGTATGAGGTGGCTCTTACTCTGAGGATGCTCCCTACCCAAACACACACAAAATCAATTCTCCAGATGAAAACGTACAAATTGCTCTGTCTCTGCAGATGTTAAAGTCTAAAGGAGCCTAAGTAGCTCAAAAGCAAGGAGAAAATTTCAGTGTCTTGGAAGTTTACATCCACGGTACTTATTTTGGGCCAGTCTCCTTTCTGTTTCTCACCGGAGTCTATTTGAGAATACTTGGAACATCAGAGTCGAGGGAGCAGATTTGATGCAAAAATCCTGAACAATAATGGAAGGAATCCCAGAAAGGCAAATAATATACATTAACTTGAATGGCGTCACATTTACGTTAGTTACCAAGCTGGTGTCTCAAGGAGCGATAATGGGAATGCAGGGGAAAAACCACCCCAGTCATGCAGTTTTGAGGTTGGTGTAGAGTTTGGGATTTTCTAGTGTTACACTAAGGATTTATGTATGTTGTTTCACACTCTGAATTTATGTCAGTGGGTTAACCAGCAAGTGTATCGTATGTGTTTCAAAATGAGATAAAAGTCAGAGCAGCTACTTATGGCATAAGAGACTAGGAGAGAAGGGGAGGGAGGGAAGAAGGGAGGAAGAAATGTAAGTCAAATGGGGAAAGTGAAGTTCACATTCATTTTTGGAAGCAATACATATGCACCCTCCTAAATGAGAAATTTTGAGGGCGATTGAGCACTCTGCTAAATTCAGTGTGTTCAACGGCCCTTAAAATTTCTCATTTCTCACCTGAGGACCATTGTTTACTGGCTGTACACTGGACTTGAGAATTAAATGCACAGAGATCTTAAGCTACTTCATAAAGTCATTCATGTAACACAACCTGCTAGATAACTTTATGAATGTCTTTGTGTGTTTACATTTCATTTAGTCTAAGATCTTACTTGTTTCCATGTTGTTCCAATGTGCCACATCTTTCCTAGGATGATATAATTCAAAGACATTAAATTTCAGTAACCATTCATATGAAAATCATTGAGGAAGAAGCCAAAAATCAATTAATTTGCAAAAGCACATTACACTGACTATTAATTGGCTTTAGAAATCTCATGTTTATCACCAATTATACTATTATCACAGCCCAAAACACATTCTCAGCTACATTTATTCTAATAAAAAAATGGATATACCTATTACACGTAAATAAACTGAACATTAAAGATACCATTTGAATTTCTGTACTTGTATATCAAATGCATCATATTGTATGGTTTCTTTTACTGTATTTCAACTTCTCCTTGCATTCTCTTATCTATGGAGTTTATTTTCTTACAGTAATCTCCAACAAAAACCAGAGATGCTAGGAAGTTAAAAATAACAGTAATAACAAATAAAGGAGGACTAAAAGAAGAATCAGGGTCTGCTATAACACTAAGGAGTTTCACGAAATTTGCAGATTAGGCAGCTCAGGGATTAGGAAAGGAGGCTGCACTTTCAGGAAACTCTTTGGCTTGTGAAATTTATGAGAAAGTAAGAAACTCTTTGTTCCTCAGGTCCTTCCCCAGAGAAAGCGGGGGTGAGGTTCTAACCAGTGCCTCATGGCAAGTATCTTTCTAGTCTCTTTTTCAGATTAATTCTTCAATTTTAAAGAAAGAGGGCAGGAGCAGACTAAACCTATTTTTAAAAATGCTCCTGGAGTTCTCAGATATTAATTTCTATTTTTATTACTATTAAAATCAACATGAATACAAAAATGTACTTCTCAAATTCTGCATGGAAATCATCCCAATCCTATGAGGACATAGGCAAACTCTCTCTCTCCCCAAAAGTGGAATAGTCTTTTTGTAGATCACTGGAAATTTTTAATGTTGCAGATTTTGTTTTTCAAGAGTAACTAGCAGGATGCCGGACAGAAGGCTCCTGTAGTACAGTGTGGATGCCGTGGGTCTCAGTTTAATTTAGGAAGAAACATGGTCATTATCTGATTGACTAGGAATTTAATCCTTCAAGTTCAAATACATTTTAAGTGGTGCTGGCTATAGCATTTCCTATTCCCAAAGTGTGGCTTTATGAGGTAAAGTACTTTCATTCACAGATTCCGTTAAAGAGAAATTTCTATTGCAGGGACTCATAAATATCTCTCTTTTAATGAATTTTAGAGTTATAAAACCATAGCAAATGCCAGGAGTTAGCATTTAACCTAAATTTCTGATAAAGGAAACCTACTTAATCTCAAATAATGACCACAGTAACTCTACCCTACTAAATACAAGAGGAAAAAAAAAATCTAATTATCACAAATGAGAAAGAACCTCAATATCATTTGTGAGGATAAATGAAGTTCTTCTAACACTACAGTTGAAATGGAGTTTGGAAAAGCTTGACTTCAAATACATTCAATTACAATTTCATTCTCCATATGCAAAAATCTATTAGGAAATGAATACTTTTCAAGAAAAAAGATTTTCTGTTTCAAAAAACCTTATTCTAAGCGTTAAGAAAAGCACTGCAACTTTCTTTCAAGAGTTTTAAAGGTCCCTTACAAGTTTTGGCATTTGTGTATGTGTTTCAGGGAAGCAATAGATAATGGATAATTTTTTTTCAAAAAGCAAGATGAAACCCTCGTGAAGGACAGGAGAACTATGAATCAAATCATCTACAGCAGATTAACTAACTTTTCTCTTTGAAAATGTTTCATATGAATAAATACTCTTCCTCAAAGAAGAGTTTCCTTATTTTAAAGTCTGTATGGCACTTAAGAGAAGAAAGATTGTCAGAACTATTAAAGAAGACTGTAAACTGTATACTAACATTCTTCAAAGTGAAATTACCCCCAGTTTGTTGCTATCTCCCTACAAACTTGAATTCAACTCAGAATTTTCTGAGTTGATAGAATTTCTGAATGTAGTTACATTTAAAGCAGAATGACTTTCATTCAAACATCAATCTTAGAGGTTTCATGACAGTATCACTTTCTAGTAGAACTTAAAACAGAAATATGAAATTAATTTCCACAAATTCTTTTGATTCTGGTTTATAAAATATTTTTAAAATATACCTTTTGTTTTTAAAAATAATGACACTGTTTCTTTCTTAAAATTCCAGTCAAAGCATTGACATGAGCATCAAAGCCTTTTTTAAATAAAAGATATGCAAAGCAGGTATCTTTATAAATTTCACTGACTTAGTGTTAGAAGGCAACACATTTAAAAATCCAGAATTCTAAAATCTGATTTAATTTACAGTGCTGTATATGCAGCAGTGAATTCTATGAAGCCAGTGGTCTGGGTAAAGAAGGCAGGACTTAGGCTTCAGTGTGACCGTCTCAGAGTAAGCATCTGGCAAGCGCTTATCTTCATGATGATGGAAATAATTTTAGAAAGCTTCTATCAACAGAGATTTACCAGAAATGTTCTCCTTTACTGATGGGACATTCAACAGACCTGAAGCACTCAGACCACAGACGCTGCTCAAAAAGAATGATCACAGAGTAACTCAGCACCTCACCTTAACTTTCACCAAAAACTAGGAAGCTCTAATATAATTGTGAAATTGCTTAAGAGAGTATCAAGGATACTACTACCCATTTTCCTTTGAAGTGAGATGAATGGAGGGCAGGGAGCAAAGGGAGGCAGGTTGGAGCGGAGGAAGGCAGTTGGTATCAGCCTGTGCCAGTTTCAGTGACCGCTCAGGGAATGTCTTCTTCCCCATACAAAACAGTGCAAGTGAGAGAACGGCTTCTGCAAGACTGCATTGCCCAAGCTGCACTTGTTCACATTCCAGCTGACAAATTGTTAAAAATACTGAAAACTAGGAAAAAGTATTTGCAATAGAGCAGGTGTTACAGAGAGGTCTAAGCACCTAGAGGCAAAAGCCCTTCAAGTAAGGGGCGATGTGTGAGGCAGCCCCAGCATCACCTTGTGTGGTCACAGAACGAAGAGGAGAACAGTGCCCTGTGTGCAAGAGCACCAAGACCAGTTGCTGCCATCACTGTGTTGCCACCACAGAAGCAAGGGAAACAGGAGCAACAGCCTCTCCTGGGGTGTGAGGTCCCCCCAGCTGCTCCCAGCAAGAGGCTCGCTCTCAGTTGGAAGCCCAGCAGCAGGACCCGGCAGCCAGTAACTCCCCCTCGGCTGCCCCTCAGAGCCAGGGTACGGTCGTCTTCATGGCACAGCACGAGACATTCTGTTTGACTGTTTGTATTTTGATCTCAGGGGCTTTCTAATGTGAATAGCAGATCTACTTTGTATTTTACCTTTTGCAATTTGTCATCATAGTAAGTTGCAGAAATGAGTTTTGAGGTCGACAAGGCTTTACTTTCCTCTCGAACCTCTGCAAGCAGAAGGGTTAGGAAAGCTAACAAGCAACTGGGACATTTGGGCAAATAGTGTGCAGAGAAGGAGGGTGCTGCCTGTTCCATGTTCCACCGCCTCCAAGCACATGACTGGGCCAGGATGGAACAAGGTGAAGAGGGAGAGGAGATTCAACACAAGCCATTGCCCCCCTCCAAACAAACAAACCTCAGACAGGATTAGCATATGTATTCTTTTCCTCATGTTTTGAATCTGCTCGAAATCCAGAGCAGAAAATGGCTAACAGAAATCAAAAGAGAAAAAGCTGCTAGTGAGAGACAAAACACAGCAGCAGCAAGAGTGAATATCTTTGTAAATCTTGACAGACGCTCCTGGCTTTGAACGCTGAACTATTTGCTGTGATTTTTGATAAGTTGGGAAGCATAATGAACCAGAACAAGCATTACATATTACTATGGAGACATAAATGCTTGACCCTTTCTGGTTACTCAGGTAAAAACTTGACAAATCCCAGTCTGCAAGCTTCCAGTGTCACCAAGTCTGCTGTCACGGCAAGCAGACACACACATACTGCCAGCCAACCTTGGGGATCAACACCACCACGAATGTTGTCAATCCTGAAAGTGTATCTGATACCTCTCCCAAGCATACACAGCTAAAAAGACTGTCTACTGGAGCCAAAATTTGAAATTTTCATCCATTGTTTTCTTGTTGGGACATCTAACATCTGCAGAATACTATACCTGATTTTATACTTCTTTCTTTTGGCTTTTTTATGTATACATATATATACACACATATGTGCATGAAATATTTGATATACATAAGCATAGATATAGAAGTATATAAATAGAGAACTTTTACGATCTTAAAATAACTGAAATCAGAAGGAGTTTTGGCAGTCAATAGCACATCCCTCTGCTCAAAGGAGGGCCAAATTAGACCAGGTTGCCCAGGGGTCTTAATGAAGAGTATCAGAGTCCTTCTACAGAGCAAAGACTGATGGCAAGACTGATATTGTGGAACACAGAGTGCCATGAAGCATTTTAAAAACATCTCTTAGGTGAGGTTTTCAAGAGACACTGGGTTATGCCTCAACAATAAAATTGGAAATGCAACTTTGTTTCCATGATTTTGAAAATCCAACCCACAGACTGATAATTCACTAACCACTTTTAAGTGTGTAATCATCTTTTCCACTAAAAAAAAATTTTAAAATATGACCTCAGACTGCAAGTTATCCCCTGTTAGAGCTTAGGATGACTAAACAGTTTCATTTTGCCCTATTTCAGATTATACGTGCACATATTTGCACGGTTTTTTTCTTTTTTACAGATCTTTCAAAAATTTACATGTTGTGGACACACCTTACATGATCTTATAAATTAACATCTACTATGGAAGCACTGTATTTTTTAATTTAGCTTGAACTGCCAAATAACATTCAGACCAACAAATATACCCTTCAGATTACTCTTGGAATGAGGAAACGAGAAAGCACGCGCATGTGTACAAGCTCTTCAGTACTTCCATTCACATCCAATTACATCCAGCTGCCAATCTGACATCAATAAGAACATACAAAAGACAACTTGGCACATCCATTCCATTTGATTAGCCGACTGGGGATACAGCTTGTCAGTCAAATAACCCCTCTTCCCCCAAAAAACTCGAGGGGTTTGTCACCAAATGTTCCAACTGATCAAGAAACAGGAGATTAAACTGCCTTCAAAAAATTCTGACCGCTTCTGCTCCCTTCTTTCTTCAAGTGTTTGGTTTACCAAAGGGATTTCAAGAACAGCAGCTTAAACTCAAAGCTCAGCTCTACTGCAGTTTAAATAATATTAAAACAATTTAATGGAAATAATTGGTTTTGCATATCTTTTTTTTTTTTGATACATACTGTCACAATAACTATTTTTCAACTAATTTCCTTCCAAGACCTTAATTAGATTTTCAAACATTTCCAGGTATTATTTTCTTCTACATTATACTTCTATAAGTAACTATATAAATTATAAAGACTATTACTTCCTGTTTCAGCAACTACAAAACAGGGCAATTTTTGGTTTTATACCATCAAGATGCATCAGAGCAACTCAGCTGAAAGCAGTGCAGTCATTCTAGGTGTGCATGCCCGGAAAACACACTGTAGCATCAATATCACACAGCATCATTATTATTTAAATTAAATATACAGTTCTTAAAACATATTTTACCCTAAAATGCACATCATGATTACCAAGGAAAGATTATAAAAAGTTATTAAAGTTCCTAAGCATGTAGTATGGTATCTACAAAGTTTTCCATCTCAAGATTTGATGTAGAGCTCTAAAAGAGGGAACTACCACCATCATTCCTGTGCTGCACCAAAGGGAACTAAGTATGAGAAGAATTCCAAAGCACACCAAATCACAAGACCTCTGTACATTTTCATGAAGTTTAAACAAGTGCTGTGAGTCCCCATGATCCACCATCAAAATTCATCCAAACTTTGGGAACACAGCCACTAGACAAAGAAATAAGCCCAGTATTTTTATGTGGGTAGGAGCACCCGGCTTCGTTTTTTGCAGCTCTAAACCTCTTTGATTTCGTTGCCCTTTCGTAATGTGAGTTCTGATTGTTTTAAAATAGAAAGTGGCTTATTTAGGTATATAATACCCATTTTAACACCTATTCTAGTCACTCACTTTAAAAACTCCAGCCTGGGATTTAACCACACAGCATTTTTATCTTTCACACAGACACAGCCATATAATTGGTAACTGGGAAGTAACAAGTCACTGACTGGTCAGCATTAAAATGGGATTGCTCGCCTTTGAAAATTAGCAGGCAGCCACCTGCTCTTTCTAATATAAATCTCAGGTAATGTTGACTATCCACAACTAAAACCAAATCCCCTTCATCATCAAATAAATGGATATATTTGTCTTGCTAATGTATATAAAAATGACTGGGAGGCTGAATACCTAACATGAGATAGCTAGAAGTTGTTAACAACTTTCCTGAAAAAAGAAATTAGAAAATGAAATCATTTGTTTGGTTCTTAACAGACTGAAAAACAGAGGAGGAGCTACACACAGTATTAGTATTCCCCATAAAAATTGCTTCTGAAGTTTTCCAGCATCTGCCTTTGAGACATTTTATATGTGGAATAGAAGATGCACACTGGGGGCCTTCTTCAAAGTGAACATACCTTGTATTCTGCAGTGGTGGGCAACTGAAAGCCTGTGAGCTCACCATAGTTCTTGGTTCTTCAAAGCTGCTGGATCAATGATGCTTGGGAAGACTCAAAGTTATGAGCCTCCACAGCAGCTGAGAGTACTCTAACCCAAAGAAATCAAACCAAAAGGGCACTAACAGATTAGCCTACAGTAGCCCTGTAAACTCTTCCGTGCCCTGAAGGAAAGTTTGCCATAGGCAGCTAAGCAAAGCTCACGTCTTGCTGTATTGCTGGAAATGCTTTATGCCTCCTTATGAAAAAGTCACACAGTTGGAGATGAACTAATTGAGGTGGTGGAGACAGTAACACAGAAGGCACTTAGAATGTAATTAAGCCATGATCAGAAAAGGGACACATAAGGGAGAAAGCACTCAAAACAGAGACTCCAGGGAAATACCAGATTCAAGCAAAAATGAGAGCAACTGTGTATTTAAACCGTGTTCAAAGACATTTATATATACTGCTAAAAGAATTTGTGCAGATATAAATTCAAACACTAAGGCCACAGCTAACCAGGAAAAAAAGAAATACACCTTTGTTTTAGGTAACCTTCATGCACTTTAACGTGCGCCAGAGAGACAGGTGTTTTGACGGGAAGAAGAGAGGCCCATCCTGCACCTGAGCGATACTGAATCATGCTGGCAATCTAAGAACAAGAATGCTAACAGAAGCATTAAGTGTCTCAATTCTTTTGGTTTTATTCTATAAAAACACACTTTAGCTCTACTGTTAGCTCTCTGGAAGGACTGTAGCAGCATATACTGAAAAGCACAGTTCGTACATACACTCACTATGTTAAGGAGGGGGAAAACAAACAAACCAAAAAGAGTACAAACATGTAACTATAAACTTCACCATCTTGACTTACCACATATAACAAACTCTCTTTGTGACAAACTGCAGTCTAGACAGAGTCTACAGAATTTAGTGCCTATTTTTCCCTCAGTCTTAACTATTTTACAGGGAGGGGGGGGGGAAACCGTATCAGAAAAAATACAAGCTAATATCAAGCTATATAAAATTTTATTTCAATAAAAAAAAGGAAATGCTTAAATATCCTTTTGTACAAAGGTTTTTTCTAGCAGACATCTTTATGTTTTAAACAGACCTTAAAGCTCTTTTCCATTGTTTTTCCCTATTAAATTTGTTTCATGCAAACCTGCCGTGGTCAGAGTCTTCACAAGAAACAGTTCCCCCATAGAGTTCAAGTCACATGTGGATTTTGCCTTTTTTCATATCATCTACCATTCAGTATTGTCTCATTTCCCTACCAGCTGCTTCACCATTTCCTGAGCTGCACCGTCTCGTACTGTGTCCGATATTAGACACAGCAGTGACAGAGCAAATGGGAAATAAACAGCACAGCTCATCAGGGACATTGGCAAAGGATGCACCCAGCACATCCAGAAGTGGTTATGAGCGAAAATACCCCACAACATTTGTTTGTAGGAGCTTAAATCACTTCTCTTTGAAAACAGAAATATCATCTGTGACTCAACTCTAATCAGACAGAGCTCTTATAAACCAGTCCAATTCTTACTTCAGTAAACATGAAGAACTGAGCGCTGAATTAGGAGCAGACATTTTTTAATGATAGAGCTCCCAGTGAAGGGGGAAGGAAGGGCCTGGACTCAGTGGGTCTGAACACGAGAATGACTCAAAACCAAGAAGGATGAAACAGTGAGCCACCGTTTAGCAATGAAGAAAGTGAACACAGGACAAAGAACCATTTTCGCCAGGCTGATAAAATGTACTTATCTGAACTGTCTTGTCAACACCACACATATTCAGAAGAGTATGTACATCCCTCATTGCTGTCCCCTTTCCACATCTCCCTGGTTTACTTCAATTCAAAAGGAGTAATGTATAAAAAGCAGAGAATGAGTGGATGGACACCAAGACAGAAAACAAATACTGAATGAGAAGCAGCCTGTTGATGCACTGTTACTGAAAAGCCTAAAAGATACTGGCTGGAAAAATTCACAAGTCAGTATTCTCCTGTTTAATACAGTTGTCTTCTTGCTTAAACTAGTTTGATGAAAATATAACAGTCAGATTTGTTAAGCATGTTTTGAGGCTAATTTTTACAAAATGATGATACTAACACTGTAACATTGTGTTGAATGTTGCCAAAGACAAGTCAGTAAATACCTCACTTGCAAAGAATCTGCTACTGAACTCTAACTGCTTCAGACACTGACTGATCTCTTACGCGGCTATTGCAGCTTTTTATTTAGCACTTTTATTCGTTTTAATAATAACAGTTACACAAAAGGAAGAAAATAGCTTTTATGTTCCTTTTCTCTCTCCTTTAATGACTTATCAGCCATTAAAAAATATTTTATGCGTATCATTCTTCTAAAAAGATCATAAAATTAAACTGAAATATAGGTACTTGCTAGCAACATTATTCCAACTCAATTGACAGTCTAGATAAATCCATTACCATAGCCAATTTAAGGACTGATACTTCTTTTAGTAACTACAATCCTTGAAGACAAACTTGAAAAAACAGAAGTGTAATGTCTGAACATTCAATCAATCACAATAGAGATCTAAATTGGAGTACCAAGTTTCAGCAAAGAAGCACCTTGTTTATGTCCACTGTGCTGTTACCTCACATTCATGTGTGGGATTTAAGGTAGCACATGGAAAGATGAGTGGCAGGTGCCTCTCTTTTTTTCCTAAACCATCAAGCATCATATAAAGGAAGAGTTTTCTAACTCTCATCATGCTCATTTGACCCAAATCTGATACCACAGGTGATGGAGTATTATTAAAACATGAGGAACCATAAGCTTCATGCTGCCAAGGCAGTGACAGAAATGATCGGTGGTGTGAGAAGTTTGGTTTATTTGAGTGAAGCTGTTCAGGGATGATGATAATTATCTGTGAAATGAATATTCATCACATGGGTGAATTCAAGACTGAATAATGCTTCACTAGAGAGCGGGAATAATGTTAGGGAGAAGCTGGCCAAAGCAGACACGGCTCACTTTGTACTGAGGTCTAGCGCAGCTGTATGACACACAGATGGGTGCCAGCAATTCATGAACTGGAGAAACAGCCAGCAGTAGGCAGACCTATCCCCTATGTTAGTTTCTAAATACAAAGCTGAAAATTAGCTAAATAACTTTTATATCCCTGAAGGTATGCCCAGCCCTGCTCCAATAAGTAGATTACTGCAATATTTCTACAAGAAATAAACAGCACTGAGGTATCCGACACCACATTTCCTTTTCTCCACAGCTCCAAAATCTTTTCCTGTCAAAGAACATCTTGCTTGCTTAGAGTAATGAAAATTTTCAGAGGCAACCATTTCAAAAGGTACAGTCTGTCTCTGCCAATTTCTTTGCTAGCAGCACGAGCCTCCGGGTAGCTGAAGTGAACATCTGGCAACTGACCCAAAAGCATGATGGCCACCACAGTGGGACTGAAATAGGAGAGTTTAACTTTACTTATGAGCTTTTCTTTTTGTCAGACTGGGGGGAAAAAAAACCCAACAAACAACTAAAAGAAAATGTTTGCGTGCCAGAAGTTCTCAAATGTTTTTTAAAAAAGCAATGTAGAAAGCAGACTGAACTATTTTGAAGGACCTTTCCTTTCATGACCAAAACTGAGCTGATCAGCTACATGGGGTAACAAAGACTTAAGAACACAGAGAGGAGTCCAACAGGACAATGAAGGAAAAAGGAAACACTACCTGTTATCTTCTGGCTCCAAACCAGCACACAGTGAAACTACGACAACCCTTAACTGCAAACCAGCAGTATTTAAGTGCATAACAGTAACTGAATGCATCCTGCGGTGAAGGCAGTGGTAAACGTACACACGATGTACCACCACCTGTATGACTGCTCCAGAGTCATAGGGAAGGCAGGTGTGCTCCAGCCCACTGACCGGAGCTACCACTGACCTCCTGTCCCTGTGCCATCTCTGGGAAGCAAGCCAAACTTTAATCCTGGATAGTACCATTAAAGTAGTAAAAGTGTGGGGAGGAGCCAAGAGATACCTTAAAAACATGCATCAATGAGATCTTCAGAAGCCTGATCCAGCAGCTAGGACATAAAGATAGACAAATAATTCAGTAAGTTGGGTTTTTTTCAATTGTCTGAAAGAAGATTAATTTTGCAAGCATAGAATAAAAGCAAACTATTAACATCTTTCTCCCCAAACACCTAAACTCTATAGATCAATGGCCAACAATTAATTGCAAACATTAAGTAATCACTACTACAATATCAGCTTAAACTCACGTCACACCTATAAGCATAATTCTCACTGATACCAGGAAGAACTGTATCCCTAGAATCAAGAGTTTGATTAATCCTTTGAGAATCTGTATGCAAACCAAACCAACCAAATAAATCCTACAAATATTTCCTGTCCAAGCCCACTAATTATACCCTTCTGACAAAACACTACTCAAGGTTATGTATTGACACGTGCTACAATATGTAATTTGTAACTTACTTTTTTGTTGTTAAAGACAGAAAGATTATTTTCTGATTTACAGTAGTATGATTAGTGAAGTCAAAGGCCTGATTGCATACAGAATTAGTATTAAAAACAGACCTGTGTTTTTCATATTTTTATCCATAAGCAGAAATGTAAAATTAATTTTCTCCTGTATCTTCATAGAAAAATTCTACAGAAAAGAAACAGTCTTAATCCAAAGACCAAGGCAAAATACGAAACTGCAAGTCAGATAGTTTCTCTTAAGACTAAATAACTCAAACCCATAAAAATGAATGCGTTAATTAAGGAATTTAATCATTGTGAAATTAATTTTTAAGAAGACTAATAAAACCACCAAAATATCTTAGAAAATTTCTTAAGCTAAGTTTAAATGTTGAGGAAGCAACAAATACTATTAAGCAGCGTATCAAAATACAGTCTTGCCATAACGCATTCCTGAATAAAAATGCCTAAATTAGTACAGTCAGTTTTAACTTTACCCACAGAAATAGTGTAATACTGAAAGTTTTGCCTGTGCTAAGTAGTTAAGTGAAGGGACTTAGTCCTTTGCTGCAGATACAAGATGAGTGTGTTCTGACATTAAACTATGTTGAGCTCAATAAGATCATGCAAGCAGATACTCCAGCAAATTTATTACTCTTTTGCTCATTTTACTTTTTTCACTAGAACTCACTAAATATTACTGACTATAGAACTGACTCAAGAAAAGTTGGATCCACAGGGAGAGAAAAAAAAAATACATTTTTAGGAACGATACACTTTATTTGATTGCAGTCACAATAGGAGGAGTGCTGTCAATGCAGATAGGTACTGTGTGTTCATCATTATTTTTACAATAGGTAACAGACAAGATGGTCATCCAAGATATGCTCACATGAATGAAGACTTATCCAGTAAGAACAGGCAAATAATTTCCTTTTTTCCTTTCTCAATTGAAATACAAGGATTTTTACATACCATACTGTTCTCTTCATTAATTCTGTATTTCCTTCCAGAGAGCCAAGGATAAATGAATTTAGTAATCTGTCCCCAAGAACACAATTAGAAAAGGAACCACAGCAAGAGGAAATTATTAGCACCTTTTCCAAGCAGCACAGGGGAATACCTTCTGCGGGCAACTATTAGACAACTTTTCTAATATTTATCTATTTAAACTCTTAGTAACTGACTCCAACTGCAAAGAAAAACCCCCAGTTGGTCCAAAGTTAGCACGCAGGTGCACAAACTTCTGCTTGCTGCATTTCCTTTAATACTCTGCGTCTCTGTATCTACAATGAAATGTCAGAAAAAAAATCTGGCTGTTTTTCTGGACTAACCAGGGTAGGGTGCAACACTGCACCTTGAAGTAATGCAGGCAGAACTTGTATTGTACTATGTCAATGCTACACACATTCCCTTCCGTATTTATACACACATTTGTAGCAACAGATAAGAAAGCTCCCACAGAAATAACAAAAGGAAAACATAATGGAGAAATTTTAAAATTAATTCCTGCCTCCAGCTGAACAGAATAACTAATTTTATGTAGGGCAATATATGATCCTTTGATTTCTACTAAAAATTATTAAGTAACAATCCATTTCTTTAATTTCATTACTAAGAAGGATTAAAAGTATGTCCCAAAATTACATTATGGGTGTCCTGATATGATGTAAAAAAAAAAATAAATTAGAAAGTTTTACTGTCTTGATTACAGCAGCATAAGAAGTTACAGAATTGGTTTTCTTCAATAGATGGTAAAATAGAGAGATCAAGCTAGCAGACATACGTAATTTCATGCAAATGTTTGAAAAGAAGCAAAAAGTTTGATATGTTCAAACTGAATTGAGCACAAATGTTTTAACGGTATTTGAAGCTGCTCTTTGATCAGAATTTACAAATTTTTCTACCTAAGAAAAGTGCATGAATGTTTCACAGGCCACAAAAAAACATCTGAAAAAAGAAAACTATCTTTTCTGAACTAGTGTTAATTGTGTTTCTAGTTATCATGAATGCTTACTTTTATTATTTACCTTTCGTGAACAGTATTTAAGCAAATCATGCAAGCCTCTTGCGTGATGCCAGAAGTACAAAATTCTACAGTTAATCAGTGAAAGTACAACTGAGCTTCCGCTTTGAAGACTTAGAAAAAAATTATGACTAATAAATTGAATGAATTATGAAATTAACATACCCATAAATGATCACTATGTTATCTGCATTTCCATTTCTATAACTTTTATACGTAACAAAAACCTACTTCTAGGATGTGTTTTATTACATTACGCTGTTATGAAAATCCTATGTGAATAATCTTCGCTCTGTAATTTAAAATGAAGAGGAACTAGAGTTTTTATGCACTTTAAAACACCGACATTCATCATATTAAAATATTTAGAAGCAAGGGAGTCTTAAGGATTTCTGGGAAATATTTTGCTGCTTACATTGTTGTCCATCAGAACTGTACACCTGTACCAGGAAGCCAAAAATCATCAATATTGGAGAACTGTTAGAAAGCTTAAACAAAATCCTTTGATAAATCACGTAGTTTAAGCACGTTGGGCCATTTATCCCTTAATTTAGGTCACTTTTAGATCAATGCATCTTCATTTGTTTGAATGGAAGTAATCTTAAATCATGTATGAATTACTGAGAAAGAGTGCAGCAAATCCAGTGAATAAAGAATTCTCCATTCAGTGAGAGAACTAAAATTTAAATAAATTTTTAAAAATAATAAAAATAAAAGTAGATTAACCTCAGTTAGCCTGCCTAAAATAAATTTTATTAACAGAAGTTTTACAGAACAGTTCATGAAACTCAAATGAATTTCTCTCAATGTTTAAGATTACACTAATTTTTCCTTCTGTGGTAGCCTCCTAAGAGCAAACACTACCTGCTTTTGTAAGCGCGAGGATTTATTACACTTCGCCCATTCTAGCCGGCCACTTCTATTGCCTTGCTGCTTGTCAAAAAGGGAGCAGGAGCAAGTTCACATGGTCCCATCACACACACACTTTGTGATGGTGAGAAACGCTATCTGCAGAAAAGTGGAATAACCTTGAGCATCTCTAGGTTTTAAAGTTGATTCACTCTTCTTTATTATTTGTTTTCTATTATTTTAATTCCAGGAAAGGTGCCTTACTCGTAAAGTTATGGAAACAATGTCTGAGTCATGAAATACTGCACCTCCTATTTAGTTTCTTTGCAAGAAAAGGTCTACATAGTTCACACTACAATTGTGTGTTAGGAACGTGCTAACAACACAGAGGACCAGATTCTTTTCCACTCCCAGGAAAGCAGCAAGGCCGGTTTTGGCACTTCAGTCTCAAAGACAGACTCGTCCCACTTCCAGAGGCCATGGGCACCACAACCTGATGCTGCTTCTCTTTAGCTAATAACAGCGTCCTCTACAGCTCTCTATTGTCTGGGAAGCATGGTAACAGTCCTGGCTCACAGGATTGGGTTTTTCTTGGCAGTTCAAAAATCATGAGTGAAGCTAAGCACTTTATATTGATTAACTCAGTGACAACACTGAATCTAGCTTTTCAGATACTGCCATTTTCAGTTATCAGAAAAAGAGACTAGGATTTCTGTAATATCCTATTTCTGAGCCCAAAATTTAAGGCAGTCCAGTTGCTTATGTTCTTTTTTTTTTTTTTTTTTTTTTTACAGAAGCAGTTATGAGTTCCAGTACGTTAATACTGAATAAAGCATAGTTAATCTTTCAAAAACTTTACAAAACGTAACATTTATATCTCATTAGTCACTGTGCTAATATTATCATTTGAATTCGCTGCCTTCATAATCTCTTGGTGATTTTCACAGCAATTGTTTATATTTTGATATGTGACTTTTCTAGGTCCTCAGACTATTTTTCCTGAGGTTACAGCTGGAAGTGACTATATCAACTGTACTCAGTATCCACAGTTTTGTTATAGAACTGGTGCTTGGGGGGTGGTGGTGAAAGAATCGATCTGCTGGTGTTAAACATTACCTTATTCCTTCCATGCTGTTTTTTCCATCTGAGCTAAAGATACTTCATCCACTTGCAAAGCATTCCTAATGAGTGACAGTCAGCAGGAAACTGATTTTTGAGCAGCTTCCAATAAAACCGAATCTTTGAAAGCAGAACCCAAGATTTTAAATCACATTCACAATTTGTTTCACATAAATATCTACAGAACTAAGTTCAGAAGTATTGGAGACTCATTCTCAAAAGAAAAACTAATTCAAGCTCTAAATGAGTTCGGATACGCCCACCCTGCTGTTTATCCAGATAGGCAGCAACGCCATCGACTCACTGAGCTACTTCTTGACAGTTCTTTAGTTTGAGAGGTATAAAAATCTTCTGACAGATACATAATTGAGAAACCCTGGGAAGAAACGTTATTTTGTTTCAGCATCTGCTCTATAAATGAAGACAAGCAAACCAGATTTCTAGTTCCAGAAAATAAGACAGCTCTTCTTTGTTTCAAAAAGAGTGCCATATATGACACAGCAAGACTATGTATATTAAAATGTCTTGTAGGACAAGTGCAGAGCCCTTCACTTGTTCCCCTGGTCTGTAATACTCTCTTTGTCACTCTGCCTTAATGTTTGTTCATATCTTGGTTTTAACTTACAACAAATCTTCTTGGGCACTTTTATGTGTTAGAGGAAAAAGCTCTATTAATATAGCAAGAATATTTTACAGATACAATTTCAGGCTTTGACAAACAGAATTCCAAAACATATTAACTCAAAAGTTTAAGCCCTGCTGTAGATATTTCATTAGTATTGGGCACAGATTACTGTAAGGATTGCTACGTCTTGGTTTCTGTTACACTGGCTGGGTTACTCTCCCCTTCTGATTTTTACTGCTATGATTTCTGGCATTTTACACCATGGAAAATTGGTGATTCAAAGAGAATGGAAATTGGGATTGTCGATTGTATTTGTACACTGACAAATGGATTGTTAAGCTTGTGTAACATTTGGAGAACGCTTTTTTTATTCCTTAGAGGAGATTTGTTAGCAGGGGATTGGAAATGCACTGTGATCTTTCTCTAGTTTATTTCCTTTCCCAGCAGTTGGTTTGGGTTTGGTTTTTTTTTTTCCCCTCACTTTTCCCCTCTCTCAGATACTCACTTTTTAAATCAAAAGAATTACTTATGAGAATGAAACCATTTTTTGATCATACAAGGCATTTTTTTTTCACTGAGATGATGGCAGATGTTATAAGACTGGAAGCAGCATTACAGGAATGGTGACAGCAGGTTACAAGCTTTTGTGAGTGTTGTGATCCAGGGAGGGGGCACCCGCTTCAGCCTCGTGGGAAGAGAGTCTCTTTGCACATTCAGTTTGCTCATGTATTTTTGATTTGATGAGGGGAAGGAAAAGCATTCCCTCCCTGAGACTTTAAACAAAGCCACAAACATACAGTTTCCTCACCCCAGTTATTCCAAGGAGAGAAATTTCCAATTACTTGGGAAATCAAGAAAGAATATCCAGAGGGGGTCTGAATCTAAGTGCAGCTTTTCCTTCCCTTAGAGTTTGCAGATACTCCCCACGTGGAGGAGAAGGCTGCAGTCCAGGAAGCCACAGGGAACTGCTCATCGCACTGTTTTTCTCTGGGAGACAGTAACATCACCGTGATTAGAACACAACCAGCCAAACAAAGCACTGCACAGCCCACCAGGAATCCCTCTTTCTGCAAGGGAATACGGGAGGAGACAATGCACTAAAGCTTTAGGAGCACGAAGTCTTTTACTCTGTCTTCTATGTAATTTTTTTGGACAACAGGAAGCTCATAAACACTCAGACCAGATGGTGTAAGATACAGCAGCAGGAGATGGAGCTTATTAGCTGCCGCTTCCTTCCGCTAGTATACAGCCCAGAAATCTGAAGGACCTTTAAATCACCCTCTACCGAAAGCTGAGTCCCTTTCATGAGACAGCACGAGGGAACTATTGCAGGCCCTTACTTAGACATCGCTTCTGCACTATGCTTCAAGTCTCTGCTCTAAAGTATGCAGGTACAAAACCTGAAATTAAGTTTTCAGAATATTTTCTAGAATGAGCAAAATACTGTTGTAGACAACATTAAAAGTCTAAATTTTCAATGTCTGGCATTTGCAAACAATTGAACACAGATTCTAATAATACAAAATACCTCAACAGTTTTGATAGAAGCCCTATCCAGTAATAGCGTGTTACTAGAAATCTTGTATGTTATTTTTGTATTTTCTTCCTTAAATTACAGAATTTCAAGCAAAATGCTTGCAAAAAAAAATATATTGGTTTTCTTTGTAATTAGCCTGTTCCTACCCTCCTCTTCCAGAACTCAGGAATACACAGTTCCACAACTCCTCAATACACAGCTCTAAACAAATTATGCAGCTTAAAGGTAAAAAAAAATCCCATCCTTCATTAACCCGCAAATCTCATCATAAAGAAAACACTGGGAACAAGAGAAGTAAATACCTACCCCAGCTGAAGAGTTCAAAACTACCACATTTCTAAAAGCCTGCATAGCAATAGTTCTTTTGACAGGGACTTTTTCTTTTCATTTTTCCTTGCCCTTTTAAAAACTATTCATCTCCCCTCCACCTGCAAATGTAAAAAATGCATTTTACCGTGTCCCGTTTACATGTCAATAAATAGACATTATAATAGTCTTTATTTTGACAGTCTTTATCACATGAATACTACTGGCAAAGGCTCCAAAATACATAACTAGCAGGTAGAGCTATATTGAACTGTTCTACCCCTATTCCATCGACCGCCAGGTTAACACTGACAGTACTTGAGCTCTACCTTCTTAATATCAACAAGAGTCTGTGGATGCTCCCTGATAAAATTGTTCCCTTTATTCACTGCTCGTTGTGGAAGTTTAAAAGCACAGTCTCATAAATTCAGTCAGGTAAGTGCTCCAAATCCCTATTAAAACAATGGAAAAATCAGAGCCACTGATTGCCAGTGGAAATTGGTGCTGGCATCAATTTCCCCTGGAGGGCTCACAAGACCACAAACCTGGGGTACGCTAGAGTATTATTCTAGTGTTACACTTAACAGATTAACGGGAAAAGCTATTAAAGATTGGCTTATTTACCTTTACACGTGATTTAAAAATAAAGTAATTCAAACAAAAGCACAGGCTATGTATAGCCCAAATTCAACTCTCCATGGCCCTGGTACAGACACAAAGCAGATCTGCTGCCCTGAATGGATTTACATAATTCTGGAATCAGAGGAGAATAGGGGTATTATGTAAAAAGCTTTTTCTACTTCCCAGATGACAAAAAACCACCATGACATCTTCCTGACAGGACAATTTCCTGCTAGTGCCTGTCAGCATGCCTTATATTTATGTCTACGATGATAAGTATAACTGGTTTTGACTGGTCATAGGATGTTAAGAGTTACATGTATTTAAGTCTTCCTTCCTGGTAAGCTTAAATTTGCCGAACTTTAGAGCATAGCAAAACAGACTGCCTATTTCTGCACCCCACACGTAGTTTTTCCTTTCTGGGGAAAGAAAGTGCTTTTCAGCACTTTCTATTGCCTACACGTCCTCACCATTGCTAGAGCATAACACAGGGCAGAAATGAGAACTGGATGGCAACAGCAGTAAGCTAAAAAAATCCAGGGTGAAACAGAAGTGACCTTAGGCTGAAAAGCACAATGGAGTTCCTTCAAGGAAGATTTTGAACATTTAGCTCAATCCGTTTGCTTATTGCTCCTGAAGATAATTTTATATACCTTCTCTACAAAACGTTTGCTGTGTTACCATCCTGCAGCTTTTGTCCTACAAAAACATTTTCCTTACTTCTTGGGCTAAATGCAGAAAAGGTCAATTCTTTGTGAAGCACTCTAAAACGTCATTTCCTAGAATACCAGTAATGCTGATTTTTCCACACAGATTTACCAGAAAATATTTGCTGTTGGATCCTCCTGCTAGGAATAACTCCAGTTTGCGTTGCCCATAATGCAGTTCAATATATTTATCTTGCCAGGAAACACGCTTTGTCTAACCAGAAAATTACTGCCGTATGCTCATATTGTTAATGATCAATAAACTTTATCATGCCAATGACTCAATCCCAGATGCTCATCCTATCAGGAATTCATTCCTCTAAACTAGCATTTTCTACAAATCTATAATTAACCTAAAAGCCAGAAAGCTTTTTTTGTACTGCCAGTACTTGTAGAGTTCAGCTCCTTTCATATTTTCTTTGGTGGAAACAGAGAAAACTGTAGAGGAAAACAGTTCTAAGGATGTAAACATGTCACAATAAGCTAGAAGTGCAATCTCTGTATGGTACAACTACGAGAACTTTTTTCCTCGCAGCCAGGTCCGTCAGGGAGTTTCCTACCAAGAACAACATTTCTGACGACTTCTGCCAATTCTACCCCATCTCTTTCAAGTACAAAATACTGTGTTTACCAATTCTTCCAAGAATTAGTTTACCGTGTTTGCCAATATCCCCAAACTATATAATACTAGGTCTGCCAGGAATTTACTTTGTAAGATCTTCTTGCCAGCATGAGATATTGCACATTTACATATCTTCAGATAAACATGAATTCGAACATTCCAGTGACTAAGAGAATGCATTTTAAGATGTACACATTATGCAATTAGCACTGACTCTTCAGGAGTCAATGACACTTTGTCAGGAGAGTTTTATATCTGCTCACATTGGGTTGTTAGGCCAGTAAAACCTAGCTCAGCTTGGAACAGTCTGTGGTGTTATTTAGTAAATCTGGAATTGCAGATAACTACAAGTTTCTGATGCGGATAACTCCAGAGACACAATTTATCTTGCACTGGACTCTTCATGAGGGACATCAGTACCAGATGACTAGAATAACTTAAGAATAACACCTAGAAATCACTGCTTAATCAGTAGATTAATTCTGTCCTGTTTGGGTTGAGTTGTTTTTTTTTTTTTCCTCTCATATTCCTATCTATAAGACATGTGAAACCAACCAATAAATCACACCTCTTTGAAAAGTAAGGACTACAAAAATATTGAAGAGATTAAGTATTCTATATTTGAGTATTGTTTTCAATCTTTTAAATAATTTTTTTTGTAATTCGCAAGATGACCTGGCCTTTCAAACAAAACTGACACATAAAATGTTTCATGAAATAGTAACAGTTCAATTTTGTAGCATGCCGTGTAGAGTTCTGCTTTATACAGATTGTCTATATACGCAAACACTTAAATACCCACGTGTAACGATTTTACATAATCTCAGATTTCAATTGAAACTTTTCATAGAAAGAAACTGCCGAGATGTATCAGTATTTGGAGCAATAATTTGAGCAATAAATCACATTTTTACTCTGAAGCTATTTACTAAATAGAGACGACTACCCAGTCTAATTTATATAACCTACCATGCTTAAGTAGCCAATACAAATTCCATAAAGTTTCCATAAACATCTAAATTGGTGATTCTTTTCACAAAACTAACTAGATCAGTAGAGACGCCCCTACGCTTGTTCCTATTATAACTTCTCTATATTACTCTTTTTATTCTGCAACAATTTTCTTCTCACATTCCATCATTAGAGCTTGTTTGACTGCAATCTCACCCTTCATCATTATCACTTCATTCACGACTGTTACTATGTGTCTGTTTTCTCATCTATTCTCACACCTTTCATGGATGAAGTTCATGGATTTAATCCTCACTGTGCAAGCCATTAATGCATCACGTTAAGTACAGGGTACTATTTCATCTGTAACTAGTAGCTAGAGAAGAATATTATGTCACTACCTGGGGACAGAACTACGGATGTCCTTTTAATATACAGAATTTTTTTATGCAATAGTCTTAAGCAGCAGCATGGTACAACGCTCTCCTTGCAGAAAAATCCACTTTGAAAAGGGGTGCTGCGGGGGATTTGAGTTTGGGGTTTTTTTATTTGTTTTGGTTTGGATTGTGGGTTTTTTGTTGTTTTGGTTTTTTACATTCCGAAGACATACCAAACATGAGAAAAACTTCGTTAAAGACTCTGATGAGGAATTTTGGAAAAGAATGGATTTAAAACAAATTCCATCTACTGTTTTATGGATTCATGCCAGTTTCAGAGTCCAAAACTGAACCTGATTTTTTTTTCTGGTATTGACTGAGCAACTACCAAGAATTACCAAGAGCTCTTCGGCTCCCAGGCCCCATACTGTGAAATCTGGTGTCCTTTTGGAAATAACACACTAGAACTGTAAGCAAATCAAACTCTGCTTGAAGTCTGAAATTTTACACTCAGCTTTACAAACTGTTTTGCTCTTGTTTGAATTTTGAGCTCAATCAGTTTTATATCTCAAATCTGTGTTTCTTGCCAGGCCAAACATTTAGGCTCAACTTGTGGCACAGGAAAACTGTGTGATTTAAATCACTAGAAAGAGATAGGTATGAATTCCCAGGAAACCAAACAGATATACTCAGCAGTGCAATTACTAACTCAGTTATACCAAATGGAATTTGTCACAGGAGAAAACTATGATTTCTAGTACAACAAGCAAAGTTCAACCCCATCCTTACAAACCTGTACACAAGTGTATGTTTTTAAAAACACTTTTGTGCTCAATAACACAATAAAGCAAGCAGTATACATTAAATAATAATAATATACTGACCTAGACAATTCAGGAAAGAATGTGCCTAGAGGTAAACAAGTATTTAAGTGCTGCCCCGCATACTGACAAACTACTGTTGATGCTTACGTGATTTTTTTTTACAAACATGGGCATATCAAGCCTCATACTGCAGTTTGAAGCAATACAACACTGTATTGCTTCCAAGTGGAAAAATACCAATGCTTATAAAAGAGAAGATCTGCAAATTCATACAGTGTCTTATAAAAATTCATTTGAACGGAAAAATCTTGGGGCATATATTTCCAATAAAATTGTCTTACAACGTGAGCGTACCTGTTGGTCTGCACAAGCAGAGATCTGAACGCTAACAGGTCAATCCTGAGTAAGTGAGGTAAATTCTTGCCTGACAACTTTTTGCAAAAACGCACACTAATTTGACCATTTCTCCAAAATTATTAATGTGATTGCTTTCAGAGGCACTGTTATGGAAGAATAACTTCAATATATGACACACAGGCTGGTTTCTTATGCCTACAGTAGAGTCACTGCAGCCCTTTTATACGTGTCCAAGCTAGTGATGCTACAGCTAACATGAATACAAAATATCAGCAAAGCTTTGCAAACAGGGAGCTCTTCAGAGGCCTAGGTCAACACAGAGGTTATGCTTTCTTAGCCACAATTATCAGCAATGAAGTTGTTGCTTTAAGTAGATCTACAAGTACATTTACATCAACTCCAGCTATAACAATATAGCCATATCTTAGTTAACTAAATTCTCATAACATGTTCGAGTCATTTATAAAGAATCAAACATGTAAGTTGAGTTTTCTATACAATACTTGGTTAAAATCTGTATTCATGACTTTTTCTTTCCCAATATTGCAGTTTTGGAGCTCTTTGGAGGGAATATATGTACATGGACTGAGGCTATCTCTGGCAGCTAGGTATTATCTCTCACATCAATTATAGGTAATTTCAGACAACATCAGTTTTATAAAAGTAACTGATTCAGAATATCTGCAGTAAAAACAAAAAGGCTGTGAGAGCTTTGTAGCACAGCTAGTCTAATTTTTGCATTAATTTGCACATCACAGAGCAGACAAATTTTCCAGCTTCCACAAGCCTATTTTTTATTTTCTTGTAAAAAAAGAAAAATATTTTAATATTCAGAAAATTGGGGGAGGCTTTTCTGAGTGAGTGGTGAGGGACTGGGTTGCTTTGTTTGTGGGGTTTTTGTTTTTTGGGTTTATTTTATTTAATAAGTACCAACATTTTTAGCTGAGAAGTACTATAATGCATCAATTTAACCCCTTCCTTGAAAAGCAGGGTGACTGTCCCTGGAACCCTGTCACTGCTACCTTTAGGGGGACAGGACTCTTGCTGCTTCTGACACGCACCCTGATTTCTAAAAATACTCTCCCTGCCCCACCATCCTGCCCGAATTTGTGACAGAGCTAAAGGCAACAGATAAGCCGCTTGTCTGTATGAAGCGTGTTTACGCAGCATGTGAGTTTGCACGAGCAGCAGTCTATCAGGGATGCTGCAGTAATTTCTGCTCATTTCCTTCCATCGCTTTAGTTTTTAGCTTTTATCTCTAACCAAACAGTAGCATTCCCTAACCTTAGCTCAACCATCATCAGAAGTCCTAGACTTCTGGCCGTACCATGCAAAAGGCTAAACAAGAAACTTAATTGTTGGATTTTTTTCTTACGATACACTAATTGTCTTCCGTTTTAAAATTACTTGGTTATTTATGTGATTAGAAACTTCGTTAAGAGAGTTTTTGCCTTTGAATTCATTCATAGACTTTGTAAGCACATGCAGAGACAATCTCAATGTTGATTTTATACCAAAATGCACACAACACCTGCAAAGGTAGTAAATAATCAACATTAGTAAGAAGAGTAGCTACTACTAAAGAAATATTTATCTGTAGCTATCATGCGATGGTCTCCAGAATACCAGTCAAGCCAGCCTGCTAGAAAGGCAATTTTACTTCAAAAATTTTTTTCCTAAATTTCTGGTATTATGGTATGGTTAAAACTAGGTAAAAAGTGGGTTGTCACTACAAGCCTTTGCAAACAAAATGCTTGCATGCCTGCTGACAACATGATATTGCTTCATAGTAATTAATCATAAGGTAGTAACCATAACAAGTAGATAAAATAAACCATTTACCTTGGGTGGACTGGTCAGTGGTTTTTCTTTTTCTGCTGTGACTGTTATAATTAAGTCTTAGCTCTTGGCTATATTCATTCAGAGTTTCTCTTGAGTCATAAGATTGCCTTTGCTTTCCCCCATCTTCACTTTCATCTGAAGAACTTGTGTAAGTTAGATCCACTTCATGTTTAACCTTTGACAGTGGCTGGTAGGGTTTGCAGTCCATCTGCTCCATCTCTGGTTAAATAGGCTCAAAGTCATGAAAACAAGCAACTGGAACTCCTTAAGGAAATAGCCCTGGGGAAAAAAACCAACAATAATCCGTTTCAGATATCATATAATAAATTTAGCTCTCAAAAGCCCAATTTTATTTTTAGTTGATATAAACTAATTAAATTGTATTAATATCACCATAATCCAGGAAAGAATCTGAACATGTCTTACTTTACTGTTTTACTTTTTAAAAGTAGAATTAAAATTACAACATCTTGGAGAAAAAAAAAAATGGAAACCAAATCTGAAGCACTATCCCATTAGACCAAGCGATAACTGTATGCACAAAATATGTTCCAAAACCTTATATGTGCTATTAAAGCTAAGATGGATCAGTTACTATTTCTCTAAAGGAATACATATTCATCTTAAGTGAAATAGCATTTTGAATCTTTTAAAATATGAAGCCTAGAAAACAGAAAGTTCACTCTTTTGAAGTATTTTGCTGTAAACTAAATTACGTTTAATCAAGAATATGAGACTTCATACTTTAAAAAACCACCAGACTTAGTAAGACAAAAATACACCACGCTGTTACTCTATGAGCATATGATGGTTCAGAAATGGACATTTTCCTTTTAGATTGTGTGGACATTCCAAGAGGAAGAAGCTTCTACCCTGCAGTACAACCTCCTTTTTCCTCCTCATCTCCTGCCTAAACTCACACCAACACGGGGGCTATACTGATCCTCAATGAAACCTTCCAAACTGCAGTTTGCAGTTTTGTGTATCATTAAAACGATAATCAAACCCAATATCACTAAAATCAGGTGGGTTTCAGCTGCACACACAACTGGAGCACTTGTCTTGTAACCTTGCCTTCATGAAGCTGTTTCCATCATTAATTTTAAGGTAAACTCTGCAATCAAATAACAGGGGTTACAGCACACCTTTTAGAGCAGCATGGTTCAAATAAGTTTGGGTTGTTGTTTGTTTGGGGTTTTTTTTAGATTAACAGATGCTATTAACCGAGAAAAAAAAATGTAACAAAAAAGGCATCTGTAAACATTGTTGCTAGAAGACCTAAAACATAGAAGTTAAAAGAGATGTTGCTTAATTAAAAAAGCAGTTGCTCAGAGCTTCTTAATGATTTTAATGTCCGCAGCAGAGGGAAATAAGTTTAATGCCCAGTTTGATATCAGTCCATTTCCCATCTGCAACAAGGGCTTTTAACCCTGCACATTGCCAACTGTGAGCATACAATATGAAACTCCAAAAGCAACAAGAAAAACCACACAAAAGGTAAACATAAAATAAACCACAGAAAGCACTTCTTGTCAGAGGCGACGACTTCAACTTCTGAAATTGTCTGAATTTTTGAGAAACAACTGATGGTAGCTGTCACTGTCTTCCAGCATAGCAAAACCTCACGTCCTGCTTGTGTGTCCTCCCAATGCTTTTGAAAGGACCACCTTCCTGAGCAAGACTGGAAAACACTGCATATGGCAGGAAGGGGGAACAAGGCTTCTAAAATAGTAACGGAAAAAGAAACTCCAGGTCCACAAAACCCTTGGAGGGATGGCAAGAAGGGGCACAGACTACTACAGTAGAAGTAACATCATGCAGTGTATGTATGTCTTCCCTTCCTCACGTTTCAGGACGCTATCTGGAGAAGAGCCTAAAGACACATCTTTGCTTGAATACAAAAATCTCAGGGAGTTTTATCTAATTTTTTAACCCAAGATGGAAGAGCTCTTCAGAAACAAATTAAATAGAGCACCTGGATAAAGAGCTCTAGCATTAAAGAAAAACAAAGAAAAGGCTGTTCACATCTCTGACTCAACAAAGTGGGCTTGGAAGTGCCCAAGTCAATAAAAAACTCTTAAGAGAGAGAGAACTAAAAAGCCTAAGGAGCTGTCTGTCTGCAGAGACCAAGGCGAGCTGACAAGTGTGTCGTGGGGCTTCAGCAATGAACACAAGTTTTTGTGCTCTGGATTGATCGCACCGTATCAAGTTGGTGTTAAGATGCTTCTGTAGACAAGTTACTAATAAGCACTATTTGCTTCTCAAAAGCTATTTGCCTAAATAATTTACTGTTATTTGCCAACATTGCCTATTATTGCCTAAGAAGTCAAGTACTTATTTTATGAGCTGCTTTAATGGTCTGCAACAGAAGAACTCAAAGGTGCTGTGACTTACAAGCACAGGGTGAGCTTAAAAGATTACCTGATGACTCCGTGGAAATGGTTACTGACAGGAAAAAGCTTTCCTATATATCCTGTCTGACAGAACAAATGGAGACAATGCTATAGAAGCCAGAGGAAAATGAGGAGAAATTAAGGGCCTCTACTAAGAAGATGCAGGAGACAAGAAATAAATTTTGGCATGAAGGCAACAAGTGCAAGCAGCCTCAGATGCACAGGGTACATCCTGCTTTCAAAAGTGCAAAACAATGAACCCAACAAATTTATCTCATTAGTGGAAAAATTATTAGTATGCTTATGCACCTTGACTCACAGAAAAAAAAACCAAAACAAAACACAACAAAACCACAGAAGTTCCTCCTAAAAGACAACCTCACTGCACATCTGTTTTACAGGACGTTTCAATAATTACTTTTCTTTTTTTCCAAACAAGTAACAAAAATTTATTAGGCTGCACAGAGACCTGTAAAACTTAGGCTGTGGAAAACCAACTACTTAACATCTTAACCAAGATTCGTTTTTATTCTTTTAAAATAAGGTTTAATAATCAGTCTTCACTTTTCGTGAGAACAGTTTGTATCAGAAACGTATTTAGTGATGTTAACTAAGGCACCAGACAGAACAAATCATTTAATGTATGCAATTTGTTAGATATTCCAGGTCTTCTCTTTCACAGTTCTTTCATATGTGCCATCTATCTCATGTGTGAGGATGTGTATTTTCTCAAATCTAAATCAATGTAAAAGGTCCATGAAATATCCCCTTAAAAGCTGTAATTTTAGTATTCCTTGTTATTAAATGGCAAGAATGATTAAAAAACACAATCAACTCATGAATACCACAACCTTAGCACCACATTCCCCCAGCTCAGGGACTCTGCTGCTGCCTCCTGCCATTGCCACACATGCCCACATTTCCAGCTGCAGGGATGCAAAGGTCTGGCACGCGTTGTGTGAAGCCACAGCTTGGATTTTCACAGTCCAACACCGTCCACCAAGCCACGAAGCACCAGGCTGCAATACTCGCCGACTTCAGTGCATATTGCACAAGACCAAGAAGACTTAACGTGGATTTTTACACCCTTTATGGCAGAAGGATGCAGACACAGATGTACCGCAGACAGATCCCGACTTGCCTACTCATTCATCACCTGAAGGAAGAAAATCTTCAGCTTACCTGGCTATCTCTTCCCTTCCCACCCCAATTTTGCTAACACCGTCTAAAACGCAGTGGCGCTGCTGGCTCACATAAGGGCTGGAGATAGAGCACGAGAGGGTCAATTGTCACAGTAAAACTTCGACTTCCTTTCACACATGGACTAAACTTGTTCTTCCTTTTATTTTTGCTTAGGGCATTAATGTCTCATAAACCCACAGCTACCTGGCCTGATACGAAAGCAGGTGATAAATCATTTGCAAGAACTGGAAAAATACTTCATAAAGTTTTTCAACAAAAAATGCTTTTATGAATCAGTAACACACAATAAAAAGCAGATCAAATCTTCAAGCTTTTCTACAGTAAGAGATTCAGTTATATTTAACAAATGATGGTATGTTATGATAACTTGAATTTAAACACTGTCAATCAAATAGACTCATAGAAAAATACTTTAACCTTATTTCATATTTTGCTTGGAAAAAGACAACACAAACAACCCAAAATGCTGGAATAGGGCATGAGTATAAAGAATATTGCCTGGATGTTTACACAGGTTTCTTCAAATAACCGGCCTCCAAGTAACTAAACAAAATACCCAGACGATCAATATCGAGTTGACCTTGTCAGCAAAATGATAAAGTCTCATAAAAGCTTACAGTTCCTGTAAGTGACCTTTGTCTAAGTGTCTTAATGCTCTCCTCACAAAGCACAGTGCTTTTTTCACCTTTCCATCACTGTTCTGTCTTTGAACGGTTTCACAAAATATTTAACAAAAAATATTATGAAAAATATAAATAGTACACATTTATTATACATCTAAATAGATAAATATATGAAATATATATTTAGGCATTTGAATAGCAAGTAATTCTCAACCATACTTTAAAATACATACCATATACAGTTCACAGTTACATTTGTAGAAGGATACACAACTAATCATTTAAATTCACGATGAAACACTTTCGCAAATTCAAAAAGAGTCAAAAAGCTCTGTGAGATGGGAAAACACCACTTTTAAAATAATGGAACTAATATAGATATGTATATAGATTTATAATTTTCACGTATGTTTTATGCAAATTTCTAAATGCATATTGTACATGTTAATAGAAACTATTTTCACTTTTCACTTGCATCAAACCCCTCTTACATCAACCACCTAACTTTCACGTTCTGCTTAGATCAGAATCCTCCTTGCTCTGAAACACAATAATGTTAGGGTAACTGTGGCTTATGGGAAAGGCTGTGATGAGGCTGTTTACAGTGCACATACTAATCAACAATTTTGTAAGAAAACTCACTGTATACATTTACACCGCCTAGAAGCTCCGTACTTAAATGCAGTGATGCCACAGAAATCAGGTCACTTTAATAGTGTTTCATACAAATTCTTATCAGGCTGCTCTGATAGGGTGCCCATTTCAGCAGCAAATTTTCATATCGATTACCGACCGTCAACCCCATCAACACCAGTGGCATACCCAGTTGGTTACCAGTAAGTCCAGACTTATTTAGAGAGCTCAGGACACAGATGATAACGACTATCATGCAGCTGGACAGGTTCTTCCTGAAGTGTAAAGAGTGAAAACATGATGGACTGTAACCTTTTTTGGCCTCAACTAAGCATTATGTCCAATACTCAGATATATCAAACTACACAGAATTAAAATGTAATTGCAGTTATGATGCTAAAATAATAACCAGGCAACAGTCCTTGTTCGCATATATTCAAAACCTAAATTCCGAAGGCAGCCTCCTGTAATTCCGTTTTTCATTCTCAGAGGGCCGTTCAATCAGCTACAAACCCCAGTTCCACGTTTGCTCAATTCTCTTCTGTATTTCTTTTCTTTCAACATATACCCTTATCTGAAAGTTACCATTTGCTTATTACCTTTTCAGACCACTGGTTTCTGAAAATGAACTACTAAGCAGGTATTTCAGCTCTGGATTGCTGAAGGCAATAGTACCTTTATTCTGCAAGTCTTCTCTGAAATACAAAACTGTAAAATATGAAAGGCAAAACAAAACAAACACTCTTGATTTAAACCTTTGAGAAATGCAATACCAAGAAGGGAAAAAAAACACGGTAAAAAAAATTCTGACCTTGTACTTACTTTCAAAACTATATCCTCAAATATTTGTTTAGATATTATAAACAAAGGAAGTTTCTTTTGTCATCCTTGAAGTTCTCTGTTTTACAGAACAGTTATACACAGAGAGAAAGATACCAGCTAAAACATTTAAGCAGCAGTAAAGCAGGAACAAATTATGTTTCTAGATGATGAATGGAATTAGATAGCACTATGAAGAAATATGGAAAGTCTGCTTAAGTTGGCAGTATGGAAGCAGATAATACTTTCCACTGGAAAGAAAAAAAGTCATACTAAAATCAAGAAAGGGTAATTGAAAGCAATCCCTAAAAGACTGACTGAAGAAACTGAGAATTTTTAAAAAACCAAGCAGCACCCGAAACTCACATGAACATTTCTGTGGATCATAAAATATCAACACATCAAAAGATGTGTGAAGATGACAAAATGAAGTATGGATCGCGTGCTACGTGCCCAGTATTTCTCTGTGTATGAGCGAGACTGTGAAATATTGAGACATCGCGTTACTCCTGCAAGCGGACTACATAGTCTGCTTACATCTTGAGAAGAATAGATGTACAGATAAAACAATGTGAGAGTACGGGTTTTTACATATCTTTCTAAATCAGATATGTAAATGCAAATGCAGTTTTCACAGACACACGATGGGTTTAACACACTCCTTAGAGGATGTGCTGTTTTAACCTATGGATGGATTACATTTGCCCATACATTTGTATCTGTCATTGTGATAGATGCAAGTGGAATAAGGTTCATTTTCACATTTAATGATCTTAATTTAAAATTAGTCAAAGTCTAATTTAATTCTAGTTAACAAAGTAATTCAAAGTGTTGCCCATTTTATCCAAAGTTTCTGAGAGAAATCATTGCAGAATAAAACTGTGAAGAAAGTCAGGTTGTTGCAGTATTTTGTGACATATGGCAAGACTGAAAGTGAACTGAAAAACATACGTTGTATCAGCTACTCAACTGTGATACCGAATTCTCGGCCAACACGTGCCCTTCACTTTACTTGGAGAATTGCCACTGACTAAAATCCACACAACTCCCTAATGTTTTCTTGTGGAAACCCATCATTTGATGTTAGTGAGCATAAGTAATGGAGGTTCAAGCACAAAAGATCAAACTCTACTGCTGTGGGACAAAGTACATCCATGATTTCGGGTGACACATTCTGGAGGGGTTGAGAATATCTCCTGAACTCTAAATCTTTCTGAAGAACTATACTTTAGGAAATACAATTCTTGAGTACATTGCAGGATAACTCCTGGTGTGAATTTTTAATTTCAAATAAGGAAAACACTATGAAAAGTATCGCAGCATCTTGAAGTTCAACTAGGAATCCTGCAGAACAAGAAGTCTGGTCTTAAGTAAAACTAGACAAGTGCTTGATATCTACAGATTTTTTACATGAGAACATTATCTAATGCCTTTGCAACTTAATTCTTAACTGCACAGCAGGGAAAGGGGCAAATATAAGGAAAGAGGCAAAGAAAATTTAGCCTATATCAGACTGTAGGTTGAGATTACACGACCAATATTCCTGTATGGATCTCAAAAAGCATTTTGTACTTCAGGGAGGATATATGGTCAAAACCGTATTTTCTTAGTAAGACATTATAAAAAGAGAATAGAGCTGAAGAAGGGGATGTTCCCCCTCACCTTCAATTATGCCTGGAACAACTAAGCTTCCTCCCATTGTACAGGATGTTTCCAATATATATGATTCTTTGTACTAAATATATTCAGATGAAGCATTAAAATGCTTGTCAACGGAAGCTCAGGTTGCTGTCCACCATTATGATTACTGTTTTGGTGTCAAAACCATTAACTTTGCATTGAAAAAACCTAAAATTACAAGACTCCATTTAATAACTGAGTTATTCTAGGAAAATCCAATTTAATCTTGAACCTCTTCTGAACTTGAGGTAAACAATACCACAATATTTTTATATGTACGTGTGTGTGTGTATATATATACATATATATGTAAGTGCTATCATTTATCTAACAATATAATACAACAAGGTGGGGTGTACACATAGTTATGTATATGCAAGTAGGAAAAATGAAATCTTTATTTCATCTAGTAGTAAGCAGGTATTGTCCTTTGGAAGATATGCCGTTTTAAAATACGTCAACATGTAGCAAGTATTGTATTCATTTATATGTGACAAGAAAATTGAATTGTGCTTTGGCTATTTGTTGATAATGCAAATTGTATAGCCATCAAATTGAGATAATTATTGCTATGTCTCTTTTCCAACTGTGTGCTTAATTAAGAAGACCCAGTAAGACCTAATTAGCAGCAATGTAATTTTTAAAATCCAATTTAGTAGCTCAGAGATTACAAAAATGGAAAATAACATGTTCCATTTAGATATTATTAATTTTTTGAGATACCAATTTAAATTTTGTAGCACAATAAGGTTAGCACGTGAGAATAATTTACAACACATCAATACCATGGAACATCTGAAAAACAGTTCAAGTATTAGATTGTCACTGATACTATGATGCCTCAGCAATGGCATTTAAAAAACATTCAGCTGACAATTTTGTCTACGTTTTCACTTTTCCTGTTTCTAATTAGAATAAAGGAAGAAGTCTTCATTAAACAAACTGGACTTATTCACCAGAATATTTATGGACTATCAAAGCATAAGAACAAGTCTAAGTAGCAACACACTTGATGAGACAAAAGCTTTGATCAGTTGACATCACACTGAACAAAGTCACAAAAAGGGAATTTTCTTGGTTGATTTTTTTTTTTTATGGCATTATTCTTAAGATTTCATTCTCCTGTCTAAGAAAGATACCACTAGATGTTCTGGTAGATCTCAGGGGGTTTAACAATTTTCTTTTCCACGTGCAAAAACAAAAAAACCCACCTAACAAAAATCTCTGAAATGAAAAGATGACACCAGCTCACCACCTCCCGTTGAATATTGCTAATGACACACGCTACCTTAAATATTATAAAAATCTCTCTAGTATTTGCTAGCTTTGCTGTGGCTTGTTCATATTTAGATTGATAATCTTTTCAGGGTCATTTATTTTTGCTACATAACAACTTCTAGGATTTCTAGAAGCAGCACTGATTCAGCAATGTGTTTGTTTCCAGTACAGGCTCAAAATGTTGGTGTACTTACAGTAGGCATATGATCTATAGATCAATGTCTTGCAAGTATACAGATATTCAAACAAGTTACCAGGGCAGTGCGTAAGAACTTTTATGAAGCCACCATTATTCACTACACATAGAAAGTGAACTTTTCGGTCTTTTCCTAAATACTTAGTTTTCTTAACTTGTGCTCTTCTAACTCTAGGAAGAAATACCATCAATTATTATGCAGTTTTGACATCACCTACGAAGTTGAAACTTACAAGGCTTTTCAGGCATTTGAAGTACTTTTTGCAAGAAGACCCGGTGACTCCCTGACCACAAGACCAACATCTGCATCACCTTCATCTGAAGTATCACTCAGGTTGCTATTTGCGTGCCTGACACCATCATGCCGGAGAACTGATCTTACTGTTCCTTTTCTTCCTGCTTTGATGTCTGTCAAAGTATTCAGTGTCTTCAAGTGCCATTGTTCTGACAAGCAGACCCTCCCAATGGACTTGTACTATATACTGTGACTCCCAGAACTGCTATTATTTGAGCTGGTGTCAGATTGATTTTCTTTCTGTTCATGATAGTGCTATGATCTTGCAGGGTTGAAATTACTGCTGATTTATGCCTTGATGCAACCCCTCGAGAACTGGCTTGTATCAGCATGTCACCTATGAAAAGGTACATCTGAATCCTCAGAGATCTTTCTAGTGGAACCTTTGTTCTCATTTCAATAGAGACTCCTTTGTAATGGATGTTTGCTAGAAATTTCTCCTGCAAGTACCAAGAGTCTTCTGTAGTGCAAACTGGAAGTATATTATGCATCTATCCATTTTTACCAGGCTGTGGAAGCCTTCTTGGCAGAGATTAATTTAAAGGTAAGTTCTCCATCCACAACCTTACCGTTTTCGCAAATTGATTATATCGTTTTCTTTAGCACTCCACAAAGACAGTGCAGGTTGTGCTGGCACTGAAGAGCGGTAATATTCCCTAGCTTTATGCCTAAAGGCTCACCCACATAAGGAAATGTGACAGACTAAAAATAATTATGCCTCGAGTGTGTTTGTGGAATAGTAGTCTTTTATGCCAGGACCTTCTTTTATTTGGCCTTTAGAACAGGAAATGATTTCCTCTATTGTTTAAGCGTTATTCCCATTTTTACATATTCTAAGTATTAGCATCATGGGCAGTTTTCGCACTCTCATTACAAGTAGCCTCTTGCCTACATCTTTGGGAGCATTTTTCACATAAAATGTAGCAACTCTTCTGAAAAAATACACTAACAGGTAGGCACTGATTGTACATTTAAACAATTCTAACATGGTAAATTGCAATTGAAATCTTCTTGGCTATTTTTAAAATCAACTTCTGAAATCTTAAATTATATTTTATTTATTTCCTGTTGGTAGAGCTAATTTAGGTAAGCTAATTATTTTCTTTTCATGTATGCTTTCCCTCATGGTGGAAGAGAGAAGACAGACATTGGGATTCAGCCATGTTTGTTATGGCTTTATAAGGGACTTGGCCATTTAGTTCCACACTAATGTACAATTCCATACAAGGGAAAACATTTTAGATAGATACAAAAATACCACACAAATTCAGACAGAGGTTCAATGTTGAACATGAATGTATTCAATTATGTATGAAAAAGCCCAAGAACTTTAGCAACTGCACTGAAGCACATGCAAGTTTTAATATATTTTAAATAATCCTTACCTCACTAGAAAAATAATAATATCTACTCAAAAATATTTCTTAGAAAGAAGTGGTTGCTGTATTTAGTAAACCATTACTACATAAAGCACCTTCTCAGTAGGACCTCTTAGACAGGATTAAAAAAAAAAAAAAAAAAAAAAAACAAAACACATTTCAATGAGGAGTTACTGGCCAATTCCTGTTTGCCCATGTGTTGGGCACCACTGTGAACAATAGTCTTCTCAAGAATACTACAAGAGGGACTGAAGCAGACAAATTTTTTGGAAACTGGTACTCTGCAATAACCAATTTCCATTCAAAAGTAGATGGGAGTTCATTGCAAGTGATTCTTCCTACTAAACAAGAAACTAAACAGAGGTGTCTAAGAAATCAAGTGGTCCTACTCTCCTGTTTAGATGCTGGAAGATGAACCCTCAAAGACATCAATAGCCTCTGTAACCCCAATGACTACCAAGGCAGACCAGGATGACTACAACCCTACCTGGGTACATAAGTTAGGAGACATGAAACTGTGCCACACTTCATTTTTTTGAATAAATTCTCAAAACTGTCTTCTGCTTAAGCCCTTGCATCACGTACCCTATACATTACTGTCACTATGAGCACCCTGCTAAAGCACTTGGCAAGAATACATTCTCCTTAGAGCTTGTGCAATGACTCCCCATCCAGCTCATCTCCCTTTCTTCAGCTGAAAAAAAAAAAACAAATCACAGGAAGGAGAAAGAAATAGCAGGATGAAACTGAAATATGAGGCTCTTGTCTGTTGCGTTTACACATATGTATATGCACACACACCTGTAAATATATCTATACTAGCTGCACTTAAAAAAAAATCAGAATTATTATCCCTGCCTCAATATTAGGATGTGCTGTTGTCTTGGTGAATCATTTTTCCTTAGGGATGTTGTGTGGATAACAACTGTGCTCATGTTAATTCTATTTACATTGGGAGCACTGTAGTGCACTTTTAATGTGAAGCTCTGTTTCTTTCATGAGCAAGAAAAATGTCACTTTCTTTTCCCAAAGTACCAAAAGGCTCCTTTTACTGTCACACAACACAATTATATGTTAGGGCTCTGCTGTCTCTTTCCAGCCAACAAGGCAAAAAAATGACCTTTCTTTAACCTATGGCTGAATTGCATTATATTCGGTTCAGTGGATATCCTTTTTTATATTCTGTCATATCAACTGCCTTCTTACTGAAGTTATGAGATGGGCACCTGCCTTTCATATCTTCTAGTGATTTCACTTTTTCCAAAACACTTGCTTTCATTTGGGGAGGGATGTTAACACTCATCCCATATCCATATCATGGTTTCTAACATTTGTAAATAACCTGAAAACACTCAAAGCTGCAAGAAGACTCTGCCAGCAGAATTTGGTTACTGGCTGCTGCGCTTTGCCCCACCACACTATCATGTAAAAGGTCAGGAAGAGATATCCCACATATGCTCACTCTGTGTCATGCTGTGGTCTTGTACAGAATAACAACGCTCTGAAACAGTCCCCGTGTTCCTCCTCCATTCTGTGAAGCACTCTGCGTGTCTGCTCTGCCTTGTTTTATGGGTAGCTTGGTAATGAAAGGAGAGAGACGTTCCCCCAGCCCAGGTATCTCAACTGCGCTTTGGTTTACGTGAACGAGATGCTTGGGGAAGCAGAAAAAAGTAGCTGTGACATTAATGAAGTAAGCCATTGCTGATCTGCACGAGAGAGCAAGTCAGCAGTGGAGGATTTGGGAACACGATGCTGAATGACAAATATCATTGCTGAAGAAAATTGCACCATACAGCTGCAACAGAGTATTATGTTTTAAAATTAAGAAAGTTTAGAGACAAAAGAACACCACGCCAATAATTACTTACACACAAAGCTCACCTCACAAGCAGCCACATAAATAAACTCCCCTAGAAAACATTTGATATTGCTGTTGATCTGGAGAGAATTCTAAATACTCATTTCAGTGCTCTTAGGCACACAGGAGTTCTAAGGTTTGGCAATTCACTATGTGACAAAAAGGCTTCTGTCAACTGTTATTAAAGATGACTCATATTAATATCTACTCTGTCTAAGAAGGAAAGTTGTGTAGCTTAAGGACACCTTCCTAAACGCTACCATTTTAGCAGCATGTTGTTTGTTACATTAACACTGAAGGTGTTATTAACATGGAGGTAAAATGTGACTGTAGGCACCAAAGGAGACAGGTTAGTAATATCCCTTGCATTAATCTTGTGAAGAACACTGTTCTCTTAAAAGCTAAACTCTGAGTTACTGCTATTACATTACACTGAAAATAAATGGAAAGTACCAAACATTCAAAATACAATGAAACAGTCATTTCTTGTTTTGTAGGAAAAGAAATCTTTGTACACAGCTGAAGATCAGTTGAAGACCTTTATACACATCCAGAAGCACTTCGTGCCCAAGTGACTGTTAGCTTGTGAAATGTCTGGGGCTACACACAGTTCTGGTATTTTCAAAATCCACTGAATATCATTCTGCATAAGAGATTTGCAATACGAGGTATATTTGCATATGACATACAGGTCTTGTATACTTTTGAAAGGACAAAACTACTTTTTAGTGAAAATACTGGTAATCTGTCAAGGTGAATTTTTCTGAAAGTTGATACTGGCTTTGGAATTCACTGTGAACTAAGGACAGGATCTCTGTTACCAATAATGGAAAAAAAAAAAAAGAGAAATATCTGCACTAATTTCTCTGAAGACCAAAACAACCATCCAACCCCAAAAACTACTGTAAGTGGAGATTGTGATCCTTTTCCTAAAACCACAAGACTGCACATACTACTGGAGAGCAAGTTCTGACGTGTTCATTTACTAAGCATCTAGCTCTCAAATGGTGGTATTTGTTTATGGTTTTTACAAACATATATATATAGGCTTCAAAAATACCGCAAGTAGAAGGATTTTAATCTATGCAAACTTTTACTTCCTAGAAAAAAACAGAGAAATTCCTCCCACACATATAATCTACTTATGTTTTCATATCTTACCCTTATAAAATTACAAGGAACACAAATCTGGAGTCTGAACTATAAACATCAACATGAAATTTTGCTACTAAAATGGTCATTAGAGGGCCTGTTCCTCATTTCAGGTCCAACAATTCCCAAACCCGTTATTAATAGACAAGAGCTAGAAATTAAGTGGCTCTGGTTCTGTATGCATTGTGCTACGGGTGCTTTTCTCAGAACAGTTGAATTTGGTCGTGGAGTGACATCCCAGCTGGAGCACTTGGAAGGGGAATCCATCATTTTTCCTGTGGCTTCAGCTGATCTAAATATTTAGGGAATGGGGCATGCAGTGAGCATGACAGAGAGCATCGCTTTAATAAAAAGAAGAAAATGGTCAACTTGTTACTGGAAATAGCTGAACAGCTGGAGGAAGGAAAAAACTACCATCAGTACACTAAGAGAAGAGAGGCTTAGTTTCAGTTTTTCTTCTGCAGTTAATGGAATACTAAAAAAAATAATGTTAAACTACAGCTACACCAAGCTTTATCTAACAGATAGTGTTGTCTAGTCATACAATTATACCAATTGATTTAAAAAATATAAAGATGAGCACACATACAGAATTGGATCAAGGATTCCAGGGCTTCACCACTGTTTCCAGGTATTACTGTCTCCAGTACCATGATGGCCAGTGTCAGAAGCACACAAAAGATATTTCATTTAGATTTCCCCCCTGAATTAAGATTTTTAGTAAGCCATTTTGTCTTTCATTCCTAAAACATTTATTGTTCTTAAATACTTTCATTTCAATTGATCTTCAAGGTCAGTTCAGTAGCCCAGTTTTCTTCCTACTGAAATGAGCAGCTAATTGTACATTTGAAAAGTCATGTCTCAACAACACGTCGATCTGCATGACTTTCTGGGAAACCTTCTTGCTTAATACCTAAAATGCTGAGAATGAAGCACGATTTCCCTCTAGCTCTTGTCAAACTTTTTTTTGTTAAGTCAAGTGCCAGGAGTCTTGTAAAATCTTGTAAAGTACAAAGGTCTTTTGTTCTTTAAAGTGACAATCCTAAGTTTCTTGCCTAAATGCAGTGTCTAGGAAGTCAGTAGGTGTCCAAAACATTGTAACACCAGTACCGTAGCAAAACAAACAAATGAACAAATAAACAACCCTCCACTTTAGTGGGGGATGAGGGGAATTTTTGTATATAAAAGAAAAGAAAAAACACAATGCAAATGTAGCTGCACTAACCAGACACCAAGAAACACAACAGTTGGAATGTGAATGCTTCATTATGTGATAGTTTTACAATTTATGATTGGAAAAATGAGCTCATCAAGATTACAAATTTACAAGTTACACAATTAAGGTCACCCTCAATATTATCCTCTAAAATAGTATTTCAAAGTGAAGCCTGAACAAATACAGTGAAAGTGCTGGAGCTGCAATACTCACCTCACTGTACTGACTTTGAAAGTTAGAAATACTCCTCTTTTTTTGGGGGTGGGAAAACGCATTCTTCTAAAATCTGCATTTCTTCTGAGATCTACATGCATTCCTCTAAAATTTGATGGGAATTGCACTGACACACAGTGGTATAATTGAGTTTAGAGTCAAGCTTCATGCATTTGGCAATGTAATCCTGTGATTTCTTCTTTGAGGTTCAAATAAGAGAACTAAGATAGCCATTACAAGAGCACTGGGAGAAACACTGAAAAAAAGTGTTTTATTAGCAGCTTGAGAAGGTCCATTTTACAACCACAGATGTTTGGAGGCTGAACTACTTCAATAACTTGGCTTCAAACCATCTTAAGTCGTATTACAGTCCAAAAGTAATTTGGATAACAAACTGTATTAGGGGAGTTTGGAATTAAAAATCCTCCTTTATCTATTCAGTAGAAGGAAAGTAAAAGACGAGTTAATATTTTAGTGAAAGTGCGCAGCACACAAAATGTTAAAAAGTGAGTTAAGAAATCATTACTTCTTTTGGATACCATCCAAATGTTGGTGCACACAGATCCCAAATTAATCAGTTGACCAAAACACCGAGTAAATTTATCTCCCTGATGAGTTTAAACATAAAAGAAGACATGAGAAATTGAATTCTTATAGCATAAATATCTTGGCTGAAATCTGGAATGTAATCAACATTATCATATTTACTGAAAGTTAAAGACTTAAATTAATGAGTACCATGTGTTTATCTACCAAATCTCAACTTGCTAATCATCAACTAGCTTGATCATCATTTTCTATGTCAAATGGTTATGAGAAATGCTCAATAAATGTTTAATAATGATCAAATGCCTTTTAACATCAAAACAAACAACCAAACTTAACACAGGATACAGTTTCATGAACATATAAAAATAGAAAGTGGATCTGCTAGGGATGCTGGTGTTCATTATAAAAAATAACCCTTTAGCATAAACGCGTGCATTGCCTGCATTGACAGGATAAGAAAGCAAATACAATTAGGGATCTGTGTGGCTGACTTTAAAAGTATTAGTTCACATTCTAGCTAATGGATACTAATTCTTGTATCACAAATTTAATCTTTAAATTGCAACTACAACCACATCTGTGAAAAATTTAAGAATCATGTAAAAACTGAAGCATTCTGCCCATGAGAAGTATCCTGCTCAGAAAACATGGATCAATTGAGAAAAATCATAAGTAATGATGACAAAATATGTAGAAATCTATCACTGCTGATTCCACTGACAGGGACATTAACATCAGGATATTGGTACCGCACAGCCTGTACCATGTAGCCCTTTTTATCAGGTCCATATTATTCCAAAAATATAACTAAAGAAATAAAGAACAGTACTGCCAACTGTCAGGTTTTTCAGTTCAGTATCCAGTCCTACTTATTCCTAACAAATGCAAGATTATTTCTGATTGAGTCACATTAAGCAGTGAACTCCACAGTTGGTTTAGATTTTGTAATTCAGAGTTCTTTTAGCAGGATTAGGTTGATCTCAGCAGAGATGCACAGACTCCTAAGAAGTTAAGGTCTCCTAGATTTAAAATAAATAAATAAATAAGTCCAAGTTAATAATCAGAAACGGCCTAATCAGATTAAGGTTGTGAACTCTGGACTACCACAGTGTTTTCCAGCAGCTCAGCAAGCTTAATCCACAAGTGGATAATACGATACAAAGCATTTCTATCAAATATTCCCTTGCAAGACACTAAACCTATCATTTTGGTAAAGGAAACAAATATCTTTGCAAAATCTAATAAGAGATTTAACTAAGATCTTTAAGCGAGCTATCAAAGGCTAAAATTGTTGTCATGTTAATACTTTTTCTCACAACAAACATATTTCTTTGGGTATTCAAATTCATTGTTATTTGAAATAAGATAGTTAAGCAAATATTTCAATAGGAATATATTAAAGGCCCTCTTACCGCAGCTTCTTGTACTAGCAATTAATTTAAAACCCAAAATTTCAGAACCACTCCTCTTCTACAGGCAGTCTATTTCTCCAATATTTTATTCTCCCTTCTGCATCACTCCTTTCATCCTGAAGGTATCACAACCCCTTTCCTCCCACTTCATAGAAGGGTTCCCTGGCTGTGAGACTGCCAGTACTACACTGGGGTCCGAACACAGTTCTGCTAAAGGTCTGATGATTAACAACAATACAATTTTGTTTTTTAGAAGTTGGTACATGAAGTGTCACCTCTCATATGTTACCATGCATACTAATTTTTTCCACTACATTAGAGTACTTAAAATGATAAAATTTTAAAACCACTCTTATTTCTAGAGTCTTATTTTTTACAGATAATGGTATATTATCATGCTGGACATCCCTAATAAACAAAATCAAACCCCCAAACAAGGTGCTTTAGAAGTCTTAATAACTCCTAAAGCATCGAGGTTTCCCCACTCCTCTACCCACAAACCAAAAGACAAGACTGCATTTAAAAATAACATTCGTGCCCATAAAAATTTCTTCCCATACTACCTATTCCTTGAAGTACTTTCTATGAAATACAAGATTATTTTCAGGAAAATATGCCACTTCACCTTTATTTATAGTGATAGTAATGGGTCTAAATACTACAGAGCCATTTCAAAATACCACTTCATTAGAAGTGGCTTAGCATATACCACGTGTGATGTAACTTAGATTGCCTTTTTAGCAAAGGTCATCCCCATAGTCTAATATTATTGGGTACATTTTACTTGTCAGTTAAGCTTGGATGAATACATACACTTAACAAATTGAACAAGCCATGCAGATGCTTCCTATCAACTCTTGACAAATGAGAGCGATAAGGCCATACAATTCTCATGACTTGCTGATTTTGACATGCTGATATCTGTATAACAAACTGTTCACAACTACAAGCAGAAATTAAAACTCTGCCATGGAATTCAACCTAGCTTGCAGCTAAGAAGCTGCACTTTCCTATCACAAATACTATGCCATTCTAATATATGATATTTGCCATAGAAATAAACTTTTGGGGCCATCTAAGTAGTCCAAATTGATGTATCTATCTAATTTTACAATAAATACACAAAATTGCATTTCTCTGAATTTATGAGTAGGAATCTTTTTCGCCCATAAGTTTCTTTTTGGTAGCCCTTTATCCAAAAACCTAGAAAACTTTTCTTACCAATACTGCCCTCATGTTCCCCGTTTGTCTTTCTACAACTGTTGATCTTTCTGTTGCTTCACTTCAATTATTTTAAGAGCCTTGTTGTTTACTCTCAGCCAACTGAAGGTATAGTGTGCACATACAGCTCTGATGGCTGCAAACTGTTACACAAAGCTTTTGGAACATGTGACAATGTTCCACGTTTCAGCTCTCATAGTCTAGAATAGAGGTTAATTTTTGCTTATGCTTCACCTGAAAGAGTGACAGAACTCTTGTCTACCAGCCCTGAGATTTACCTCAGCCCCCTGCAGAAAAGCATTAAAATTTCATGGTACAGAAGAAAGATAATCAGACTATTCATGCATAATCCTGCTCAATTTACAATGAAATAAACTATGTCTTAAGAACATGCAATTTTGGAATGTGAACAGATAATCTTTGAAGGCTTCAGAATATGCATTTTGACATTTAGATATTGGAAAATACATGACCGTCACTGTTTATGAAGTGCTTTTATAAACCATGCAATCCTCGCACTGCTAAACTCAGGGTAAGGAAGAAAACAAGCATGGCTGATATTTTCCCTGCACATTTGGGGAGAGGATCCAGCCTTAAACACAGAACACAAGAGTCTAGAAAGAAAAAAAAAAAAAAAAAAAAAAAAAGAGCCAGGGCTACTAACACACAGATATCGTGGTCATTATTTGTCTAGGACTGTCAGAGAGGAATTGCCATGGTAAAGCAGCATTTTACTGACAGAAGAAAAGGTATACAATGCTACTATCCAAGAACTGTTTTGGGCCAGTATTTTCTCCCAGGATCAACTCCCTGACAACCGGAAATCTTTATGGACGGTAGGACAAGTGTTGCCACTTTTCCACCTGCAAAATCCCAAGTAGAAATATTGTGGTTATGCCCCACACAGTCCAGGCACAGGGAGTTTGAAGCTTATGAAAATGTTAGATTCATTGTGTCTCCCCTGCAGAGTTAATCTGGGCATGTGCAGTAAATTCAGTTTATTCAGATGCATCAGACTTGCCTCGTATGCACAAATCACCTGTGTGGTACATGCAGTGTAGGTTTGCACATATGCAGTCTCAAGGATTTCCCAAGAAAATGAAATTTTGCCCAAACAAAATTTCTGCAAAGAAATGAGAATGCATCAGGAAAATATCCCTGGCTGTAGTTTGTCTCCTGAAATCACCAAATCCATTTTGTGGTTTTCAGGCTGAGCCATGTGAGAAACTCAGGGAAGACACTCACACCCTTACCCGAGACATTACAGGCTGGATTAATTTACAGCACAGCAATATTCAGGAAAATAAACTGTGTTTGTCAGGGAATACAAAACCTGATGATACATTTTACTGCATGCTTCCAAAATCTAAGGGCTTATCCAAGAGGTAATACTGATAAATATTGAAAAGAGCCCTAATTTAGAATAAATGTCAATTGCTTAAGAGAACAGCATGCAATGGCACATGTGTAGGTATCTTAATGTCTATGCAAACAATATTTCATTGGTCAATTCCCCCCCCCCCCCCCCCCCCCCCAACTGGAAATCAGCACTCACATTTTTCCGTTCATTTTTCATGGAAATGCTCTGGGTATGTATTGGATAACTTCTGATTAATTTTCATTTGTTTTCCAAAACCAAAAAATATTTTTCTTTGGAACAAAACAGTCTTCTCAAATAGAAATGTAAATTAACCATCTTTTTATTCTCCAAATAATACTAATTTTTCACCATAAGTATGTATCAGATTTAATGCCAATGGGTTTTTGTTTATTTTCTAAATAAAACTGTATCACCTCTTCAGTACAATTAACAGAGAACAACTTGATTCTGAACATGTTTTTGAAGTACAGCTTAAGCAGTCATACACTTATAAATATTGCCTCAATTTACTTAGCTAGTTATTCCACTGTTCATTTTATCCCTATGAAAATTACAGAGATAAGCTTGCAATATGCAGACTAGACACGCTCACTACTTCGTTCATCAAAGAGCTGCCACTGACAATGGGATCATACATCTAAGTTATGTAAAAGCATCAGCAGCTTTAGATTTCTTTGATAACATTCATCCTTTCTTGGTTTCTGAACAGCACCCGTTACTTTTTACCACTGTGGTGTTATCAGTGCCGTACCAGCTATTCTTCCACAAGTAATACAGTGCCAGTAATCCTTTGCCAGTCTCACCAGAAGGAGGAGACCTTAGCTATGTTGGAAAAAATGTGTTCTAAACATCTATCTGAAGTTTACATTTCTGTCAACAGGTGGCAACACTGTTATGCATAACACACAAGACATACCTGTTTATGCACATGCCCAGACAATTTCTATACCACTATGGCACAATTTTTCACTTGTTGCTTCATTTTGTTTTAAATGTTACTTGACAACGTTTTCCAACTACGTACAAGTAAAATCTATCTGGTTCATATGCTTTTTATAGAACATATGTATGGATCATCATGATATTATAAATTATTTAAGTAATTCTCCCTGACACACTGCAAACCGTACCAGTTGGATTAGGAGGCAAACATGTGCATTTGGTGTATGGTCAATTGGCTAATGGAAACCATGGCTGCTACTTGGGGACCAAAAGATTTTTCAGGAAGACTGGAGAGTTGCTCTTGCCCTTTGTGAAGCCCACACGCCTGCTGGGGCACTTACGGAATTTTAGGGGTGTTGAACCTTTTGCTCATTTGTCATCATCACAAATTTTATATTGCAGTGTGATGCACAAAACATCCAATTTCTGAACAGAAAACTTTAAACATGGTCATCTGTTTAGCGTGTCTTATGTTGAGTCTCAAATCCAAAACTGGGATGGGGGACAGCGGCGGGAGGCGGGGGGGGAAGTACTAGGATGTAAAATTGCTGCTTTACAGAAAAAGCTCCTGAGGTACAGCCAGGGTATGCAATTTGCTTGAGGTGACAGAAGCAGCCACTGGTAATCAGAAACAGAATCTGCTTCTCCTGCCTCAACGGTGAGCTTTAGCCAAGAGGCAGGTGCCACCCTGCAGATTACACTGTATTCGCCACAGTCAGTGAAGTCAGAGCTCTGTAAAAGCTAAGACACCTTCATAACAGCCCACCATCACAAAGCACAATGCACTATTAATTGACTTTCCAAATATGTTTTTTTAAACTTCTATCACACCAAACAAGAACAGCACTAGAACGCCTAGTGCTACTAAACCTACATTTCTATATATGCTGTTGGTCTACAGAGAAAAGCTAAACCTTCAAAGAGACGGGATTATACAATGAGATAGCAGTTCAACACCCAGAGATAGTCTTTTGTTATTTTCTGAACTACATTCATCTCCCTTTTCAGCAGGGGCTTTTTTCTTTTTTTAACTAAAGAAAAATCCAATTGTGTATTCTCAACTGATAAGAAATGAATTTGGGTGTCACTGCAAAAGGAAAGAGGCAGAAATGTTGATAAAAGCTCTTTGGGGGTGGGGGGAAGAAAAGGCATAGAAGAGGTTATGTTGGACAGTGTTTCAGATACCATGGTTACAGTGACCAGAGAAGGAGGCTCCCTGTATTACTTCTCTTTGCATACTCCATTAATTTGCAGTTTAACAGCAATGTCACATGCTGGCTAGGGTTCAAATATGATGAAAGAGGCATAAAAATGAAAGAGATTTACAGATTACTTGGATAACATTAAAAGCGACATCATAATTTAAACTACTTCAAGTGTTACGAGGATAGTTAAAATCCATCAGGACCAACATCTAAAAACTGTACAAACTCTTTCATAAATTTACATACATAAAATACTGATATATCTCAATACACGCACATAGGTAGACCCACAGCCCAGTTTTTCTTATCTGAAGCACTATCTTTGCACTGCCACAAAACTGATATGGGAATAGCACTGTTATTTTAAGAGAACTTAATAAACAAACTGTATACATGTTTTAATTAATATCGTAATGCAACCATCTCCAGGTTAAACAACTAAAACTCAAAATACACATATGTACATGTATCAGCAATACTGTGGGTCAGATTTAAAACAGAGGGGCAGTAACCATCAGTGATCTCCTCAACTACATTTTTATCTGGTGGGAAATATTTGGTTTATTTTAAAAAATACTTCCAGATTGAAGCCCTTCCTCCTTCTCTCTCCTTTCTCCTTATTCAGTTGTTTTTTTAAACATAGATATACATGATGCACATCCTGAGATGGCAGCGTTTCAATAACAGTAAATCAGGCTGCTGCGCTTACTGAAGTTATTTTCATGTTTGCAGATGATGAAAAATGATGTCTCTAGGACTGCAATCCACACTGCTTTGTGAAGGCAAACACATAGCCTTGGAAGTGCAGTAAGCTTTGGTGAAATACATTTGTCACAGGGAAAACGTAGGATTTTTTGCAGTCAGAAAGACTGCAAAATTCCTCCTGTTCCTAGTGGAATCCATTCGGATTGATATAGTTTTAGGCTGCCATTTGTTTATTTACTTCCTCCTAGGCAAAATACTGTACCAGAAATCAGTGTGTTGAATAAAAGACTCATCTACATTTTCCTCACATAGACATATTTGTGTTCCACTCATGTATCTCACCCTCACAGTCTAGGCAAATCAACCTACCTACTTACACACCTTACCAGAAAGCTATTAGTGGTAATTTATAAAAAATATGTAGTAACTACTTATTAAGGTAACCCTAACAGGTTTGTCACTCATGAAGGCCTAGTAAATTCACCATATGCTCAGAAATATTGGCCCCATCCTCTCTACCTTATTTCTTGCCTGCAGAGTGAGAATTATGCATTATCCCATTACAAAAGATTGCTAGTGCCCATGCAGAAATTCACAAAAAACTACATGCAATTCAGCAGTGTCACAAATGAAATAAAAATATTCCTGTATACACAAAACCTTCACAGAGGAAGACCCACATACATGTGGTGACTAATCTAGTCATTAGAAAACCTTGGCTTCTTCTGTAAACTAAGTGCACTATAAACCTACCTCATGTCTCAACTAGCCGTTGCTTTTTATCTTTCATTTACCTGAAAATGTACAAAATATCGTATCACGAGACAGCTCTTTATTGGCTACTCACCTGAACACGCTCAGGAGAGTTATTCTAGCAAAAAAGATGGCAGTAATTTACACTCAAAAAAAAAAAAAAAGGCTCAATAAATGGATCTACCTTTTTTCAGAGTGGTCCAGGAACTAATCGGATCTGCTAAGTCTCCATTTCTGCAGGTTGGTAGCACGCATTTTGGGGTAAATAGCACACATTTGGGCAAAACACTTCTACAGAAAGTCTGCTGTTAACTTTACAGACAGAAAACTTGTTATGTAGTTCAGAAATCTGAAACTCCCCAACAGAATTTGGCTTAGAAAATATCCTTGGATGGGAGAATCTTGATTTGCACAGCCATTTTTAACCTGACTTTATTTTTATGAAGAGAAAAATTGAAAACATTCTTCAAATATACCATGTTCTGAAGTGTAGAAAAAAAGAGAAACTCCCCAAAGGGCAGCACTGGTAAAACAATTTAGTAAATATATCTTGGCTACACTGCTACACTTGAAAATGTAAAATCTTTTTTCCCCCAAAAGCATTACCAGACAGTTTAGAAATGCTGCATGGCATGGAGATTCACTTCATCCTTCACTGAGGCATAGTCACCTCTAAGCAGAACGGCAGAGGTACCCAGCAGTGTGTAAAAACACTTCCCTCCAGTTAAAATTAAGGCGGAAGGATAACTTACCTAGTAAGTTAATGCATTTCGCATAAACTAAGTTAATCTTGTATAAACCATAAAATGTGTTTTCTGAATACTTCTAACAAAGGCTATGATGCAGACAAGGCTCCTGTAAAATATACAGAAGCCCTAAAAATATGCATGTGACACTCACATGCGTACGTGCAAAAGCAGGCATAGAGAACAGATCTGGAAATAAACATTAATTATAATATCTTGAACATAAATAGAAGTGTGAAGTATAATCATCCTAAAATAACACATCCTTCGGGTAGGGAGTGAAGGGGGGTGGGGGGGAGAGGGAGCAGAACTACTCTAACAAAATGAAGTCTCAAGTTCTTGCAACAGCACACAGTATTTCCAATGCTAACTCCAGTATAATTTCTTACAAAAATGTCATCAACAATCCTGCTATAGTAACTCCTTGGAGATAAAGGATGTGGCAACTCAGATTTTGCAAACAGACAAATCTCATGGGGAGCAGGAGGAGGAACGAAAAAAAAAAAAGGAAAAAGGAGAAAATGACAATATTTCTGTGCTGATTCTAATATGCTGAAGTGATTTTCTCCTGACATAAATGAGTTGCCCTCTTGTTCCTTTCCAATTTGATTAGTGTAGCAAGATCTGCTTGTATATAGTGTTTAGAAATAATCACAGCTAGAGTTCATTTGATGCACCTTGCATACCAGATTGTCAGAGCACTAAAAGTCTAATTGATAATAAAGATAATATCATTGCCTTACATTTATATGGCACTTTTCACAGTGAAAGATCCCAGAGGCACTGTTGACTTACAGGTGCCACCGGAGTGGAAATGTGATTGCTATTTGCTACCATAGAGCAAGAGAGCTACAAGATGGCACACAAAATGAAATCACCATGCAAAAGTTCAGAATTCTCCTCTATTCACTCTCTCCACCCCTGAGAGTTTGGTCCTACGTAACAACTGGGCTTGATTAGACAAGCAGGAGTAAAATCTAACATTTAACCCTTTTTTTCTATCCAGTTATTTTGATTGATAGCTGAAAGAGCATGCAGATGTGAAAGATACTCCAGGATTTCTTCACAGTAATTTAACCACAAAGATCCTCTGAAGCACAGATGCTGAGGTGAAGAAATTTTCAGGTACCATAGTGACAACCTGGCCTGGGTGAATGGCTGTCCCCGAGTCTCCACCATCATGGTTCCTGTAGAGGATGGCAGAGCCACAACACCTCAATTCCCTCCCAACAGGGAGAATTGCAACTGAGCTCCACTGATAACAAAAACCTTGAAAAAGCTTCTCAAAAGCATGGATCCTCTCCACATTCAAGAAAAGCCATAAAGTCATCTGAATGCATTTTCTAGCTGATGGAACAATAATGATCAGCTTGATTCTCATGACTGAAATGACCACTGCCTCCAGTGGGATGGGAGAAGGGGCAAACCTTCTCTCCCTTGTTTTTCAGGCATACCTTAGTCCAACCAATACTGAAGACAGTATCAATGTATTCTGGCTGTTTCTAACTAATATCTGACCACAATCTGCTATTCAGAAAGCAGAAGTGCTAGCCAAATCCTGATGACCAGCTATTCTCCCAGACCCCAGCAAGGTCAAGATTCTGCTCAAGGCATGAAGAAAGCCTCAACAACACTGATGTGTAAATCTCTCTCCAGTGATGAATGGTAAGCAGACATCTGTTCCCATACTCCTAGACTTCCCTACAGCATTTAGCATTGTGGATCAGAGAGATGGCAAGGATCCAAAGAACTGTACTGAAGTCATTTAAGTCCTTTTTGAAGGCACATACAGGAAAAGTAAGGACACAAAAAGCAATCTCAGCAGTGCAAACCTCTCCTCAGAGGACTGACAAAGATACAGCCCGCTCCATTTGTATTCACAACACCATAGACTCAAGCAACAGCAACAGATAAATGGCATTGAAGCCAAAGTTGTATTTATCTCCTGTGAGCATAAAGACATCCCAAACCCCACAATTTTGTAATGTTTAGCTGAAATCAGAACTAGAGACTGAATCTGAACCCAGACTTAAGCAAAGACGAAACACTGAAGAATATGCGAACATCAGTCCTACAGCTGATGGCAAATCTCAACCACAGGCATCGATGCTTGGCCAATACAGTTCAGAGTTTCTGCATTCCTTGTGATTTCTGGTTCCCAGTGGGAACTACTTAGAAGTGATATTTCTAGTTCTCTTAATCTCATCACTAAGCAATATACTGTATTTGGTATAAATCACTTAAAGCCAGTCGAATTTAAGACAGGGTGGAAAACCTTCCAGGAAGGATACCACTACCAGAAAAGTCAGTACCTACCAAATAATTTAATCTTACCTCTCAACTTCCAGAGTATGAAAAAGTAGTTACTTTTCTAAGCTCATGATCTTGGCCTTTGTTCTTTGGACTACAAGGAGGGCAAAAGACACACACTATTCCTTGCCCCCCCTCCAATTTGGAGTCTAATATAACACAATACTTGAGAATATTCTTATATTTTTTAAAAAAATGTTTATTAAGCAACCATAAATACATTTCATCTTTTATCTCTAGCTGCTAAGTCAGCTTATTTTGCCAAAAGAGAGAAAAAGAAAAAAACTGCAGTCTTTCACCTGCACTTAAAATACTAAATTCTGTATTTCAAAGGAAGGAAAAACCACTGATTTTATTGTTCTTACTTTAAGATCTTTCAGGTCTTTAAAGTATGAAGGCTACAGCTGAAACTAAAGGCAGTTACTTTTTCATTTTTTGTGAAAGAAAAAGTATCATACAAACTTTATCCATTTCATTCACAGAATTAGCTTCCACCCATATCAAAAGTCTTCTACAGACATGATAATGCTCTCATCTTCACTTTCTATATTTATGCAATCTGTTTCAAAGCCCAGAAATGGATCCACTCTGTTGTCAGTGGACACACACAATCATTTTAGATTTACATCTTTGTTGCTGTCGTTAGAATACAACTTTATCTTACATTTTCTGTTTGGGTATTTCTCAAAGTATTTGTTACCTTCCTGTATTTCACGAAAACAACCCAAACCAAAACTTTATTATTACAATAAAAGCAACATAGGGATATGTTTTCTGGTTTATGCTTACAAGAGCAGATGTTTCTGGCAACAGAAGTACTTTTATGGATGAGTTACACATTAAACTTGGAGGAGAGGGAAGCTATTAGTAGATTCAGATTAATTTCATTGTTGATGAATGCCAGGCAATGCATTCATACACACAACTGGGCTCTAAATAAAATGCATTTACTCAAAAGAAAGGCCTTATTATTACCGCAGATAATTTAATGAATGTTGCTGCTCTCAAACCCTGACAATGGAAAATAACCCAAAACAAAAATATTAAGGTGCATTAAAAAATTAAAGTACAAAATGAATCATTAAATATGAGTGACATGGCATACAATCAATGCTAAGCCTTCTCTTGTAATACTATACTTACACTGTTTATAGTAAAAGTAATACAAATTCAGAAATGGGGAATTATTAAAATAAATATCCTTCAGGTTTTGAACTCTGTGTGGATGTCTTATCTGCTGCTATCAAGTGAGGATTCTGGATTACTGATCTGTTCACTACTAATCATAATAAGCTGGTTCAATTTTACACTGAGCCATAAACTAGACACGAGACGCTAAAAAAGCACATAAAAAGTGGAACAGAAGTCTAGAACATACCTCTAACAGACTACGGCAAATTTCCATCCAGATCAGAGTTTCATAGTTCCAAACAACCTCTTTTGGAAACCAAGATCTAGAATGTGTATCACATCCTTATTCTCATTTAGAACATCTACAGAGGAAATGAAGTATCTCTTGGGATCTTGAGCAAAAAAATGTTGAAAGGCTCAGCTTCAGCTTAGAAGTCTGTTATCACATGTGCTATGTTATATATAAACACCGAGCGCTTCAGCAAACTCATTTTTCTACAATGAATTATGTATGAATTGCTGTAATCCCCCTCCCGTCCTCCCTCTGTTAAAGGCAGCCAACACCTAGACTGATAAGTCATTCAGATCATCTGTGGGTTTAAGTCATACGTTCAGCTGTATTAGTCACATCACTGTTTACAGTCACCTCCACAGGTTGTTTTGTTTTCAATGAGCAAAATGCCTGATAGTAAACTTTTCAGCAACAATGACAAGGGTTGCTCCTTCTGCTGTTAATCCTTTTCATGAAGCTTCTCTGATCTATTACAAATGTAAACCCTCATTAAGATTAATATCTTTTTTTTTTTTCTTTCTGTGTATATTACCACAAGGAAAACTCTAAGTCATTTCTCTCTCACTGATCCTTTAAGAGCCTGTGGCTACTGCTGATCTGTATTAATTGCTACTGAGAATTCAAAATCTGCATTTTCAAAACAGGCCAGAATAGCTCCCTTCATCATTATGTCAACTGCAGTAACATTTTACCATAGAAACCCCGAGCACGATGAGGCTGGAGTCTTCTGTGATTTCAGAATAAGAAATCATTTCTGGTGAATTCCATTTATGAAACAATTTAGCGCTTTTTCTTTACAACAGTAATTTCAATAAGCACTTCACTCTTTCCAAGTTCTTTTAAGTATATCTGAACTCACCACAGTTTGCCAATCTAGAATAGAAAAAGTTTACTTTGTATATTTAAGTCATTAAGCTTACAATTTCTTCTTCTCTGAAACAGCCTTCCAGTAGAGTAAACATCATCTAAATTTGGCCCAAACCTGCACATTCGAAAATAGGTATGCAATGTGCATACTCAAGTATCGAGGACAAATTCACTGGGATTAAACAGAAGGAGCACAAACATTCAAGAATAATGGAAACAAAAGGATCTCTAAACTCTCTTATATCTGAAAACTAGTTCACTACTTCAGGAAAGTCCAGACACACTGGAAAACAGTAAAAAAAAAAAAAAACCCATTGGAAAATATTATTTCTTTCTGTGTGAACATATACAGAGAAAACGTGTACAAAGTTTTCACCCTAGACCAGATATATCTGAAATGCAATTTCAAATTGTCACTAGCTTTACTATCCACCTCAGAGCATTTCGGTATATGTGCATTTACTGATAGACTAATCAGGAAAAAAAAAAAAAAAAAAAAAAAAAAAAAAAGAGTTTGCCTTAAAATTTTTCCTTCAGCAAGTAAGTGCTGCATCAAATCCAGTGGTGCTGCCTTTCCTGTTAAAGTCTGTTTTATTTGCTCAAGAACACTAACAAATACCTTAACTGCTTAGGAAATAACTTGAGGCATCATATGAAGAAATACGAAAGACGGGCTTCCCTAACTGTTGACATTGCCAGTGAGAGGAACCCTTGCTTCCCCACAATACGTACCAAGAAATGAGAGAGACGGATGCATTGTTTAAGTATAAAGTAAGGATCCAGAAGCCATGGAGATAGCTGGCCAAACAGTTCAAGTTTGAAGGGAAGCAAAAAGTTTGCAAAAAATCTAAACAGCTACAGAAACAAAACCCACTGATGTGACCAATAAAATCTCACAGAAACATTCACTTAAAAACTTGAGGATGGTATTTTCACAGATTCTGATAAAATGCTGATCATGTTTTAGCTCCAGAAGACTATCTACATTCACTAAAGAAAAGAGCTTACTATGAATAGTATGTCTTTGACTTCGGACATTGATTGAAACATCCTTAAAACAGTAACGTAGTATTATTTTAATTTTTATATGAATTATTTACAGATCAAAAATGCTTAAAAATAAAACCTTGAAGAACTGTAAGCTAACAGAGTTGGGTTTTGCCCCCCGTAAATTGGAAGGCATTTTAATATCCCACAGCATGTGACTTCTTTTGTGAAACGTGGATTTACCAAACCCTTGGGCAAGCAGAAAAAGACAGGTTCGAAGGCACAAATAAGAGTACACTTAAGTGGCTGTTGCAGAGTCTGACTGAAACCAGATTGGCAAAGCAGCTTATCAAACATAACCCCAAACCAGAAAATCCTTTATTACATTGTTTTATGTTTACTACTGATTTTCAAACCATGAGATATATTGTACAGAATAGAACCTACATTAAGATGCAGGTGAAAAAAGTTTCTCCTCTAAAGCTGCATAATTAGACAGTTTGCCCAACAATCTATACTTTCAAAAATCCAGCAAAAAGAATTTTCCGATGAAGTTGAAAAAGGAAGAGGAGAAAATACAATACCCAACTATCAAAGGCTCAGAAGTAAGATCAATGGCAATGTTTAGAAGCTGTATTTAGCTCAGCATCAAATCTCGCTTAGCCTCTCAAGCCCAGAAGTATTTTCCAAAGAGTAACAAAAACCTGAAATCTTCCCTTTTTTATACTACACCAGTAAGCAAAGACACATGCCAGGCACAGCTACACTGTGAGAAAGTATCTGCAGCATTTATAAGACTAACGCACACATAAATAACGTATTTAAGACACTAGCCAGACAGAAATCAACGGCCTAGATGCAGTTCTGGGAGCAGAATGCAACATCCATGCTCCGCATCTGAGTCACAGAGGGGGTCTTGCGTAAAACATATGTAAAAGGAGCATCTCAATGTTCTGGGCCTTTGACCATGCTAAAATGCCAAAGGAGATTCTAGCTTGTAAGCGATACAGAAATTCTGAGAAGACAGCTTGGTCGGCAGCATCTAGGTCTGCATCTCAACATTTTATGGACAGATAAGAGAACAGCCAATATTTCAGAAAGGGGAAACCTAAACCAGCAAAACCTAAACAATTTTAGTGTATTTTGCAGTCACAGTCAAGTTTGCAGGAAAAAATGGTTTCAGTTTAAAATCATCTATCATTATTTTAAAATAACGTCAAGGAGTTCTCTAAAACTCTTCCGTCATACATCATCTGTGTCCTACAGAGGATTCAGGTAGTAAAAAGCAAACAAAAGAAAAAACCAAAAGCACTTCTTGTGATCTGAAAGACTCTGGAAATAACACTAAATATCAATAACTGAAAAATTCAGAGATGTTATTGTAAAATAAACCATACAAACTTTTATTCACTGAAAAAAAAAAAAAAACAAAACTCTTTAAAGCAGCATGTATTTCACATTGCTTCATCTAGAAGTACATTTTGCTCTGTGATTTTCATTTTTTTCCTCTAACTCTTCACTCCCAGAATTCAAATCCTGATTGGTGTGGGATAGTTTCAATTTAGCCATTTTGCTCTCTTTCAGAGGCAGGGCCCCTGCACAGCCCTTTGCTCTAGTCTCACACCTGGACTTTCAGTATTACTCACCACTCGCTTAAGAGCATCAACTCAGACCTCTCCTACCCAGCAGCTTCTGATTTGTCAACCGTGAAGTACAAATTAGCAATGATGGCTCGGTAGGCTCCAGCCCTTCATTTACTCTCTTCTTTTATTCTCCCTGTGTGGCATTAGCCACTCACATTTAGATATAAGGCAAAATTGCAACAATCTTAACAGCTACCCTTGCTCATATATAGTACACTATGGCCCCACCACTAGCCTTCAGCGTGTTTCCAACAGCGTGTTACCGCTTTTCTAAGCTCACTCAGAGATGCATATCCCGAAAGTACTACTGATACGCCCCTGACATGCTTCACCTTCATTGCCTGTACCAAATGCACATATACGTATGGAGTAGTAATAACAGTAGTGAAGTACATGTATATAACAGGATGAAACGCTCCTTTTGCCCACTCCATACACTTCCAGCTCTATTCTATACAGATTTCTATCTGAAAGAGAACATAATGGTTTGGAAGACAACGTGAACTTCCACACCGCTTTAGATGCCGTATTCTCTTGGTTTGCACCAGCAATCTGAAATTACTACAGAGCTAGCACGCACTTTAGGCTTCTCCCTAAAATGACACTAGTCCCTGCCCAAAAAATAAGCCTAATCAGAAAACTGTTTTAAAAATCAATGTAGTATTGAGCTACTAAATGGCCTTTAACCATAATTTTTCAGAGAGAAAGCAGAGGCAAACCATGGAAAAGTCAGTAAATTACTGGAAGTCATGTGGTATTTGGTTCTCTCTCAAATCTTCCCTTCTTCCGTTCTCAAAAAAACATATTCTCAAAAGATTGCATCCTTTTATTATACATAACATGTAGTTTCTCAAGCCTGTATGTGGCAAACCCAGTAATGCATTCAGGCTAACACATGCATTCAAATCTGTTGCAGAAATCTCAAAAGCTTTCCATTAGGAGAACCACAGAGGTATCCCAGCTCCTGGAGCTGCCTGGGTATCATTTCCTGCGGCACGCCTACCAGTCCCCTGTCTGCTTTTTCTGATGATTTCCCTTCTGCCCAGGTTAGCTGTTAGGGCTGCTAAATCAGATCACTTTTTTTCAGCAGCTTTCTTACAGCTTTAGTATTGTTTGTAAGGCTATAAGATTGGAAATTAGGTCCATATTTTTATCTTTGCAATCTCCTTTTGGTAAGGCCATAATACTGTATATATTACAGAATAACAACCCCCCTAATGCTGTGTTGAACTGAAAACCGAACAAGAACCCTTCCACTCAAAATCCACAGCTTGATCTCTTCCAGAAATAACATCAGAATTCTGTTATTGCACAAGACTACAGAAAGAAGTTTTTCATCATCAGGCAAAGGACAGGGGATTCAGGTCTTCTGTTCTCAGCACCAGGACAATCCTCCTACGTGAGCTTTGAAAAGCTCTTCTATAGTTACATCAATAAAACAGGAAAAGATTTTTCCTATTTTTACAGTGCGGCTGCATCACTTCATCCACTATCTACAGCCTCTGGATGCTGTAATTTTAAGATTCATATAGGTGCCTATTAAAGAAACCCCAGACGTGGGTTTTGGAAAAGACAGGTGGAATGCAACATAAAGCTCATCAAGTCACTCGCTCTTGGGAAAGTTCACACAGAAGATATTTCAGGGATGTTCAAACTGCACTAAGAACTCTGCAAATATTCTAAGCTATCTCCAAATCTTAAGACTAAACACTGCCCCTATATAAATGGTAAATACTGTCTACTTATTTGCTTACTGTCATCTTGATTTTAAGTTAACAATCGACTTGATACCCACTTGCCAAATACATTTCTTGGTTTGTAAATTGTATTCATTTAGTTAATTAATATTTCTCAAGACTCCTTCCTGAGAAAATAAAATGGTTTGAGCTAAAGCTCTAAAATGGCAACAATTCTTTTAAGAGAATTTCAACACAGAATGCCCACAAACAATTCCCGTTGCCTCTCTGGTAATTCACTTGTGTTAACACAAGAACAGCGTTAGCATCAACTTCCCAGTTTTGTCTTTAGGTAGCCATACCAAACCTTACAAAGACAAACAGAAAACTCCAAATCTCTCGTCTCTGGCAGAAATAAATATTCAGTTCTCTTAGCGCCATCCTCCCTTTGGTGTCTGGAGTCCACTGCAGCTCCCAAAAGCAGATCTCCTCCCCACAGGTTGGAAGGTCTATACCAATAGACAACCGCATTGTGACAAAGATGGAGGGAAGTGTGTTAGACGGGCAGAAAAGAAAGACTTCATTGAATAACACATATAAAAAAAAAGCATCTCTTATACAATGAAGTAATTTTTCTTAATGTTTTAAATAAATGCTGCTTTTCATTCCTCCCAAACTGCATTTATAGCATAATTATATGATTGCTGGGGGCTTCATATAGCTGAATTACAGGGTGTCTCTTCCACATTAAGGTTTGTGAAAGAGTCTCTCCGCTTCCCTTCATATTTCTCTAACCACCGACAAGGATACTCTCAAGGCATTCTATAATTCAATTACAACTATCCTCTGAGAAACATATAATTTTATAGAAAGAAGATTTAAGCCATCATGTACCCATTTTTTTCCTGTTATGAAAGCATTTGTCTAAAGTCTGGTATTAAATTTAAATAGGTTTGAAACAATCTTAACCCAATAGTTTTCAACTGTGTCATTTGACAGTTGCCAGACTGGCACAACGCCCCAAGCTCACGTTTAAACTCAAGTGCTATATGGGCTAAGTACATGTTGAAGAGTATTGTATGGAAAACACCACACAGGGAGTCTATGACGGGTTGTGTGTGTAAATATATATGATATATATGCTTACCTCAATTTCTATGAAACTAGATTTTACAGAAATACACACACTAAACTGATTGGACACAATTAAAATGTAACATTACATTCTTAGCTGCTGTACTAAATGTGATATGCTAATTAGAATGAAAGAAATATGTCTGAGCTAAGTGGTAAATGGCATTGTAGTATCAAAAATACTTCCCCACCATACAGATTTTTCCAGGCACAGAAATACTGGTTTATAATAAACCAAAGAGTGTTTGATAAGTTTTTTCCTAAGGAATCACACGAACGTCAGTTGTAACCAAAACCTAAAAAAGTATTCAATGGACAATTCCCACTCAGCTAGTTTTCTTATATACTTCACAGCAAAGGAAAGCCTAACTACTGCAAGTAACTACCCCAAATGAGCTACAAATGGCCTGAATTTGTATTCTAACAAAACAGCCGAAGTCTTGCAAATAGCAGGATGTCTACAATCACTGCATAGCCCACCGGTATTACAAGTCCTACAATTCAAGATGTAGACACAAAATGGGGTTAGATTTGCAAATCTTAACCAAAGTTAATTTCCATTAGTTTTACCTAGGAAATTTCAGTTGAATGATAGAACTAAGTTTCTCGTGTCTTCTATTTTAAATCCGTTGTAGGGATTTTAAAAAAAAAAATCCTTTAAATATCATTTATTTTACTGTTTAAAGATGTTAATCTAGTGTTATTTTTCTAAAAATCAACATTTATTATACAACTTATATTTCATATTATCAATATCCTGTGCATCACAAAGTATTATTACAGGAATACAACATTTGAAATTTGATCTTCAGCTTGATCAAATAAAATAGGATGGAAAAGTGAGCAGATTTTAAAGAAAAATAATGCAAGTATCTCATAAACACAGACAATTATGAGAGGAACAAAAGAAAGCACAAAATCTGCTCACAGTTCTGGAATGCTTGGACACCAATGATTTAAACTCATGTGTCCCCACTCAGGAGATGAACTTACCCTGGTGTCTAGGGTTCTCCGATATCAGAGACTACTTGTGGTAGGGATCTGAAATATTTTTACAAGGCTACCAGCAACAGCTTTTCCAAATACCCAAGTTCAAAGAGAAACTAGCTTTGTTCTCAGTATATTCATCAGGAACTTCACTATCTTGAGGCATTTGGGCATATCTATAAAAACAATAGATCTGGAAGGAACAATGCTCATTGTAGTTCAACTTGTGGAACACACCAATGAACCTAGCGCCAAATTCCAAAACCAAGTAAATAACATTCAGTTATATTACTGACTGTCATGCTGTCGTGACAATATATTCTTGGTCAAGTCTTTTATGATCTAGTATTCTGCAGTTATTTTAACCATGAGGCCAGAAAGCAAGAATTTTCACCGTTAATACATACTGCTTTGTTTATACACAACAAAAAATAACTTTGTGTATTTAAGTCATCACTTGCGGTTTTTCAGAAGCCACCTGAAATGGATTCTGAAAATATCCCTGGGGCACAGAACTCCAGCTGTACCATACAAGGAAAACAGTCCCTGTGCATTTTCAAGTCATCTTTACTCGAGTTTATTTTAGTGTTTTTGAAATCTGCAGCCTCAAAGCAATCTCTGAGTCATCTCTTTCTTCGGCAAATTCAAAACAAGCCATCAGAATAATTCAACAGCACCATGGCAGTTATTTTCTATTTCCTAGTATTTCAAGCATGACTGGATGGCAGCCAATGCCAAATGCTGATTTTTGTTAAGGGTAACCACTAGCTACCTAGGGAAGGGAAGAAAGTTGCCGGTTGACATATCATATTTCATCTATCATAATTTGTCAGCTAAACCCAAGAAGGGTTTCTAAAAAGACAATCTAGACAGCACTTCAAGAGTTTTATTTTTTCAGCTAACGCTCACAGTTGACAAAAAATGGGTCTTGAGATTTCAGACTCCTGATGAAATTAAGCAGATACGCTGAGCCATTTCACGATTATTTTTACATAAGGATGTTTTCTGGATCAAGGAGTTCTAAAATGGTGTTACAAATGACACCGCAGTAACACGAAATTGACATTTTAAAATAGAGGTGAATTTAGTTACCTCCATTTTGCAAACCAGACTGTATTACCGTAACTTTCACCACACAATCTGATTGTTCTGTAGCAACAATCTAAACATTAAACATACTTCAAAAAGAAGTTATTTGTGCAAAGTCAGCAATCCAAAAATAAGTAAAAAATTGTGACAAACCAAAATAATTCCAATATAAATGCATCTGAAATGTATAATACAAACTTAGAGAGAACTAAAGCCTATGCCAAACAAGAAAATAAATATTTGCATATTCCAGTGTGTACTGAACAACAGATACCTCGTGAGCTTCACATAAGTAAACCAAGTAAAGTAATAAACCATTGCACCGGCTCTGTCTGCAATGCCTAGCTATTGATGCACTAATGATTCTCAAATAGAGATCAAAAAGCTTTATGGAAAAATAAGAAAAAGTAAATATTATAGTTAGAATATTAAGTATGTACCTACAGACCAAGACAAGACAGCTGTCAATATTTTATATTCTACTCAATTTGGCTGACTACTGTTCACTAGAAAGTTTTGGTGATATGCAGGAACAGTCAGTTTTGGTATCACTTTCCACCAGTTTTAAACCAATATGAAATAGCCCATCATATAATAATCTGAGCAGTAGTTTAAACTGTGCATGGAAATAATGTTTATTTCTCTAATGAATGCAGTCTTACTCAGTTTAACTGGAAATACATTTTCATTCGCATTCTTTCATTTAAGAAAAGCTATCCAATACTTACCCTGATAAACTGCCCACGTGACCTTGCACAAATCACTTTTCAATGTGTAAGACTGAGATAACAGCACTTCTCTACTTCATAAGAGTATGTGGGGAATAAATATGTTAAGGAGTGCAAATTGCAGGGAAGCTACAATCATAAAAACTTTGCAGAGAGATTAGTCTCCTTTTATTCAACAATCCATTGTCAAATTCAGGTCTAGCAGGAACAGGCAGAAGACTGGTAAGAATTACTTCTTTTCTTGGATTTTCAGGTGCCTTCTAGCAACAGCGACTAGTTTAATTTTGTTAAGATAGATACTGTTTTGATACTTTTGTACAAATCAATTTGTTGACACCTTAAAACTTGACAAAACCAAGCGGTAAAAAGGGAGGCAGACTCTCCCAGGTGGGCCTCTGGTTCCCACTCCCTCTGCGCTCAAAGACTGACCAGTTTTGGCCTCAGTTTTTCTGGAACTCATTTATTTAGTCCAGATCCAACCTCCCTGTTCTTGTAACTGTGACTGCATACAGAAAAAACAAACACACAAACAAAACCAAACCAAATGCACATTTTCTCTAGAATCAAAAGCCAGTATCACTAACACAGGAACGATGACCCTAGAGCTCTCTTTGCAACTCATCAGATCTTGGCCACCAGAGAACATGTCAGGCCTACAGTGTGATTTAAGATAATTAAAAAAACACAACCAAACCAAACAAAAAAAAAAAAAAAAAAAAAAAAAAAAACAGAAAAAGCTTGCAAGAGCTCATGGTCTACCAAGTAGTAATAGAAAACGAGCAGTAGTATCGGGAAAGGGAAGTATCTCTAGATTCATGGAGAGTGAGTCCATTTCCAGTTTGTCATGACAATGGACACAAATTGATTCTGTCATCATCCCGCCTCCAGCTGCGGTGCTTAAAGCACTTGATACATACAGCAGAACTTAGTATTTCATTTCCTTTCACTTACTTGTCAGGGTCAGAGAAACGCTGGGCAATTTTCCTCTGTTTCAGTGCTACAGCATATGTGCCTTGGTACAGCTAATCAGTAATTCTAATGGGTGACTACTCACTCTAAGGTACCTTACAGTGCCATCAGGCTCCTCTGTTTGAACACCAAAGCAGTGAGTTTCAATGACAGAAATGTTCCTTAAAGATAAAAATGTATTTGAGAACTATGTAGAAGACGTCAAAATTATGCTTCAGATTTGCTACCAAATGCCCACCTGTGGTTCCATATTTCCTCTGTACCAGGCCCCATGACATGGAGGAACATTAGTTTGGATATTGTTGGCAAGCTGCCTGGAACTCCGCTGTTAAGCGTAAGGACTCAATCACTTGACGTTGCCAGAAAGAACCCTAAGCTAAAACAGGGAGCCAACTTGGATGGAGGGAAGAGATCAGTACAATGAGAAGAAAAAATAAAAAGTAATGGGATAAATAACAATGCTGCAGGCCTTTAAAGACAAAGCTTGCTGGAAAGAAAATATCACATCAGATTTGTTTCTAATAAGAAAGTGAGATTACACTGGGAAGCCCTGAAGAGGAAAACTGCTAAATCTTTGTGACACTGATCCTTAGAACACAGTGGAATAATACATTTTAATAGTGTTGAATTTTAACAAACTGCAAAGGCCTTGTTAAGTGAAGAAACAAAAAATTATCAAGATTTTCCAATCTGTGAGTTCCTCGTAACTGTGATTATAAAAGGGAAATAAAATACACCAATAAAAATGTAGGGGCAAATGTATCAGAAAGTATCCTGACAGTTAATGAATAACCAACAAAAAAGCATAAGCATGCTTAGATCACTGTCGTGACAATTCATATCTAGGGGTAAGCCAAACAAAAGTAAGCAAACCAGAAATGCTCTACTTTCTATGTATAAAATATCTTAAAAAGATAAAAATGATAGCTTTGGTTTTGTACAAATTAAAACCTTTTTCAAGGGAAAATCTCTTACATGCTATAGTACTTCTATGAATATTGTAATTTGGCTATCTTTGCAGCAGGTCGAAAAAACAATGATAAGGAATATACAATATTCCTTGTAAAATTCCTCATTTATAAGTTTTCCTACAGCTTCCAGGAGCAGCCAAAACTTAACTAAAAAGTTACTACTTTTCTATAACTGGTGTATTGTTAACATAATATTCTGAACTCCGAGGATGTTATTAGTTGCTGTGCTGAGTCCTGTTTACAAACCCTCAGCTTCCCAGTGACCAAAAAGAACGGAATAGCTCATTCTGACTAAGCATGTAATAGCCACAAGAACGAGTAAATATTTAACCGAGTTAAAGCATATTATTGACACAACGGATTTTACAGGGGCTTGACTCAGTAGGCCTTAAAGGGCAATTATCTTACCAGGAACCAGTTAGAGTGAGAGAGATTGATGTTAGAAGGAAATGCAATAGAAGCCAGGTCACAACAGGTAAGTGAAAAATCTGTGCCGGCTGCTGCAGACATCCCAGGCACCTTGGTGGAGAAGACACCCTTCTCAGCTTCTTCAGCAACCACCTGCTTGGTCAACAGAGAGGAGTACAGCATGAAGGAGGACAGGCAAAACAAGCGCTACGGGTGCCAGGAACGTATGATTCCCATCTGATATTATCAGTCTTATTTTGACACTAGTTGATAAAGTTCCTGTACAAGATCAATCAGGTAAGAAACAAAGAATCATTGCTCCATGTGCTACCAGAGAACTGTATTTCTCTGAAGGTGTAGTATTTTACATGTGGATGAAACACACTACTTGTACGCTCTCATCAGCGTATTCTCACTAGAGGCCTAAGGACTAGCCTGTATTCTCCAGATGTAAACTCATCTTCAACAGAAACCATTTACTGAAAAGGTTACGTTGGGATTCAAATCAGAGGATCCAGAGAACAAATTCATCTACCATCCAAAGAAAGGCCACATCCTATCACCATTCCAGGTGCCGAGCAGGTTTCTGTTCTGCAAATAGAATAGAATATTTTCCCATAAAATAAATTACTAGCTCACCTAATGAGATTGAAAGACCCGGCATATACTGTTTATTAATTAGTTGAATCAAAACCATTTACCAAATAAAAATTATCCAGTCGTGATATCTGAACTAGATAACTAGAAATCTCAGTACTGTTGTATATGGTTCGTAACAGCTACATACATTTTTATTATGGTGCCAGTGTAGAAATGAGAAAAACTTTGCAATTCACCTTACGATAAGAAGTAGGTGGTCTTTGAACAAGACTACAAAGTAATCTTCAAATAAGACAAACAACAAGGAAGCATGCCTGAAAAATGGTAGATCAATTGCTTTCATTAAACACATATCAGTATTTTTTCCAAGATTCATTTGTTTTTGACAATTAGCTGATGATAAAAGAACCTTCCAAATCTCTCAAGGAGTAAATATAAGACTTCAAAACTCAAAATAACTTCAGTAAACTTCTCCCGTTGTCCCCCCAACAATCGTCATATGGTTGATAATTGCAGCAAGGCCCACTGTGCCTGGTCTGTGACAATGCTGGCACACTCTAACAAAACAAAACTCTCTGAAGCAGACAAGCTTCCTGATCACTTGTTCGTCTCTTTTTCGCAGTCCCAGAGGTTGATCATATCAGCCTGAGAGACTAAAGTGAACCTAGGTGGGAGGAAATCGTGACCTGTTGTCATACAAACATTAGACCAAATAAACACAACAGTGTCCAGCTAAGAATGTAGAGGTAAAAAGTAAGATGAAACATAGAAATCAGTCAAGCAAGGACTTTGATCAAGCTGTTAATAACTTGCTTTTGCATTCAAGAAAATATTTGTAGAAGTCCAAGGCAAAGCTGCATTTACAATTAATTAAAAATTATGTTTGTGTAAGAAAGGAACAAAATATTTTCTTGTGTCTCTGCTCCCAATTTTTCCAGCTATCTCCAGCAATTAGGCATGTATTGCTAATAAAATACATGCTATTTAATGTATGTCTATAATCACATATAAAAGCCCACAAAGTTAACATCACACAACTTCAGTTTGTACTCAAAGATAATTTCCTTAGCAAATTTTAATAACCTTTATCATCATAAGCATCATGATTATCACGTTCACTAATTCTCTTGGAAAAGATTCTGGAACATATTGCTATAACTGCAAAAACATTTATAAAAACGCATTGCATTCTGGGATGGAGGGGTGGTTTGTTTTATACTTTAAACAACAACTTTGTAGTCTGCCCAGAACAGCCACGCTATAAAGATGAGGGCAGATAACTTCTGCATGCTTCCCTGCTTGTCATCTTTTTTTATTATTTAAACTCCCTGAAAAACATGGCCAGACTGAAGAAAATTATTTCTATGTATTTTTCTGAAGGTTTAAAATAAATCCAAGAAGGCTGGAGAAAACCTGTTGTGTGTGTGTAAGTCAGAACAACTACTGACTACTGTTGCTAACACCAGCCATTTTAATTGCTTCTTCGCAGCAGCAGTTAGATAAGCAACAATTTCAAGAGTTTGACAAGAAAAACTCAGAAGAGATAAGATGGGACAGGAATGTTTTGGGGTTTACACGAATCTATCATACTCAGAGCATTTACACACCTTCAGTATAAAACCTGACTGGTAATGTAAGCAGGAAGGAAGATTTACCAGGAACTGAGGACGGGTTTCAGTCACTAGTGTCCATTACTTCCCTCCCAGAAGCTTGGTCTGCCGTCCCAGTCCTAAGCCTAAGATGCTGGGCGAGGGAGGACAGATAGGCAGAGTGAAGGGAAAGATTTCATCCAACTCCCAATGAAGCCAATTGGTGTCTTGAGTGCTGACGACAGGGTAAGTAATTTCATATGTACTTAGGCATCTAAGTATCATACATTAACATCACAAGGAACTTCTGGGTGCTGTGAATTCCAGAGAGTCCATCCCTGCTGAGCACTGAATTTATCTGTAAGCACATAAGGAAAAAATCCAGGACCCATACTCTTCTAAAGTTATAGAAAAAGCACACAAAAGGTGTCAGAAAAACTGTAGGACTATTGCACAAACATTAAACAAGGCACAGACATATTAGACTGTCCAAGGCACCAGGTAAAATAAAACATGGCATCGTTGTTTAGGAAGGTCATTTTCCCAGAACACCATAATGATGAGAAATTTGAGTATCATATCTCATATTAATACCCACTGTAATCAACTGTAATAAAAAATAATATTAGAACTCAAGCTTAAATGTAAAGGAGGCAAATGAAGAACTTAGTAGAATTCTTGTTGCAAAATTATTCATCTTGGCTTTTCAATTACTCTGGAAATGCTCAGCTGTTTAATAAGCAAACTACTGGTATGTTATCCCTTAATAGCAGAAACAGAATTGGTAAGCCAGGCTGAAACCTGGCTGGGTGGATCGATTTTTTTATTAATACATTCGGCTTAGTAACATATGAAACACTGTTGGCCTTGTAAACTTTCCCTCAGCACTCTTCTGACAATTCAGACACATCCAACGAAGATTCACGCACCTATCAAAGGATTGCTTGAAATTATAATCATAGCCTTCAATGATGGGCTTGTCTTTGAGCCTGTTTCTTTCCTTTGTCTGCATTTACTTCCCTTCTCTTTAAGTTTTCGAACAAATTTTGACTTTCTCAGATTGCATAACATTATTATATTAGTCAAAAGATGAATAATTCCTAATTCTTGTATTCCTCATAGTCCTGTGCCCCAGTGAGGGGAAGAGAGCAAGTCTGAGGCACATCCTTATCAACAAATGCTGCTTCCTATTTTCATTCTCACACCAATCTTACTACATATACATTCCTAAGGCATTAAAAATACCTACAATCCTTTTCGCCAAATAACAAAGATCAGCTATGTAACATTTTCTGATTCAGTGTCTTGATTTAAGGTATAAACAGCGTTAGCAACTTTACCAAAGCATAACTAATTCAGTGCACTCAGTAAGCATAAAATTTTCTAACTCTTACGACTAACTGGAAAAAGACAACAGGGCCTTCCAACTCTAGCCCTACAGCTCAGTACCTGATATAAGCTGAAGGACAAAAAAGCAATGATACAAGGATTTAGATGGCGCTTCTTTCATTCACAGCACTGCTGTTTAATCAGTATATGACAAGAATCAAGACACTCTGCCTGAATGGTTTTATCCAGAAGTCTCAACTATCAGTGAACAAATGGACAGAGACCTGCATTAAAAGGGTGTGCATTAAAAAGTGTGCATTAAAAACTCAAAGTGTAGACATCGGTGGGTCACAGAAGGGTGTCAGCACTGCTAATCTGCTTCTTCTTCTTCTAGACCAGGTGAATCTCTGAAGTGGGCTCAGGTTAACTCCCAGAGCAGAGGCCTGTACGCAGCACTAAGTGACACGGTACTGGAGCAAACAGGAGCAGACTCCTGTGCAAGTGCTACTGTAGTTAAGGGACAGGCCTGCGCCAGGGTGTGCCAGCCAGCCAAAGCCACAGCCTGTCCGTGGCAGCAATCTCCTTCCAGCAATTCAAGCAGGGCACTGGTAGGAAGCAGCAGCTGTCAAGCTCCTTACATCTGCAATGTGATTAGGACAGAGGATTTAGGTATTTGGATTTAGGTATTTTAGATATTTACAGATTTAGATATTTGCAAGAAATGTTCCAACTCAGAAGGCTCCTGGAGACATATTTACTATTTATTGTTTTTTTAAAGAAAATTACCCACTGCATTTAGGTTTTATGGATTAAGAGAGAATCCTACAGGTAAAAAAATCATGTAAGCACAGAATGTTAGCTTACAGTGTAATGAAAACACATACCTTGAACATTAAGCTAGCTTAATGTCACTAATTAAACATACCCAACAACTTCCTACAGGAAAGTTGTCAAAAACTGATGAAACTATTCCCAGATTTTTCATATATAAATGAAGCATTAAGAAAAAAAAAAGGGGGGGGAAAGAATTGAAAATCAATGAAGAGTAAATAATACAAAAGTAAAAAATTTTTGTCTGGAAAAGGCCTCTGGAGGTCCAACACCCTGTTTAAAGCTGACCTAATTTCAACATTAGGCAAGGATCCCCACAGCCTTATTCAGCCAAATTTTGACGCTCTCCCAGGATCCCATAACTTCTCCAGGCAACACATTCCCTGATCCCTACCAACTCTCATCAAGAATAATTAATTGTCCTGCCTTCCTAACCAGCATTTCCCCATGCCCCCTTCTGACCACTGACTGCTGTCCTGCAACTGTGTGCCCCTGAGAGCCGCCTGGCTCCTGCAAGTGACCACATGCGGACACGTGGGCGGCCTGAGATCAGCCGCTGCTGGTGAAGGGGCTGAACTCAGCCCTTCCATCTCTCTGTCCTTGCAAGGTCGCCTCTTCCCCCCGCCTCCCTTCAGCACCATGCCTACTCAAGCACTTGAGAGTGAGAAAGACCTTGTGTGGGAGAGTTTCAAAACCATTTGGTATTGACTTCACACTGCTCCCACTACTAAGCTAACACCAAATGCTTATGAAAATTCCAGCCTACCAGCCCCCTAACTGAAAATACTATTAATAATTAAACAGATAAAAAAAAAAAAATATCCTTTTTTTTCTTCTTTCTATATTGCAGGCCCCATCTGTTGTCTATTAACCCTTAGTTTTTAAGGAAAAAGGCTGAAGCTCTCCCTGTTCTGTGATTCCTGGCAGGCTGACTATTTATAGTCTTTCTGAATGATTTTCTTTCATTTTTTGATAGGAGTGAAACAAGGTCCCTAACGCATTTTTATTTGTTCATAACACACTGAGTTGTCAAAATGGCTTTTCTGAGAAAATGGTCAAAATCCTGTGCATATCATAGAATTCTTGCACCTAATAGGTTTTGCCTAATAATAATTACACACAAGTATGTATTTGTAGGTGTGTATGTAAGTACAAATACAGCTCATTTCACTTGCATTTTGTGGATGAGATATCTGTTTTCTCCTCCCAGGTGATAATTTCAGACTATTAATCTTTTTCTACAAAAACACAAAAGAAGACAAAAGTAAAATGAATAATGTAAATCAAACTACATAAGATGGAAACTTATTCTTCAAAAGGGCTGACTAATCTTGTAGTCAAATCCTGTTAAAATATCTGAGCATCTCCAGAAGCAGAAGAAAGAGTACTGCAATTAGAGCATTATTTTCGGTAGTCAGTAACGCTGCACTGATACTAGACACTTCTGTTGACAGAGCAGACTGGCTGGGGACCAGCTTTGTGAAGGGTCCTGGTGGCTCCAAAGTGAATCCTACAGGCCCATCCAGTCTCAATTATTCTCTGACTTCACCAGTAAAGCCTAGGGCATATACTAAAAGCAGCTTTTCCCTAGTGACTGAGAGTTATTGTAACATTTTAGTTACATTTCAACACACACTTAAAGAAGTCTACTGGTCAAAATGTGGTTATTTTTAATAAAATTATTAACTACTGGTTTTAAGGTTAAGAAAATACTGAGATAATGCCGGAAAATAGCAAAACAATATGTAAGTTAAAAGCAGTATTTAGTAATATAACAGTAACTGGGACAATCAGTAGGAAGTCCTGAAAAACTTAGTTGACTGCCAATGACCAACCAGTGCATAGTAAAATTGTACACTGCGTACTAAGAGCTGTTGCACATGCACTGTGTATCAAAGATTTAATTTTTTTTATTAGCAGTAGGATAAATATACACCCAGTAGTAAGACCCAACTACCATTCAGAGTCACAAAACCAGAGCTTGTTACTTCTTGCCACAATGACAGGCGTGTAGTGCAGCTCCCAGCTCTGCTGGCCACCCCGACTCCCTGAGGAGAGCGGACGGCCGTGGAAGGAACCTGTCCCGGACAGACAGCCATCACACCCAGGTTCCTTCTTTAGACTGCAGGATTTCCAACTGCAGGACTTGGTGACAACAGCTCCATATCATCTCTGAATTTTAAAAAGGCCAGTGAATTCCAGCAAAAGGGAATATAAATGTAAGAAATAATCCTTAAATTCGGATTCTAGCAGATTTGGAAATATACAAACACACTGCTAGAAATTATCATCAACCTCAATGAGAAAAATCACTATTGACTTGAAAAAATACTTTAAAAAGTTCACTAGAGCAGAGTACGACAAAACATTTTGCATAATAAACAACTCATAGGGAATAAGAACACTAAATTCAAAACCTTCTACCACATCTCCTCAAAGCACCTTCCAGTATTTTTTCCAAATAAAAAAAATAGACATTTTAAGACAAAAATTGTTTTCCAAATGCTAATTATCATCATCTTTTTTGTTGTAAAGGTAACACCTTTTATGCGTTTTATCTTTCATATACTTTGGATGGGTGGATGCAGCCCTGTACAAAGGGACATGATAAAAGGGGCCAGGAAAACTTTACAAGCACAAACACCGCACATGAAACATGAATTTAGCCAGCAGTAACAGGAACGCCTTTTCACAACACTGGTGACTTTCACAAGGTCAACCAGCTTCAAATCCCCGAAGTGACTGACCAGCCTCAGTAGCAGCCAATTAATAGCTGCACATAGGCAAGTCACAAATAGAATAAATAATGTGTACTAGGGAAAATGCAGTGTTTACGGGAAATGTAGTGCACCGTGCAGGCTTTTCACACACCAAATGTAAACAACTGCCTGATCAGCCAGCAAAGAGCTGTTTTTTCTCCCCTCACATTTAGATGAGCACCTTATTAACAGGCGTAGTGAAGCTCTAGGACTTTCAGAAGTACTGGTGGAGGAAGAGGCTTAATACTCTAATTTAATACGTCTAATTAAATTGTTAAAACCTGGAGAAGGGGAGAGGGCAAAATTTTAATCTCTGTAAAAACCTTGGCAAGGTTTAGACATAAGAAAAATACCTGTATCCAAATCAACGTCCTCTTCCAGGATAGCAAATCAGATAAAAACTGAGCCCTGACTATAAGGTTATGAGGCATCAGCTGGGCAACATCAGGAGAAAGAATCTTCTCCTTGGAGGAGGCATGGTTCTCTGTATTTCTGTTCACTCTTCCACAATGTCTGCAACTCTTATTTACATTTGGACTTGGAAAATACTATCTATACTTTGTATTTCTGTTAATATTTTTTTGTGGTTTTAGCAGATTTCTACATAATTGATTACATAATATAATTACAGACATTACATAATTACATAACAGTAATCCACTGCTACAAATGCAGTAGTCCTAAAAGCAGTATACTTAATAACTGTCATTGACTAGAAGCTCTAAATGATTCTGTTGGGATCGAGACCTGTAACAGAATGCTTCTCTATGAAGTTACGTTGGCTGATGAAATCAGAACAAGATGATGTGTGCAAAGGGGATGTTTCTTTGACTTTCAGCAGATGAGGAGTTCCCTTTCACATCTTATACCCCTTCTCTCCCAAACTGAAATAAATTCAAACAATTTCTTTGCTCCATTTCTCACCATCAATCTGGCAAGTTGAGTAGTAAACCCCCCATAGTACCATATGGCAGAAGACAGCTGAGATATAAAAGCATTGTGTAATGTCAATCCTAATGAGTGATAGAAATAAAACTCAAAGAGCTAAATATCTGGCTTAAGCATCAAAAATTCACAGTTAAGGATAAAAGCCTATTGTGTAGCCAAGGCCAAATATTTCCAAATTGTAATTCCATACCTTGCAGATATGTGGTACCACTTTTGCTCTCTGAAGCAGCCTGACTAAAAACATGCATTCTCCAAAACTCTCAATAAAAAGCTCAGCAATGCTATCAGCTATGCCTAATTGCTCAATGCTGCTGGAAGAGAAAAGGAATGTAAACACATGCATTTATCTTTCTCCATTTGAGTAGAGATGAATGGAAGAAAGAAGAACTAGAAGTTATTTGCAGACTCTCTTCAGTACAGTTTATCACATGTAAAAATTCAGCTGGAAAATGCAGATAACAAGAAACAGAGAAACACTTAGCATTTGAGGAAGTGCAGGGTTTAAGACCCTTCTCAAGTGTTTTAGTTGTAGTTTTGCTCAACATCAAATATACTACTGATAAATCTGAGAGACAGTTTCAGTGCTAGAAGGCACAGCAAGTAAGCTCCTGCTCCCTCCTATCCCTTCTGCTCCCTTTTAAAAATATTCCTATAGCTCAATCTTTTCCACTAACATCGTAAGACAATCAGATATGGTAATACCTGAAAAGGTTTCCTTCCCCTCCCACCCCCCCTTTTACCTCTGGCTTCTTTTAGAATACACTTGAACATTGGAGAAAATTAAGTCTCCACCAAGAGCTGCAGATATAAAAAAACATCTGCATGGGCCTAGAGTTATACAAGCATCACAAACTGACACAGGTTTGGGCAGAACAAAAGGTACAGAATATTCTACAGAAAATACTTTATCTTACAATGTACGAAACAGAGAAACAAGTACCGAGGGAGGAACCTAAGCCTCCTAAAGAGTCCTCATGCTAGGCTGGTATGTTACACGCATTCCTCAAAGAAATCAATCTTGATCTTTGTGTGCATCTCCATTTAGTTGACATCAGCAATGAAGGTTTTTGAAGTCAGTTTCCAGGTGGTCCCTCCTCCTGTACTCTGCCCTGCAAATAGGCCTTACAGTGCACAAACTGGACTGCTTTTAAATTAAGCTAAGCCAGAAGATCCACTCCAACTACTAATGGGCACTCAGTCCACACCACTAAACCAGACCCAGCTGCAGCCCTGCATGGCCAGAAGGCACACGCTGCACTCACTCTACTGATCCGCTGCTTCCTGGGACCCACTCTCCAGGTTGACATAGGCACAGCCATCAAGACTCCCATACCCACTATCCAACTTCTCCCTAAACTGAGTGTTTGGATCCGACTTCTTAAGAAATACTAGTATTTAAGACTGGAATAAATTAGACTTTACTCTCTGGATTATAGACTGATGTTTTATACACGTTTTCACAACTAATAATACTTTTAATCTGAAATGTGTGCACTTATTGTTTCTTTTTAGAACAAAGTCGTGAAGTTTATGTTCAGTGAATCTGTCTGCCCTATATATTTGTCCTCTTGACATACATGTTACCTATTACTACATTTTGTTAATTTTGTTTCATTATTGTGCATGCAAAATGAAGACTAAGAATCCTTATCTGCTTTGCTTCCAATACTTGGTTCCACGCCTACAAGCATGTGAGTTTCAGGAATACTCTATAGTGTGACTTTTCCCTTTTTAAGGTTCCCAACTTCACTGCAAGTCTGCTGTTCTATTTAGACTTGTATCACCCAGCAATGAAAGCAGCCAACAGCAGCAAGCTCACAAATGCAGAATAGATTACTGATCCAAGATCTTTAGTAGGCAGAATGCTTCATTTTCAGTCCGTCAAGTACCAAAAAGTTTCCTACACGGTTTACTCCACAAAATTATTACAGGCCACTCCTCTATTAATTCCTAATGGAAATTGAAACATGGAAGATGTCAATTACCATTTAATCTAGTAAGAGACATTAATTGAAAGGATTTACTATAAAACATACCTCGGAATGTAAAAAGCACGTTTGCTAAGACACCGAATGCCAGCCTCGAGAGAGTGACGATGTTAGAAACAGCACCCTGGACAGCAACCCGGCTGTCCCGTCTGATGCTCTGATGATGGCTGCCAAGTACTTAATTATAAATGTTACCCCGACACCATTTTGCATGGTTTTAAGTCGACGAAATTTTTGTGTAATACCTGAACAATTAGAGATTAATTCAAAATCACTAAATAAATATTGCTGAGAAGACCAATGTTTCACTTCAGTTTTGCCGTCAGGTAAAAAGCAGAAACAAGTTTTGAGGCCCCTGTGCCACTCAGAGAAGAGTTTTATGCTCTGACTTGTTCCTAAGATCCAAAGAATGTATGAAGCATAAATTCTGAGTGAAGGGGCAAGAAGGAGAAGTTAAAGGAGTAAAAGAAACTGCTTCTCCACATGTTCACTTATACATAGCTTAACAGTGCTCTTAGCTTTTCCTTAGAGCCATCACTTACAGCAAAAGATTTTGCAGACTCATATTCTAGCAGGCAGTGAACAAATAAAAAATATAAGTGATCTGAGTCAAACAGTTTACAAATCAAGAATGAGACAGGAGAGAACAGATGAATACAGCAAACAGATGGGAAAAGAAAAAGGGAAGAAATAATGAGACAATACTTGTTAAAAGGCAGTCTGAGAGCACAATCTAAAGTGACTGTTGTTAAACGTTCCACAAATATCATGAATGCAGAGTTCTACACAGGCATTTGAGGATGATGAACTAACTTGGCAGACATTTATGGGTAACCTTTTTGTTGAGTAAAAAGGACAGAGGTGATTTTCTAAACACTTTACTAGACAGAGGCAAAGCTTGGAACAGACTGATTTGGGCCCTAGTTGTCTCTTCTTCTAGGCTACAAAAAGACGACCTAGGCCACAGAGATCCAAGAAGAGAAAAATTAACTATGTTATATTTGATGAGGCAGAGAAATTGAGTTGAAAGAGATGTTGAAATGACAAGCCAGAAATCTAGTTTTTATGGAACAGTTTTCAATGGTTATAAAGGGAATGTGTTTAGCGAAGACTACAGGCAAGGGCCACAGTAATCAACAATGACAGAACAAGATTAAGAAATTTAACTCTTCTGTCAGAGCAGTGATTTTATCTTAGAATGTCACTACAAAAAGCACACTCACTTTGCCCGCTTGGGTCAACCAGAAGTCATAGAAATGGGCCTGCTTCAGCACTAAGCCTGAGCTATCAAACCCTGCCAGATTCCTTCAGGCAGAATGTAACAGCAGATAGGAAAAAAAAAAACCCAACTGCTGAACTCTTACTGTGAAGACTTCCCAGAGAAAAGTTGTACAAAGAGAAGTGGGCAAGACAGCAATGACAGAAATTTAGGGAAGACGGTGAAAACTCAGCTGTAAAGGTAAGAGGAGGGAGAATAACACAGAAAGGATTAGAGACAAGCGTATGATCCAGGAGAGGGCTGAGTCATGAAAGCCCAAGGAGGAAAGGATTTCAGGAATGGAACACGGTACAAAATGTTAAAAGCATGCAATGGCTTTCAGAGGATAAATGGCATTTGTTGTGACCTTTTCTTTGGTATTATTTCCTAAGCAACACAGAAGTCATTCAGCAACACCCCCCCCAATGACTGTCATAGGACTCCTAACAAACTACCAGAATGCTCAGTCACCAAGAGTTATCTTTAACAACCCTGTAAGTCATGAAAAATAACTGAAATCTTCACAATGACGCTTCCTCCCTACTTCTAAGAAAACATTATTAATTATTAGACTTCATAAAAACAAGCTCAAGAATATTTTTATTGATATTTACTATAAGCCACGAACATCCTTCTGCTCATAGGAGCACTAACATGAAAAATCATCAACAGACAAGATATAAAGGCTCCCATCTCATTCAGCTTCCAATGACACCAAAACCTACAGAATATGGACTCTACTGGCCCTCTGCAATGTAAGAATTCAGCAGGAATTTCACACAGCAATGAGAACTATATATTTTAACCTTTATAGGTTATTTATATCCAAAGAGGAATAAAATAAGTGAAGGCCAATAATATTACTACACCAAATCTGAGGAGCAGTATCTGCCTATGTTTTATGAGATCTGTTGCTTTTTGGGTGGTTTTTTTTGCGTGTGTCCTGAACACTGGAAGATAGACTTTTGAATAAGGCAGTGGAAAGCAACTCACAAACTATGAGATGACTTTGTTGCTTGACCTGATTTTTCTCAGATAACTATGTGCAAGTAGATGAAGTTAAGTTTCTTTTCACTTTTTTCTGAGTAGGTATATTTTTCATCCAGTTACTCTTTTCTAGCGTAGGAGTGCAGTGAAAATAAGGATCGCCTAACACAATACTGACTTAAAAATCTAATCGTCCAACCAATTTGTCAGAAGTGACTTGACTTTCAAAGGCAAGAAGATGCTGAACCTTATCCAAGTTTGTTAATTAATAGCCTCTCTAGATAAATTCCTTCTTACTGTTGTACTTGATTACTAAATCTCTCTGCTTCAAGGCAACAGATGGCTTAAGTTCTTCCAAAATTAAAAAGTCCAGAACTCTCCATACTACAACAATCTAAATTTAGTCAGATGCTTAATATTATTTTTTAATTGAGTAATAAAGCAGCCATGAATAGATGGAAAAATTCACTCTTGCAATTTTCTGGACAGTTGCAACTTCAGAAAATAATTTATACATTCTCCTTGTTTAGTAAATCGTTGATCAGCACTAGAAACATACAGAAAAGCACCAAATCCTTGACACCAAATCTAAAACTGTTATGACAAGAATGCGTCAATCAGAAGCTTCTTTGAAAATTATGATGGAGAATGTTCGACTAACAAGAAAACAACAGCACACTACACACTCTCAAGTTTTCAGTCTGGTACCTTCAACTGCTCCTTCCACTTTTTACTCCTTTCCAACAGAAGGGGACAGCCTTTCTGAACTGACCTAGATTATTTGTATAGTTTAAATGAAGGCCACAGTAACCATTTTCTTTGGTGACTATACACTGAAAGATTCTAAACACAAACACCACTTATTTTCTCCTATTTCTCTGGCATCATGACCTGAGGGCCACCAAAGTCAGCAGAAACCTTTTAATTGATTTGAAAATGTGTCCTCTGACCCTGATGTTGCTAAGATCTGCACAGACAGATCCTTGCTTCAACAACTGCACATTTCTTTGTGGAATCAGGGCTACTAAAATACAGCGGTTGATTCTTTGTAGCAATATTGGATTTTACTGCATTCCAAGTTGTCGAAAAGGCTGCAGGGTTTCTTTATCAAATTACACTAACCCCATAAAAAGAAAAATCTAACTTTTGGCATCGTACGAAAGTGTGTATCAAAATCCAAGTGCAAAACAAACAGGTCAGTTGCCAGAACTCCTGGCCCAAAACAAACATCAAGCTGCTCACATTAGCACTTCTGAACAGATCACGTTTACTATTCACTTATGTTTTCAAACTATATTCTTAAAAGAGCTATTTAAAGTTTCACTCCAACTGTGTTTGTTTTCCTCCTCTAGAGCTTGTTGTACCTCACGTTTATTATCTTACTCTTTGAAATGTTTTCAAAACATTGAGCTTGACAACTTTAAGGTAGTTTTTTTTTGGTACACTGTTGCTTCTGAGTGCATTCTGCTTTCTCCCAAATTAAGCCACTGAGAAGAATTCATCAACGTGTCTATTACACTAACTTTTTTGTTTTAAACTTAAAATTTCAATCCATTCATAAGTGGCTGTTCTATTAGAATTTAAAAGAAAGAATGCCAAACCTCTGGGAGCAGAAATTCAATTATATGTATGTGTCCACTGGTGCTGAGGGAGAAGCTGATCTACATGTGGAAACTACAACACAGAATTCTCCATTGGTTTATGTAAGAAAAATAGCTTTTGTCTGCTAAAATGGCCAGTATAAGAATATAAAACTACTAATCTGAATTTCAATTAGAAATAGGACAAAAAAAAGAAATGCACTTTCCCCCACTCAATTTTCCCTAGCATGCATCTCATCATCCTGAAAAGCATGGTTTAAAATATATCTTAAAATAAAACTATTAATATACTTTTAGCATGGCTACTAAAAAGGGCGACAGTTTTCTGTCAGTTTTACAAAACACACACACACACACAAAAGAAATTTGGGAACCCTTGATTAAATGTAACAGTTACTCAGAATTATCTGTTTGACTATTAAGAAAATATTTGTATAAAGTATTACCAAATTCATACGTAGTATGTATCCTTCCCAGAAGCTCTTAGAAGGTGTAACTGTAGAGATGTCCTAGATACAAAGGCTATCCCACCAGACATGCATAAATGCAAGACATACATACTGTAGTCTCACAGGCACCTTGGATTTCACTGCATTGCTACGAGTACGGACAGCAATGAGATACTTGATTCTCAAGAAAAGCCCGTGTACCGCAATAAGCGATCCCAGTGGAATAATATACTCCTGCCTGCCTTAAACTTAGCTGTCTACTGAACGCGAGTCTCATATTAAAGGTACTCTGGTACACTGCAGGAGTGTTGAGAAGTTAATTTTCTTGTAGGAAAGAATCATCCCAATAGCAGGACAGAAAGGTGCCCAGTCCTGCAGTTCTTATTTACAGGAGCTGCTCCCCTAAAATCTGTGAAATCACAGGAGATAAAAATGCAGGCTCCATCTCACAGTTATGATCAGAGACTAATCTGTCGATTCATGTACATAAAGTTACTTACACTAGTGCATTTAAGTTTTGACCTTGTTTGGAGAAATATCAGAACCCTTTGGTACACAAGGTTTACTACTTACAACTGTATTTTGATTCCAAAGCCAGTAAACTACTTTAAGTCACCAAAATTACCTAATTATTTCATAACAATTCAGCTGCATATGAGACTAATAGCAGCCCTAGATAGGTTGCTATAAAATACATGCTCAAAAGCACCAGCATGATTTATTTAAATATAAATTCTGAAGTACCTGTATATAACAAAGTTTGTAATTCAGAAGAAAACTAGATACATTTGGCAACATTATTTCTCACTTCAATTCACTTTCTTTTGTCCACATATTTAAAATATACTAAAACTTAATTTTTTTTTTTATTTTATGCCTCTGTGCTTAGTTTTCAGAGATGACGACTGCATACAAAACTAGTTTAATAACAATAGAATATCATAGCTATTTGGAAATACATTATTCCAGGAAGACTCCTCCTGTGTCACATTTAATTGCCTTTGAAGATCCTGCCATTTGAATCTGTCTTCTGGAACATGCATTTCATCATTATTTTTTAGCCTTGTTACATCAATCACCACAACTGCTACAGAAGATTTCTGGGCTGTGAAGTGATAATTTGTTCCAGCGATATTAATGAGGCAAGCAGTGGTCTTGAGGGAGGTGACAGCCCATTGCTTTACAGACGGCAGCAGACTAAGGTGTTGTACTATACATAGTTTGAAACGTATCACTGGAGGTTTCAAAATACTATACGCTATGTCTTAAGGTATTTTTGCCACCCATACTACCAATTACTCATGGAGTAACATTACATCCCTTGTCATGGTGCCCGTCCCTTGGAGAAGCAACACCAACGGTAGGAGGTTTGGTGCTTCTGAGAATGATGCTACAGAACCAGAAAAGAAAAAAAAAAAAAAAAAAAAAAAAAAAGAGATTTGTTGATGCTATAATGGCATTCCCAGTATACTGCTGCAGGAAGCAGTACATCTGGAAACAACAGATGGTCTGCGTTTAAATGGGAGTGAATAGAGTATTTTAATACCCACACATCTCTAATTCAGTTCTACAAGTTTGATTTCTATGTTTTCTCAGATTATGGAGTGTTACAGGATCTGTATGACAGGCTTTACCCATATTACTGTTACTATCAACATTGCCAGCTAAAACCCTAATGTTGTACTATCTTTATCTGTGAACTCTGACTTAGCCATATGTGCACTTCCAGAAAAGCAGACTTGGTCTTTAAAACAAAGCTTAAACCAGAAATTCATATGAAGTAAAATACTATCCATTACAGGCCAGATGCTCTACCACCCTGAATCATTCATGATCACCTATTTAGCCTTTTGCACTTACTTTATGATATACTTTGTACAGGTACACGTGGTTCTACACAATAATTTTAACTAAAAGGAAAAAGAAAGAAAAAGAAGATGTCAGAGAGAGCACAGTCAGGAATCTTTTACATGTATCCTTTCCACATAAATGCCTCAAGCTCTTAACTGATTTATACATAAGAGCTACTTACAGGCATTCTAAAGAATAATCCTAACCGTGCATGATTTACATTTACACATTTTAACTCAAAGAAGGAGAGGAAAGAGGATATGGCCGTCTGCGTAATTTCAAAGCCTTCTGTGGATAACAGCTAGTGCTACCAGCTCTCCCAGTTACTAATGCCAGATTGAACCATTTGTAACTGATACATAGGGAAGGACTGGCTAAGAGCTAGAAGATAAGCTTCTTGAAAAAAGACCACATAGACTTTTTAAGCAGAAAGCACAATTATCTTCCTGATGATTAATCTCCAGCAGAAATATAAAATGGAAAAGGTGAAAGAGGTGCAAATCTTCTAAGAACATTTAGCTTTATCTTCTTTTCAATAGCATGCATTCAAGGTATTGGATTTTGAGCCTGACACATCCTAAGACAAATTTAACAGGTATGCTATACTGATCTAACAAAATATATATACACTTGGAAACATAAAAACCAGTTCCTTATAGATGGCTGAAATTGAAAATTTGTTCAAGCATAATTAGCCCTTATGCCTTGGTAATATAGAGGTCAGCATCTGTTTAAAGTAGGATTTGACATCAGTTGAAGCATATGGATAGGAATCCAAACTCTTTTTCTCATTAAAAATACACCATTTAATTTGGCTCGGTTCAGGACGATTAGCAATATGTGCTCAAAGAGAAGCTTACAATTGGAACAGGGAGAGTTGGCTCGGGCAGAAGACCATGCATAGAAGAGAATCCAGAAACTCATAGAGATGGCCTGTATACACTCTGCCAGACTCTTGTTAATGCTATTAGCTCTTCATTTTCATAAGCACTCAGATATATTAAGTAAAAACATTCAGCCAACAAGAAGCATATAATAACAATTACATATAAATAAATCAAACATATTACCTCCCTAAAATACCCATAGACGTATCTTCCAAGCTTTCTAGAAATAACATATTTCCAAAAACAAAACCCACCCTGAGGTTATTTACACCTAAACATTACTAAAAACAATCAGACAAAATATACATTTGAAGAAGAAACACAAATTGCTCTGATTCATGGTTTAGAAGAATACACAAATACATTGCCACATCTAAGGCTTACACAGTTATCGAACTGTAAGGTTCAAAGAATGTTGCAACACAAGTAGTATGTTAGAAATTTTAAAATAAGTCCTAGCACTTCCCAATACCTGTCCTAATAGAAGTTAAAAGAAAAAAAAAAAACCCACAACCCAAAATAAAAACACAGAAACCCCCCACCCTGTCATCTTAACATTCTCCTCTCTAGAACTTCCATGTATGCACAGAAGTTACTGTGCAGAATGATAACCCATCATTTTGTACTGACATCAGAAGGTGCTGGATCCAACATTTTAAAAATAATTAGCTGTTTAATACCATTAAGGGTTTTCAAAGTTATTCTGAAACTTACTACTGCAACCTCATCTGGTAGCAAATGTAGCAAACTAGTGCCATTAGCAGTAAAGCTGATTTAGCATACATTTATCTAAACATCTTCTCCCTACTGCCTCATAGAATTGCAAAAAAAAAAAAAAAAAAAAAAAAAAAAAAAAAAAAAAAAAAAAGAAAGGAACCAAATGCAGCGTATTTTTTCCACAGTAACATACAATTTAAAAATCACAGTAAACTCACTGCTGTAACTTTATGTTTCACTTGCCATAATTCAACTGAAGTTATTTGGGACACTGGAATTCAGTGGCTTGAACTTTAAGACTTCAAGACTGGATTTAGCGCAAACCTTTAAAAAGAAAGCAAAAACTAATTTCATCTAACTTCCTTGCATTTCCTCATTTTATGTGCTTAATATTTTATATATAACCTTGCTATAAAAAAGACAAACAAACCAAAGAGAGTACACCCATGCCTCTTTCTACGACACAAGTATCTTCTGCCCATTCACTGTTTATGAATCGGATGATCTGATAACATGAGACAGCCAAACATTGCCAGAAGCGCTATTACTCTGTCATGATATAATGACGGCGTATTTGCTCACAGCTTTCCCTGCTTTTAAAGAAAGTGACTGAGAAATCACTTTTCCATGCATCAATATTTCTAGCAATGATGCTGGTACAATAGAGGATGCAGACTCTCTCCCTATGCTCACAGGAGTACAAGTTCACTTGTGCTTCATTTTTAGGTTTGATTTAGCAGGACCGCTACCAAAAACCTTGCCTTGGGGCTCTTGATAAAAACCCTTTCATGTTTCCAGGGCACAGAGTTATGACATAAAAATGCAAACATCATCCTTTCTAGCAACTCTTCTCTTATTCTTACTAACAAATTGTTAGAAACAAGGTAGACTTCAGTGCATCTTCTCATTTACTATTAACACATTCATATAACAGTCTCACATAAAATTTACCTTTATTATAAAATATGCTTTTTGTTAATAGGCTCATTAGATTGTGTTTAATTGCAGACTCTTCTTTGCCTATTGGAATAATGAATCAAATTTTGGAAAAAAAATGCTTTGCACTAGAGCTTGTTTCTGGGTAATTTAAAACCCCATGATACACTATTCTTTGGCTGTCAGTCTGAAAAGCAGAATAAGCTAACCAGACCTCTGCTCCTTCTTAATAGGACTGACTGCTCTCATCAAATATGTGGAAGAAGAAAGGAAAACAGGCGCTTATATTTCTTCCCCCTTTGGATTTTTCAGCTGGGGAGAATACACTTACCAAACAGTTGCAAGAATATCAAAGTAAAACCTAAATCTTCAGCTGCATAATAAAATCATTTTCAAAGGGTATTCTTTCTTGGTGTGCTGAATATAACATTATTAACATGTACTTAGAGTGGCACTGTAATTTACCACTGGTTTGAAGGCATAGTAAAGCAACAGGCATGGTCACACAACATGTAACTTTCTAATTCCAAGAATTTGCCAGCTTCCAAGCAACAATTGATTAAAAGAACTCAAAAAAAATAAAAACTACAACCAAACCCACAAAAAACACTCAAAACAAAACACTCCTCCCCCCTCCCCCATTAGGCCTATTATTCTACGAGACACCTTCATATCATAACGATTGCTTCCAAAATTCAATGTATGCAAAATTTTGGTATATGGAAATTCATAAGGATTCAATATGATGGAAAAAGACAGACATAATTTGTAAAGTAGTACAGAGACACAAACAATAATAACAAGCCATTGCATTAGGAGACATCCCACATGTATCCCCTGTAAAACATGCAAGGGACATTTAAAGATTCCAATAATGATAACTACAACTTTCCCATTATTTTTCAAAATGGCATATTTGTAAAACTGTCTAAAATAGTAGCATACTAGGTGGAATAAGGGTTACAGTAACTAATTTCACAATATCTCAATAAAGCCCAAGTAGAACAGTGATTTAACCAATACGTGGTCACTGAAACTAGGATTGTTTCAACTGCTGGATTTGTACAAAAAAGTAACAAACCAAAAAAAAGATATCAAAATTTGAAAATAATCAATATCGATACAAAGGAAGGAAGCTGCAGCACCTGCCTTTATGCAAAATCACCATTCCTAGTATAAAAGTCTTGGAACATCTTTAAAACTTCATGTGGGAGCCAGGGGACTGGCTTGTAGTTGCGACTGGAAACACCATTTCTATGAAAATGCAAAATACTAGACCTTCACAACTTTTAAATGATTACTAGACCTTCAAAACTTTTAAATTATCTGGTCTCATAAAAGACGACCTTAATTTGCTGGGTGAAGACTGAATTATAGTAGTTACGCTTATTTTAATCTATAAATAAAAAATAAATACAAAAATACTCCATTATGCCATGACAAAACAAACACCATGGGTTAACCCCCATAGGCAGCTCAGCCCCCATGCAGCTGATTGCACACTCCCCTCCAGTGGGATGAGGAAGAAAACCAGAAGGGTAAAAGTATGAAAACTCGTGGGTTGAGACAAAGATAGTTTAAAAGTTAAAGCAAGAGCTGTGCACACAAGCAATGCAAAACAAGGAATTCATTCTCTACCTCCCATCGCAGGCAGGTGGTTTAACCATCTCCAGGAAAGCAGAGCTCTATCTCCCATAACGGTGACTTGGGAGGACAAATGCCATAATTCTGAATGTATCCCCCCCCCCCCCCCCCCCCCGCCTTCCTTCTTCATCCCCCAGCTTTCACTGCTGAGCACAACATCATATGCTATAAGATGTCCTATAAGATAAGATATCCCTTTGGTTAGTCAGGGTCAGCTGTCCCGGCTGCATGGCCTCCCAACTTCTTATGCCCCCCCAGTCGGATCGCTGGTGGGGAAAAGTGGGAAGCAGAAAAGGCCTTAGGGCTCTGCAAGCACTGCTCAGCAATAACTAAAGCATCCATGTGTTATCAACGCTGTTTTCAACACAAATCCAAAACATAGCACCATATAAGCCACTGTGAAGAAAAGTAAATATATCCCAGCCAAAAAGCAATACAACAAATCACATTTTTAATAGAAAGAGTCACTGATAAAGTTAGTTTCAATTCAAGGGTTCAGGAATAATTCCATTTTAACTTTGATAGTTTGGATACTTTTGGATTAACCGAGAAAGTCAGAAAAACTGAGCTTGTATTCAAAATTTCCAACAAACAAAATGCCTGGTGCAGCACAGAACAAAATATCATCAGGAAAAAACACCTAGAAGCCTTGTGACTACTGAGATACCTACTTCTCTCCTGGCAGGGAGCGGGTACCAGGGGTCAGGCAGCAGCAGCTGCCTGCAGAGCTCCAGCAGTCCTGCCTGTTAGTACCTCCGGCAAGAATAAGGCCTGTTTTTCATGTCCTGACACCGCACAAACATTGCTCCCTGTGTTTCAACCAATACTTTAACATTTATTCTCGTAAGAAGAGACAGTAATTCAGCAAGTATCGAAAGTTTAGAAACTGGAAATCAAAACAACAATTTTAACTACCTTCAAATCCTAACACAAGCCTCACCTCTTTTCAGTAATCAAAACAGTTTAAATAACTGATGCACAATAGAAGACGTTGATTTTTTCAACAGAAAAAGTTCTCTAATCCAAGAATACAGAAAAATAATTTTGCTTTGAACAATTCTCTTTCTTTCTGTATAATCATTACAATATAAAGACAATAGAGAAGATTTCACGCATCCTCTTATAATCACTACAAAAAGACTACTATGAATGTTCTTCTCCTAAAGCCAAATAATTCACCTACAGAAATTTGTTTAGAACATGGTTTCAGGAAATATTCTTAATGAGAAACCATAGTTTGAGAGATATGAATGAAAAACACAGTCCTAATTATCTTATAATGAAGTAAATACATATGAAAGCTTTACATACCATATTCCTTCAAAGCCAACACAGATTTAGATTATATCCTCTCATTACAGAGTAGGAGATTTTGGTAAAATATGACGTCTACAAGAATGCAGAAAAATTACCTACTGTACATTGCCTTCAGAAGCTGTTGGTTTTACCAAAACCTAAACTGCTAACACTTTTTGAAGACAAAATCTTACACTAAAGCCCAGCACATACACGTAAAGGAGTCAAACCCAACTCCTGTCTTCATTTGCAGCCATTTCCTATGCCACTAATAAAACCAGTGAGGTTCCTGTGGGAAATTAAGATGAACAAATAAAAACTTGTAACAAACAATAATGACTTGTTCTTCTTCATTCCATACTAATAGTGATTTGCTTGGCTATATAGTAAAGCTACATATAGACAAAAAAGCATTCCCTATAAGAAGACTGCAGTATTTTTCAGTCCTTAAGATGAAACTAATAGAGATGTGTTTCCACTTTTCATTTGCCATTTTAGACCAGACTTAAACCAGACAAAGCCAGTAATGAATAACACTGAGAGGTAAGTCAGAAGGAATTATAGGTTCTTTTATCACACCTCTCCCAGCTGGCACATTAATTGAAAAGTTCACAACTATGAGTTAATCAAAAAATTAACCTGGAATAAACAAACACATTTTTACTAGAAGATATTTCAGGCCTTATTTTTACTATATTAACAAAAAAAAATTAAAATACATGATTTGACTTCCAGATATGACAGATCTAATTAAAAGAATGGAAGACTACTATGATGTCAGTCTTAGCTTTTTCTTAGCTTAGTTTCTTAGCTAGCGTATATGCAACAAGTATAGATAGTTTTACAGGCAGATTCCTTCTCAAATCTCAATGAGATCACTATTTCTGAAAAACTACTTTAATTAACTTAATTCTCTGTATGAAATCTACACGGTACTACTCCTTATTAATAAACATCTTAATCACGGACTAGTACAAGGATGAGAAACAAGAAGAACATTGCCACCTAGCTGTTTCAACAGTGCCCATAGAAGATGGCACATTTGGCTTAAGTCTCTCAAATACTCCAGAGAAAAATCGGTCCAAATCAACCATGTAGGAAGAGCTACCTATAAACACAGAGTAAGAGTAAGTCTCTGTTGCTTCTATCTTACCAGCTCTGAAAGCAGCTGGTCACACAATATGTACAATGAAAGTTCTTTCAAAAAAATTATTCAGTACAATCATGAATCAGTGTCTGATACCATCTTTCATGAGTTCTCAGCAGAAAGTCAAATAGATTAACATATAGGCATATACACTGACATTTGTAAATTAAACAGCACTGTGAAATTCCTGCAATATCTGAAACATCCTTAGATAAGATATCCATGTATATGTAAATAAGTGATTACCTCTGATGGACAGATGTGTTTCTTCAAAATACATTTCCTGGATTTTTGTTTTAAATATATTTAATAAAGGTTACATTTGAAAAATAGTCCCTGTACAATTTACAAAACACAACTGGCTACACACATGCAGTACAACGACTTCCCAGAAAATTCAGGACAAAGCAAACCAGCTGAAGCCTGACAATGCAGATGCCCAGCCTGGTATTTTCTGAGTAAGTAATTGTAAGAAATGCCACAGTGGAAGGGCATCCTGCCCTGTCCCACAGTCCAGCAGGAACAAAAGCAAGCCTAACAGAACTGGCACATCATCTGCTCAGCAGCTGTGCGTTCCTGTTCCGCATCTCTGCAGCCGGGAGCTCATGCATTCCAAAGCATTTGGTAGTTTCTCTCTTCAACCTAATACACTAAATTTAGGGAGATGTAGTACTGAGTAAACAATCAGAAAAGGGAATAAAGCTTCTGTATAGCTGCAAGGTTTCAGCCAGTGATTTGATCCCGCTCCCCTATGAAAATTTGTATCATCTTTAATCTAGAATAAAGCCATTCTCTGAGGAATGGAACTAAGTTATGTTAGGAAATGAGGTGTAGCAACACAAAATGTCAAATTTTATAAAGGTTTCCATTAAAACCTGAACCTTTACCAGATAGCTGCTGGTTACTCCCTAGCACTGCAGAGAAGATCTGGCACATCACCCATAACAGCGGATAAGACGCATTCTTCAGGAAATCACCTTTATTTCTTTTGTCTTTAGAGAAAACAAATTTTAAAAATTGCTTAACCTGTATTTAGCTCTTCTACTTCTAGACCTGAACCTACAAAAAGCTAAGCAAGCGTCATGCTTCACACAGTACACATCCTTTATCCACAAAAGAAGAAATAAGTACCTACCTATTTCAAAGCTTGCAGTCAGCTAAGGATAAATCATAGAGTAGTTTGGGTTGGAAGGGACCTTAAACATCATCTAGTTCTAACCCCCCTGCCATGGGCAAGGATACCTCCCACTAGACCAGGCTGCTCAAAGCCCCATCCAGACCGGCCTTGAACACCTCCACGGATGGGGCACCCACAGCTTCTCCGGGCAACCTGTGCCAGTGCCTCATCAACAGGAAAAATTTTCTTCCTTGTGGATGAAAAGTTGGACATGAGTCAACAATGTGCGCTCACAGCCCAGAAGGCCAATTGTATCCTGGGCTGCATCAAAAGAAGCATGGCCAGCAGGTCAAGGGAGGTGATTCTGCCCCTCTACTCTGTTCTCATGAGACCCCGCCTGGAGTACTGTGTCCTGCTCTGGGACCCACAACACAAGAAGGACATGGACCTGTTAGAGCGGGTCCAGAGGAGGGCTACAAAAATTATCAGAGGGCTGGTGCACCTCTCCTGTGAGGACAGGCTGAGAGAGTTGTGGTTGTTCAGCCTGGAGAAGAGAAGGCTCTGGGGAGACCTTATTGAAGCCTTTAAGTACTTAAAGGGGGCCTATAAGAAAGACGGAGACAATCTTTTTAGTAGGACCTGTTGCAATAGGACAAGGGGTAATGGTTTTAAACTGAAAGAGGGTAGATTTAGACTAAATATAAGGAAGAAATTTTTTACAATGAGGGTGGTGAAGCACTGGAACAGGTTGCCCAGAGAGGTGGTAGATGCCCCATCCCTGGAAACATTCAACGTCAGGTTGGACGGGGCTCTGAGCAACCCAATTTTGTTGCAGATGCCCCTGCTCGTTGCAGGTGGGTTGGACTATATGACCTTTAGAAGTCCCTTCCAATGCAAAATATTCTATGATTCCAAGTAGCAAGCAAATATCTTAGAACCATACATCTTACATACATGCACAAAGAAAGCAGGAATCACTATATGAATTCTAACACTTCAATCCATGAAACACTGCATAAAACTCCTCTTAATTTTTACAGTATACGTGAAAAAAAAATCCTGGGAGAAAAAGGGCGGCTCACTACAAAGTTAATCTTGCCTTTAACTGAATTTATGAAACAAAAAAGGAAGCAAACAGCAAGTGTGAAAAAGTAATCTCCTTATAGAAAAAGGGTATTATTACTCACACAAAATAGAAAGGAATATGAGCTCAGAAATGCTTATAAGCAAACAAGCAGAAGGCTAATGAGAACGTGGGCCATTGTCACTTGCATAATGTAAAATTAAAAGCTGATAAAGACTGAGAATACCTTTTACAGTTCTGTAGGAGGACTTTTACTAATTAGAAGTCAGACAGTGTCTCCCCACAAAGTCTGCGAGAAAACAGAACTAAATATTTACTTCTTTAGTAACATTGTAAGAAATTTAGGAATTTTGGCATAGAAGATGACAGACACTTTGCATTTGTGTTCATACATTTCAGTTCTAACGTGCAAGTGGTAACAACAGTCTAATAAGTGAATTCCATCTCCTCTTTTAAACCAAATTTAGTCTCATGTAAATGAATCCTTTCTCCACTTTAGGAAAAAGTACTACTTACATTTAAGATGTACATAAAACTTCATTTCTTTTCAGCTTAAAAGAAGTCTGTTACATCACATTCTTTTCCACCAAAATCAGGAAATAGGAATGAAGAACACAAGCCTTTAGAGTTGTAAAGAGAGGCTCAGAATGAACTATGGACTAGATTACAGAAAGAATCAGAAAAATGTGGTTTGGGTGAGGGAGCAGGAAAAGTGAAAACTCTTTCCTTCCATGTCCCCCAAATATCTACTACCTAATCACTATAATCTATACAGCAAAGACAGCAGGGCAGAAGAAAGTCACAGGAAACAGATATACCTTGTGGGAAAATGGTAATTCCTAAACCCCCAATTATTTAGTATGGAAAAGTGTATGCACTCTCCTATGAAATACTTTGTCCATGGTAGTTTTATTTCCATCCTGCCAGGCTAGCCAGGACAACTGCAGCACTGTTGTTCTCTGCCTCCCAGCCTTGACAACCTTGACTTTTTGTCATGGTTTAACCCCAGCAGCAGCTAGGACCACGCAGCCACTCACAGAGTTCTTCCCCTTCCCCCAGAGAGGTAGGGAGAAGAGGGAGAAAAGGTGGGGTAAGGGAAGAGAAAAAAGATATTGTGGGTTGAAATAAAGACAGTTTAATAGAATACTAACAGAAGCGGAAAATAATAAATAACAATAATAATAATGACAGAAGTCACTCTCACCACTCAGTACCTTCCCAAGCAGCAATCACGAGTACCCACCCCCTGTCTAACCCCATTTATATACTGAGTATGATGTCTATGGTATAGAATATTCCATTGGCCATATCATCATTCTGTCTATGCTCCTTCTCAGCTTCCATGGGAAGCTGAAAAAAGTAATTGGAAAAATATAAATCTCCCCTGGCAATAACCAAACCAATATGCGTTATTGACATTCCTTTCAGACCAAATCTGAAATACAACAAAGACTAGAAAGAAAATTAACTCTGTCCCAGCTGAAACCAGGACGCTTTTCTTCCTAAATATGAAGTTGCTCTCTGTTCACAAGCTCAAGTCCCAGAGCTGACTTTCAAAAGAGCAATTGTACTAGCCTCTCTGGAGTCTGCAGAAAGTTAAACAAAGGTGTCACTAAAAAACTGTCTCTGTAGACTGAATGAAGAAAACGATGTCAGATTTCTGATGACCTGCGTTAGTCTTAAGTATCTTTTCTGCTAGCTTGCCTATGCCTCAATTTATGATACCAGGCAAATACCTTGGGTAACATTTCAGAGAATTACAGAGCCCAAAACTAAAGTCTCTAGGTTTCTTTTAATGTTAACTGATTTGCAGCTAGTGGACCTTACTGATACTCTAACTCACTGAAACACAAAATACATAATCAAGCACCCAATATAATTTGGCATTAGTTATTCTTACACACTATACCTAATAACGAACAAACTGTTCTGTTCAACACTCATAAAAAAGTTTGCCCAAATTAAGGGGCAAAGTATAAAGCAAGTAAAAGTTCATTTTTATGATGGAACTTAGAGCACAAGCAACACCTAAAAATAATACGAAGATGATTCAAAAAGAGAGTACAAATTACATCTATCATTGTTGGGTGGGACATTTATTTTAAACTGTAGTATTATGACAACTGAAAATAAAGTCTTGTCAGCTGTTATGTTGTTATAAAAGCAACATATCAATCATTTCACAGTAATACTGTGCTCGATTCAGTACCAATGCCACTTTTATTACTGATGTTAAGTATATCAAAGTACACACAATTCCACTTTATGATCACTAATTTTCACTACTTAATAGCAGGATATTCAGTGCCTATGGATATGGTGTTTGAATAATGAAATACAAACTTCTTTACACATGAGAAAGAACAAGAAATAAGTTTTACAGACCTTCCTGGTCTTCCACTAAGAAACCTTTCTGTTAATAGGAAAGTTAGCCTGTGACTAAAATGATATGAGTTATATTTGAAGCCTTTCCTAGACTTCCCTGAAATTCTTAAACAAGGTACTTAAAAACAGTTTATTTTGAAGGCCCCTGGGTGCCTAATTCCCATTAACCTCTTGGTTAACTTGCACATAATACGACTGGCATCCAATTCAAATTCTGAGCACTCCAACAATCCATTAGCATTTATAAAGAACATTGAGCTTATCAAAGAAAAGTTGCCACAGATAGAAACGCAAAATATTACTGTTAATAAAGTTACATAGCTCTCCAACAAGTAGCAATGAAAAAGGAATCCCATCTACAAGATTTGCAAATACTAACAGTAGCGCCAGAAGGGATAAATCACAAATAATGGAGTATTTCTTGCAAACAGTAGACAGAGGTAGCTGGGCAAATCTCAGAACTGCAAATCCCAGCAATGCATAAGACAAAGGAATTAGCAATTCATCCTTTTAACATAAACTACATGAATAATTTCATAAACAGTCAAAATAACATGTTGGGAAAGAGCAGCAAATTCTGTTGATGACAGCACAGGTATGCAACCAGCACTTCCTGATGGATACCTCCTCTGCTGAAGAAGAAAATATTCAGTAACATAGGCTTAAGTTTTGGCACAGAAAGTATTTTCTGCACAATGTGCAAAATACTAGGTGCTGAAGAAAAATAATGGCAGTTGTGTCAGTGGCCCTCAAAACACAAAGCAGTTCTCTTGCATATTTCGAAAGATAGTTAATTCAATGCCTTTTTTTTTTAAATTTACACAGATATAAGAACTGTGAGTCACAGTATGTTGCACATTGCATAATAAACAAATGTTGTACAAAAGCCTGCAGAAATTAATGGTTATTTCTTTTGTACACCTCCTAGAGGAGTTACCACTCTGTGACTGAAGGCTACAAATACCTATGTTTTCCTCTTACCCAAACCTGAAAAACATATTGACATTCTTATATGTAAGAATAAAAGGCTGAAAGTCCATTGCCTCAACAACTATGCAAATAAGACTTACCTTCAAAATTCATTCACAAGTCGTTTAGTCAGTCACCTTATCATTACAAATTAGGGTTTCAGTTCCATTAGGCAACCTGAAGAAAAGGTGAAATTGTTGTGCAGCAATCAAACTCCAAGTCTTTTTTTTAAATATTCAGAACCACTCGTTGCTGAGTTCCTTTCATTCATTCTACAAACAGTTTAGAACCTTTTACTATGGAAACAATTTTTATCTGACATCCTTTGAAATTCTTTTGTCTATATGCCTGCAAAGGAGGAATGAACTGATTTTAATTAATTTTTCAGTGACATAAATTCCAGGCAAGTCTACAGTATCCAGAATTCAAATCGACAATTGTAATTTTGAATACTATTAAGTAAAAAGCTCTCGTCTGTAGGAGAAATATTTTCTTTAGGTAATGATATCTACCCTTAGATTTATCATTTAAATAAATGCTAATTTATTTAGAGATACATTCTCCAAATATACGTATGTGGACTCTATAAATAGATGTTTGTTCAGATCAGAGTTATATTAACAACAGGACTCGTATACTAAACTGAGCCCTCCTGGGTCTGCCACCATCTCTACCCTCATCTAAAAAGTATCTAAGTCAAAACAATGTTTCTTGTTTATGAATTTCTGTCCCTGCTGTTAGCTAAGTGCAGTCTAGAAGCACTACGCTCAAATAGATCACCTATTTTTTTTTGATCTGTTATGGAAAATCCTACATCTGACCCTGATATTAACCCCTTACTCATGTAAAACTCAAACTGTTTGCCTGTAGCAAAGAACTTCATCTAATAGTTCAAAGCTCTTCAGGAAATGTCAGGAGAAAGAATTAAAAGGGACATCTTTAGTCTTTTAGTCATAACTAAAAAAAATGCAGAATTGGATGCCTACTTAGCAGTGCAGATCCCTGGTTCTAAAAATAATTCCCCTTCCACCTGCAATCTCCTTGGAAGGTTGACAGGTGCCCCAAGAGCTTAAAACTTCCACAGAGCATTTACATTTTTTTTTGCTCGGTTTATAAACAAAGATTCTATGTAATAGAAAATCTATGGACTGAGTATAGCTTTAAGTAAATTTTACTACTTTGAAAACCTAGAAAGATTAAAAACTCTAGGTAGCACACAGCTGCCTATATATGAACATGCAACAGGCACTTGATGACACTTTACAATCCATCAACCTCAGAATCTGTTCCTGTTCTGCTAGAAAAAACTGCCCAATGACTCTTTATTTAGACCTATTTTACTCTGTCAATGATAGCTATCCACTTAAGAGGACTTAAGGGATCTTCCCAAACAGCACTGGTGGGCATGTGAGGAGAGGGAAGAACTGGAGAGGAGAAACAGGCACAAAGAGGGAAGAACAGTCCTGCACGCTGAAGTGAGGTGAGTGGAACATCTCTCACAGACTTCTAAGACCAAGTAGCAGAGGCAGAGAAAACAATGCTATTTTATTTCACCCATTAACTATGTTTACCAGAAGGGTAAAAGTGAATTTGGATATAATCTCAGAATACTTAGAAATGGGACACAATAGACTGCACTTCAGGGAGTATCATCTACATATTCCCCAAAACAGACGAGTTATTTCAGCAAGGAGGAAACGACAAATCTTCATTGCTACTAATTCTGTTATCATCGTCCCTTAGGCCTATACAGCTCATCTACTGTCCAATTTTAGCTATGTGCTTCCCTAGAAACATAATCTTTTTGAAACAATGTCCTTTTCTGCCCTTCTTTTTTAATGTACAAATCTCATCCAGTGTAAGGAAGAGCATCAAAACATTTAAAAGTGCTAAAATAGTAACTGCTTTAAAATGTCATAGTTTTTAATAAGTACTATTTAACAGAGAGCTCTATTTGAATCTCTATGGTAGAGACAGTTCTGTTTTCCCATCAGCAATGAAACACGTGTTTTTACACAAATGTAACAGGATGCTCAGCTCCCAGGATAACGACCAGAAGAGCTCCTGTTCCATTCTGCAGACAAAGCAGATACCATGCTTAAGTTTTTTGTCCCTAGGAGCTGAAACCATAACAGAAGACAATTTTTGTTAACAGTTTAAGGAAATAACCTTTTAAAGTTTCCATACTATACACAATTATGTACTAAAGCAATTTTGATACAAGCTTCCTGTGGTCATAATCACTTTCATGGTACATATAGTCGTCTTCTCATCTATTAACAGTCTCGTAATCCCACAGCCCTTCTGTGCTGGAACACTAAATCAGCTTTGGAGGAGAAATTTGCACAAATGCAAACAAACAACTTCTGTTAATAGGCAAAACGCTATTTAAGTCTTCTAGTGCCCGTAGACAACAGGCATCAAGAACACATTTCTGACCCCCAGGCAAGGCATCAGAGAAAAATCAAGAGAACAACTTCGAGGTTTATTTCTTAATTACTACGAGCCGTCTGCAAATTCAGGGCATGATAGCCTTGAATTGATCTCACTCATCCCCAGTGTAGGAAATGAGTATTTAAGTTGTTCCTGGGTATCAGTTTATACTAGATGAACAGATTTACTGGAGTGTGGCTCTATTTGACAAATCCCTCATTTCCACTTCTAATTTATTTCAGACTTCGTCACTCATAACATTCCCAATAATATGTGTTTTTTTTCCTGAGGACTACCATCATTTAGTCATAAACTCATGTTCCAAATAATATTGAAGTAAGCTGGTAACAGATTTGCTGTCCTCCGTCAGCTCCCTCATGTTCTTCACATGAAGACCTGCGGAGCAGGTCATAGTTCATTTAAAACCAACAAAAACCCTGCACACGCTAAAACATCATTTCCCCTTAGAAATCACAGCAATCTCAGCGGTCACGGTTAGGATGGATAAGGTATCCAACATACCTTCATAGTTTTCACTCTGTCAGGACACAACAAAGAGACTCACGAAATCTCAAGCCTTATTCTACAGAAGACAACCTGAACCACAGAGCACACAGGTGAGCCATCAGTGCCCTTTCTTTTCAGCCCAAGGAGATTGCTTTCCTTTCTGGTGGAAAACTGAAAATACTTTCCTACCTACCTTACCTACCTCCCAGACCTGAGGTTATTAAGAGCTTTTTTTTTACAAAATACTTATACACAAGTACACATACACTAATAATGTTCCAGTGAACAAAAGAAGAAAAAAATAAAACCCTCCACTTTACCTTTTGTCCTCAAGTTTCCTAGCATTTCTCAGAACAAAAAAGTTTTTTGAAAACTACAAGAATTAGCAACACTTAAACACAAGTGGAAAACCCAAGACAAAGTGAAACCATCTAAGGAAAAGAACAAAGACAAGCAGAACTTCAAGCTGGAGCAATTAATGGTTGATTTAATCAACAGATATCACAATTCAATGCTAGCTCTAGAAAAGCTGTCAAGTTTAGGTTTTTGCTGACCCTGTTGCCATGAATCTTCCCATGAGGTTTCACATAAACAGAAAATATACAAAAAGTTAATTATAGAGGACCATGCTGTAATCTAATGCAAGCTCAGAGGTACTGGAAGAGCATGTACATGTCACTACAAATATTTAAACAAGAAGCTTAGTGTTTGATTACATCAGTCAAGGCAAATTTGGAATTGCTCAGATCTGCCAAAAGCACTTTTCTATCAAGTGACATCAGGAAACAGGCAGCATCTCTCTGCCTGCTGCAGTCTTTCTGGAACACCGCAGCAAACCCCTCCCCACCTTTTCTACGGCTCCAGTCACACAGCTACATTCTCCTTTTCCCTTCCTTCTGCACCATTTTCACATCATCTTGAGTGTATTCAGCTTTGCACTGGCCAACAAATGCAGCCGGTTTCCTTCCCATCCAATTTATTTCTTACCTTACCTTTCTCCCCAGGTCTTCCCTAAATCATGCAGAACCTGAAGTCTTGAACCCTCAGCTTTTCTCTGGTATCTTAACTATCGCATTAAATTAAATAGGTAGTGGCCTCTGCAGACAGAGACCAAACAGTATCACTCTTCTAAGGGCATTTTCCCTTTGACTCTGTTCCATGATTTTCACTCCTTCAATCTCACATGTTATTTCCCCCCCCCCCCCCTTTTTCTTTTAAAATTAGCTTACAAACTCTTAGGAGAAGGGGGCACAGTAGATTTTTCATACTGTATTATAACATGCAAAAGAGGAGTGCTACTTAGTTGAGGTTTTTCCTTTTGAGGACGTATCCAGTTTTGGTTAATTTTTAGAGTTAGATAACGCATCCTAAACATTCAGTCTTGGTTTTAATCTCCTCCAGAAAGGTATCGTCTTCATTTTCACATGTAGAAAAGTGCAGACATAGCATACAATTTAAAAAAAAATAATTTTAAAAATATAGATAATTTAATATTCAGTTTTATTTGGAGAAATCAGACAACTACTAAGGGTACCCTGGTACCATAACCATGCCCTTTCATACAAAAGATTGGGCTCCCAATAGCTTTATTTAGGAGTACAAGCCAGATCCTTAATATTATTTTAATGCAATATTTTTAACTGATATGGTGCTTATGCTTGCAGAATATTTTGATGCATTTACATTGCATTTGTGATTTAATCTACAGCTCTACGCTTATCCCTTAGGTGTGCAGTAATCCCCACTGTTAAAAAGGCAAAGCAAAACAAAAAAGCTGAACGCACACTATTTAAGCAATCTATTTCAAACAGATGTCAGAGACATATTTTATTATTTCTAAATCGGGCCATTGATCAGCAAGATGATGAGCAAAGAAAAAGATCTGCTAACCTGAAATGTGTGACTCTTATTTACGCTGCATTTCCAATCGATAAGGTAAAAACATTACTAAAATACGAAGAGTCATGGTTTTGATTTACTGCCACTTCTCATGTTCTGGTGTGAAGTCCACCACCACATCATACTAGAATTGTTTATACCCCATAACACTATCACTTTTTCACTTTAACATATTAATGACACATTAACTATGCAGAAATGGTTCAAAATTTTTAAGCTCTAATAAAGGTCTCTGGGGAGACCTTATAGCAGCATTCCAGTACTTAAAGGCGGCCTACAGGAAGGATGGGGAGGAACTCTTTATCAGGGAGTGGAGCGATAGAATGAGGCGTAACGGTTTTAAACTGAAAGAGCGTAGATTTCTATTAGATATTAGGAAAAAATTCTTTACTGTGAGGGTGGTGAGGCACTGGCACAGGTTGCCCAGAGAAGCTGTGGATGCCCCATCCCTGGAGGTGTTCAAGGCCAGGCTGGATGGGGCTTTGAGCAGCCTGGTCTAGTGGGAGGTGTCCCTGCCAGGACAGGGGGCTTGGAAATAGATGATCTGTAAGGTCCCTTCCAACCCAAACCATTCTATGGTTCTGTGATACACAACCAGAATCCAGCTAGACTGGACACAACAGCACTCAACTAATGTGCCTATTCTGTGGAAAAGGGCAGTCATATTCAAACATCCTTGGCTCAAGAAAATAAGGAAAAGAGTACCAAAACTTACTCCATGTAAGTAAATAAAGACTATTCAGCAACAGGAAGATGAGAAATGTCTCATCTCCTTGCACACCAGAATGCTCTTCACAAAGTCATCTGTCTTTTTTTCCGAGGAAAAGTCCTTGGGGACTTTTTATGGAGATTAATTTTTATGCCTCGTTTCATTATTATTCAAGAAAGTGTCTTAGATTTTTTGTTCAAAGTAACACCAACAATTAAGTTACAAACTGCATTTTTCGGATGCATTTTCACCAATATTTTAAGGCTCATTTCAGCTTTTAAAACACCTTGAAATTACTCTCAATGTAGAAGTTACAAACAAAGGAGTTAGCATTTTCATCCTCTGGATGGTATTTTTTCCTGACATTCAATTAACTCTGTATCACTGATATTAATATTTCAATTTCCACTAAAGTTACATTTCTGGTGCTTTTTTGTTGCTCAAACAGGTTTTTAAATTTATTAAAGGTACATTAAGGTAAAATCAATGGCATTTAATATAGTGAATTAACTGAACAGGTAACACCTACAAACTATTCAAAAAGCAGAGAAGCATCTAAATTACACCTCCTGTCAAGTATAAACACTAGTGACATTACTGGGTTACATAATGCTAACTGCAACTATAATTTATATACAAAGATTTCCACGTTATATTATACTAAATTTTAAGATGGATGAGAGCTTTCAAGCAAATACCTTTAAACAAAGAGAAACCACTTAAACATCAACAAATAAAAAAGATACAGCTTTTCTAAAGTTAGATGGCAACGGCAGACATTAGTTTCATCCACGTGAACTGATTTTTAAGCCTACCAGTAAAGATTTTTTTTTTTTTTTAGGAATTAATATTTACATAGTTTCAACCATAGGCAAAGACAAATGAGGACTGACATCTGTTATATTAAGCATACTTGCATCACCATGAAATGCAATAGAAGATTCTCAAGAACAAACTCATCCAAAGTGCTAAGATATGAATATAACCAGCATCTCTTTTTTACTTAAGCAGCGTCAAAATCTTACTTGCCTTCAAGTGGAAGTACCATTTAACAAAATTTCCATCTTATTTCATTCATGGAGACCAACTTACACTTTGCACATTTATGCCTCCTTCTGAGCTAATTGTTTGACTCACGGAAAGCAGAACAATAGTAAGATGCAACATGTTGGGTATTCATTTTGAAGAAGGCAGACACCACTGACAACTCCATCATCGTTACTAAAACACGCTACAACTGTACTAATTCCATGCATATGTAAAAGCTCAGGCAAATATTACTAGGCTGTACCCTTGGCCAAGAAATGATAAAAAGTAAGTTCATAAATTGGAGAGGGAGGGCGTGGTATACCTTTAACCGATTTTAATAAACTTTGAATATCCCACTTATCAATGCTTCAGCAAGATGCTCAACCTTTCAGAATATGTGTCTACCTAGCGAAATGAAGGCAGAGCTCTTGGTAAGCATCACCGAAAAACTGTGAAGATGTAAAAGCACTCAACAACGTAGCGCTGGTCTGGTAGAATTACCAGAAAGGTTGATACGCTGGCAGCTGGTTGATCAGCCTGTCACCACAGATTCATAGATGTGCATACTACTGAGACTGAAGCTAGAATCAGAGCTTTTTGTTCTCTAGAGGAATCTCCATTTAGTCACATCAGTTACAAAGTAGCATCATATTCACAAAGTGGTAGGGCTGGTAATGGATGACAGACTGGATAACCTCCTGTAACTTTTCCATATCAATATACCATAAGACTAAATCAACCTCTGTAAGAAAACAATAGCATTACTTTAATATATGTCCACCTAGAATTCCACATAACCTTACATAATAAAAATAAAAAACAATTCTGAACCAAAGCCCTCACAAGTCTTAGCTTCAACTTGATTTCCCCAAGCACAGTAAACGTTCTGATTTGTCAAACTTTTTTTTTTAATTTATTGACTAGACAGGACTGTAAGTCAAACACTGAAATCAACAATAATGGATTAAATTCCTCTCACTATTTTTACATCACAATATTAACTGATAACTTCTGCATGGGTTTTGCACATGCAAGTTGTATTGAAAGGGGACCTCCTTAGGAGAGAACACAAAAATCTTGGAAAATTTAAAGTTCGTACATTGGGATTATAATTGAACTTTAAAGGTGAGCAAAGCAAAGGTAGGAAAGCAAATGCTGCATCTCCCTTTCGTAACCTGCAGAAAAGGTGCAAAAGTATTACAGTGCTTCATACATTTACCACTTCAAAACAGTAAAAAAGCTAAACAGAACAGCGACCACTATATATAAAATTGCTTGCACCAATCTTTGCTGAACTACAGCCTGACTTTATCTTATTTTCACAAATTTCAGAGGCAGAAAATCCTGTAACTCAAATCAGTGGGATTAGGACCAGGCCTTTAGAGAGAAAGCAAAATTATATTAAAGTCTGTTTGGTCTCACGAAAACAAACTGGTTTCAGTTGTTCATTATTTCAAGGGCAGTATTTCAAAACAAAAAAGTAGACTTAAAAAAAACCCCAAAACTCACTCTCAACGATTCAGTCGTACGGCAAAAAAATATGGTACAGAATACAGAAGCACTGGCTTTTTCTTTATTCTTTACTGTAATGATCAACAATTTCACAGTAATAAGTCATTTTAAAATATTTTTAGGATTATAGTATATCCAACTCCTAAGTCTTCTGTGATTGGCTTCAGTTAGTTAGGTCCTGGGCAGCTTAGAAACGTTTACTTGAAGATAACTGTTGTGATGCTGATTTACAAACTATAGCTTGCTACAGTTCCATTAGATTACCACAAACGGGTTACCACGCACTAGATGTGGCAACAGCTTGTGTACATACATATAAAGGCAGTAAATACATTTTGTACTAAGAATAAAACACTTATCTTCATTTCAAAGCTGCATTGTGTGCTATCGCAAAATAGAGAGGGGAGTCTGAGCTGGGCAATCTTTTAGCTGAATGCTTTCATCACTAAATAATGCTGTTTGGCACTGATAAAAAGAAAAATCTGTAAATTTTGACAGAACTTGGCAATTTGTTTCATTCTTTTTTCATGTCAAAATAATGTTTCTTCTTTAGAAATGGGCTAAGAGAAATCTAAAAAAATACTTTATAATTTTTCATTTTACATCACTCAATGTAGTATTTCTTAGTCACAATTTCTTCTTAATTTGCTCATTAAATAAATTTTAAGTCATTCCTGGTTTCATTTCTGATCCCAATTCTAAGACAAAGAGATGGCATTAGACACAGGATACCCAATCCACCTGTCTCTCTCCATAAGGTCTTTAAAGATGGACCATATTCGCATTCTATAGAGAAGGCATCAGTAACAAAGCACACAAAACAAAACAGTAAAAAAAAAAAGAGAGAAAATGAGGCATCTTTCCCTAGTTTCACCATATGGACTGAACAGTTATATTTCTCTGACCTGGAGTTAAGTGCATAAGATAAGCTTTACTTGATTTCTATCACTTATTTTTATTTAAAAACAAAACAAAAACCACCATAAAACCAAAAAAAGCCTGAAGCTTCCATGTTTACCAGAAAAAAAAAAAAATAAAAAAAATTGCCAAGCAAAACACCCAACATAACTCAATTGCTAACAGCACTGACCATGTTGGTGTATTATCTAAACGAAGTCTCAAAATAGCAATACAGTAATTTATGGTAGTCTCTCATGTACATTACAGGTTTGCATTTGGGAATGGTAACATCAACATATAAAACCATTTCTCATAGTCTGTAGCTGCTACTCTTGAAAGCTTAATATGAATTGCTCAAAGTAGTTCCATACAGCTTTGTAATGACAAAATACAATTTTGTAACTCATAGCCAAGTACAAAAATATTATTAACCAAATATGAACAACATTAAAATGCCGTTTCTTCTTATTATTGACTACTTATCAACTGACAACTTAGTCTGTTGAAATTAAAACAATTGGTATATTTTATGGTGATCGCTAAAGCTGCTGACCATAAGTAAATTATTATGCCCTATAGACTTACAAGTCTCTTAATCTTAGCAGACAATTTAACTTAACATTTCTAAAGGCAACGTAACTGTAAACAAAGTGTGCTAATGAAACACTAAAAGGCTGCACGATTAAATTATACTTGAGTACGTTTCTGTTAACTCTTCCCTCCAGTATGTCAAACAAAAAAGTTGCTTATTACTAAGATTTACTCTTCTATTCTTTAAAGACATTTACTCCATGGTCACTCTGATTTATTGAAATATATGGAATTTATGGAAATCCACCATATAGCTAATGGGTTTATAAACCTCCAAGTATTATAACACTGTAATGACATTGTAATAGAAGTTAGCTCTCACGTTCTAGCAAACATGCATGAAAATGCATTGCGCAGATAAGGAACACCACCATTTGCAGACACCAATCATTTGGACAAATGCAAGAGGCATCTTTTACAACAATACACACAATAAGTTTTGCAGACATGCTGTACCTAAGACAGTTCCCATGTATTAACCTAAAACCTTCAATGACCAAAATTCTATTTGGTACAAAAAAAAACAGGACATCTTTGCTGATAAAAGTAGCTAGCCTGCATGCTGTAAAAATTCATCTTGTCCTAGGCTAAGAAAGATCCAGGTGCAAACTCTGACTATAAAGTTTTTCTTTCGTAACTACCTACCTACCTATATTACAAGGAGAAGAAAAAAGAAGAAGAAACAATACCAGTCACTACGCCTACAAACAGATCTTTGTCACTTAAAAACGGTTAATAATACAAACATAAATAACAAAATATATTAAGGCATGCATTTAAATGTTATGTTACTAGTTGAGGGCATAGCATGGGCTCTACATCAAAGAGAATGATTTGTATTTTACAGAGGTGGGAAAGAATTTTCTTGTAGCAGCTGAAGTACTAATGAAAACAAGAGGGAAAGGGAAATAAAGACTGAAGTTCGCAAAACCATAGAGTTCTCAATTCAAGCTAACCTAATGTTAGAGAACCCAGAACGTGACACTTCCCCAGTAAAAAATGCAATAAGGGAGGAAAGAGATGTTGGAGAAAGGCTTACCTCTGGGAGAGAGTATAAGGGGAGGCTGGTGATGGGTAAGACCAAAGTTGTGAAAAAGCAGCTGAAAGCAGAACTGCATGGATTTCAATTCGCTGGACTTCACAAAATAGAAGGGCTCAACAACATGATGATACAGAGCTCTGCAGAAAAGCAGACAAAATTTTGGATGAATTAGGAGCTCTGAGAAAAGAGCTGGGGAAGAAACTAAGGAAAATGAAAAGAAATTGAAGTCAGCTCATAGCTACATCTATAACCTGGATGTATAGAAGGTGAGGGGTATTTGGTTGTTATGGTTTATAAAGCACATCAGGTGGCTATGAAAGAATAAGACCTGTAAGCATGGTTCTCAAATGTTCTGAGCAGGAAGGGCTAATAACTGTGCAAAAATGGGAGTAAGAGGAACAGGAAAAACTGGTGAACAGGGCAGAGAATGAAGTCAAAAAACCACAGCAGTAGTTCAGAGCAAGAAATAATTTGGTGATAAAGGGCCACCAGAAGTACCTGTCTATAGGAAAGCAGTATGGCTTTCAAAAGTGGGAAAGGCTCTGTGGTTAGTGGTACACACGTGGAAGACAGAATTTGAAAGAGGAAATTTTTACATGAAGAATAATAGATATTCCTGCTGAGGATAGCTTACAGGAGTAAGTAGGAAGGCTTTTATCCAGACCATCAGGAAGCAATGCTTCTTCTGCATTAATTTATTTCCCAGTGATACGTCGCCAGTCCAGTAGTTGGCTAGTGTCTTGTGTAAGAAATTAACTCAGAAATAAAATGGGCCACACAGCTAAATCAGAAAAATCATATCGCACATCAAAGTAGTTGAAAAAGAAAGCATCTTCTAGAACAAAAACATGTTATAAGAAACGTAGTTTACTTACTTGCTTTTAAAAAAAGATATCTGTGTTGTTTCAGATAAGCAACACAACCTCCATGAATCTTTCTTACTCCACAAAAATGGAATAAGAAAGTCTCACTCCTCCAACCAGCATGTGAAAGCCCCACCATACTCCCCATTCCGCTGTTGGCTGCTACCTGCTTTTGGAACCAGTTTCCATAGGATCAGAGCACTGGTAAGAGGAAACACAGCTGAAGACAGGTAACGATCTCCCAGATTTGTATTCTCTATCCAGTACAACAGTCCACCACCCAATGAGTGGAACTTGTGAGTTCCATTTCTTGAAGTTCTTCTATTAGATAACTGAAAACTTCAGTTTACAATAATTAACACCTTGATTTATCAGAAGAAAAACTAAAGTAATGGTCAAGTTATTGATACCCTACTCAAAGTAAAGCTAAGGAAGTCACATTCGCATATGCCATCTAAGAATCCTTACCCCTAAACTACTCCGTTCTCGCTAAGTTTCTGTAGTTAATATGACCAAAGACAAAACGCTTTGGTAGATCAGGCAAATATACCACACACACACACTGCCACCAGTATTTCATTAATGACAACTTAAGCCCCAAGAGATGTCTCTTTTAGTGGATGTTTCTTTAAAAGTTGCTTTGATACAAAGCTCACTCCTCTACAACTCCAACATCACGTAGCAGTCTATGATCATTCATATGAACAAAATTATGCATAAACCAATTATCCCTTAGAGTAGAAAATGATGCACGAACAACTACACGAAAATGTCATCCAAAATAGCATTCCAAATCTACCTGCAGTCCTGAAACAGAGTTACAGAAAGGACAATTTCCTTACAACCCTTTTCAGATCTAAACCCCGACATTTCAATAATGGAAATATGAATTCTTCAAAATATGTCAAAATGTTTTAAGTTATTTAAGATTGAAGTCTCTATAGATAAAAAGAGACGTACAGGTAAGACACAGACACTGTATAAAAGCAGAACTTCATACATAAAGCCCCAAGTACCTTGCCTAAAAAGGAAAAAAAGAAGAGAAAAAAAAAAAAGAGTTTATGGACTCTTCATAACCCTTAGCAAACATCTGTCTGTATTCAGGAAAACAAACAAACCAAAACACCAAAAATGCCAACAGCCTACAGGCAAACCTGACAAATACATCTATAATTTGGACCGAGCAGTACTGTCTACTTAAAAGAGGCTCTGAACTGGAAGAGTGCAGTAATTGCCCATTAAGGCTATAGAAAATAAGCACTGCTGAGTGAAGGCTTCCCAAGCAACAAGCCAGTGCTAAGCCCAATTCAATACAGTCGTTTTAATTTCAATATACTTATAGACAACACATTTAACTAGAAGCAATCTTTTTCCCTCCAATCTTACGCTATTTGTTTTCTAAAACTCAGAAATAAGAATTCTGTACTAGAAAGTAGAAAAAAATACAATAGCCTCACATAGTAGCTTCAGCCAAGGAGAATAATATCAAAATATATGATTTTTGTTCTTTTAAATAGAGAAATTCAAACAAAACAGTTTTCTGCAACAGAGTGAAAACAAAGAAGGAATACTTATTTTCAATAATAGATTCAATATACTGAAGTTCAAATTTGTAATAGAGAAATATTAAAAAAACAAAACAAGTAGCTTAAGTATCTTTTAAACTGCTCTCAGAACATAAATATTCTGTTAAAACAATAAATACAGCAGGAAAGAAACTGACTTGTTTTCTCAGTATAGATTAGTCCACTGGATATTTAGTAAGTTTCTGGATATCCTCAATATTTTACTGAAAGAACTTTTAGAAAAAGCCAGGATCTCATTAGAAAACCCTACTTATATTCATGATTTTAATGTATATGTTTCTATAAGTCATAAAAGACAGTCATAACCTATCCTGTTCTTAAGACCTCTGAGACTCTACAAAGAGAGAGACCACCACCAAGACCGCTGTGCATTTTCAGTTTTATTTGGCCCTAAACATATTGTCAGAGGACTGACAACTGACAAAGTAACACCTCAGTAGAACGTTACCTATTAGCAAGACATAGCCGGTGCAACTGAACTCTCTTTGACTTGATGCTTTTTACAGTTATACAGTGTTGAACATTAACTCAGTTGTGCCGAAACTGTGAAATGTAATCAACAGACAAATCTAGATGAGCAAGTAGCAGACAAGAAAACAAAAACTCCTGAATTTCAGACATAGCGCCACCACCAATTTAATGTTTGGTCTCTAAGACATTTTAAACTGTAGTCCCGCTACAGTAATTGTGAGATACTGCCAGTCATTGTGATTGAAGCAAAGAAGAGGCACACTGTTCTCCCAATCTGTAAAATGGGAACAAAAAAACATTCCTGACCAAATGGAGAGGACTGTTTTTCCACTATCAAAGCCCTGAGATAATGATAAATTAAGCAGCATTATTCTTCTTACATTTTTCAGATTAAGATCACTTAAAAATTAAATTCATACCATTTAGACCTCATGAATCACATTGAGATAGCGTCCTGCCTGCTCCAATTAATATCAATACCAATTCTCAGAATTTCCTACCCCAATGAAAAGAAGAAAGTGTATACTTACCTTTTCCTAAGCCATTACTGCAGAGCAAAAATGTTGCGTATCTCCATACACACGACTACATACACGTGTGTAAGCAGCCATGTAATTTCTTCAATTTTAAAACCTATCATTTTAAACTGTGATGCCACATGAAATGAGTAATAATAGATCTCCTTTGCTACATGTTTTTTCACACAACACCACTTTTCTAGAACTCTGAATACATTTCAATGGCTTTTTTTATACATAAGCCATCAATACAATATGTTCATTTGCTTCCACATCTGACTACTTGATATGTTAAGAGTAATAATTTGCATTCCCACATTCTTAAGAATTGCTTTTAATAAGAATTTTCTATTTTTTGATTTATGCGTGTCATTTAAATATTTAAAATTTGGCAAATGGAAGGCACTTTTCTCTTTAAAAGAAAATATTTTTACTTAAGTATTTGAAATGTGGTTTTCTTGTTTATTTTTGAGGATTAGACATTCATACAACAAAACCTATTGTGAATGTGTTATTCAGAAAATTTCTAATCATTCCTCAAAAGAAAACAAAAGAAAAAAAGGCAACACCCACAAAGGTTCCTAAATCCCCAAGCTATTAAAAGATTTGAGTTCTTGAAACAAGCCAAAACCCTCAAAACACACACTTGCATTAAAAATACATTAACAACTTCTGATGATTTTATATTATTGATATATGTTATCTATAGGGAAAACAGCAATTAGTTTATTAACAACCTGTATCTCATCTGAGGAGAAGTATTGTGAAATTAGCCCCCAGCATTACAAGTCATGCATAAAATAAGCTTTGGAAAGAAACTATGGACAGGAAAGAAGGAAAACTATTGGGCTGGGTCTCACCTTCTGATGGATAGCTCTTTCCCTGCTACAATGTATCTTACTATTTGTGATTCACAAATTGTTCTCTACAACACCAGGAATTCCATACTTCAAATATCAAATTGCTCTATGTTACGCTTCACAATTAACAGCCAAAACACAAGCACCAGGAGCCGTGGGCTTTTGTTACTGCAAAAACATTTAGAGATACAGTAGATGTTTGTGATGCTTGCCCCACCACATGGACAGCTGGTATTTATTTCCATAGTACAGTGTATCTGACTCGTTAATTATCACGGAAGCATCAGCACAATCAAGATTGGTATCTACGACCATTGGATATTATGAACACAATCAATGAGAGACAATCACTAAGATAGTTATTACACAGTCTGAAAAGGGAGCACGTATTTAAACCAAAGAAGGTGGGTGGGAGAAGTTCTTGCTTTTCATTTGAAAATTAGATCATGTAAACCCCACATCTACTAAGGGAAACGTGTTGACATGTAACACAGTAAGATCACACAGTTAATACTCAACAAGCAGTGACCTCTCTTCATACCACAATCACATCAATAGGCAGGCTCAGCATTCATCAACCAAGCCTAAAGCGCCAGTCACGAGCTACAGCTGTAAGGTATTTAGGGGAAAAAAAAAAAAACAGTTGAAAGCAGCAGAAGCAGAACAGTATAACGACTAAATATGTGCCTTGCCTAAAACTAGAGATTACCAGATCCTACAGACAGCAGGAGGGAAACATCCTAAATATGGGTTTAACAGATTATGCCTGAGAATCGGTCAGAAACAAGGCAGCCCCCATCCGCCAGCGGGGAGCGAGCGCGGAGCCGCTGCCCCGGCCGAGCCCCCTCACCCCTGCGCGCACCGCGGATGCGGCTTTTCACCTGAGCGGCCCCGGCTCTTCCGCAACGCCAAGCGCGGAGCCGCATCCCAGCGCCCCGCGGGGGCGGCCCCCGGCAGCGCGCCCCGCCTTTCCCCTCCGCCGCACCCCGCGGAGAGCCGCGGACACCAGCCGCCGCCCCGTTTCGCCTCAGTGGCGTGTACGGGAAGCAGCTGCCGCCCGGGGCAAGAGCATCCCCGGCCGGGCGGGCAGAACCCCGCGCCGCCCCGACCCACCCCGTCCGCTCGCCGCAACCGCGGGCGAAGGAGACCCCCTATAGGCGTGAGGCGAGCGGACGCCTCAGCCCTGTGTGCGGTTACCTACACGGCATCGCTGCTGGGCGACGGCAGCGGCTCCCGCAGCGGCACAGCCAGCCCGCGCGCTGCCCGCGCTCCTCCGCGCAGCCACGCGCCTGCCGGCACCCTCCGCCCGCAGGGCTCCCCCCACCTCACAGCGCACATGCAGCCGCACGCCCACACCCAGGGGCGTCCACAAAAAAAAAAAAAAAAAGCCTCTGAGAGCGCCCGGTGGTTCCCGCTCCGGCGGGGCAGGGGACCCCCAGCGGGGCCGGGCACCCCACCTTCGCCGCCCCGGCGCGGCCGCCGCCCCCCGCGAGAGGCGAAGTTCGGGCGCCCGCGGCGCCGCTCCCGCCTCCCCGGCAAACTTACCGAGCGCGGCCACGGGCTGAACTTTCAGCAGCGCCCTGCCTCAGCCCCGCCGACGGCTTCTCCCATCGCCTCTAGGTGCGGTGCCCGCGCCCCGCTCCCCGGCGGCTGCGACGCGGGCCGATATAAATCCACATCGCCGCTGCCGGCGCCTAGCGACTCCCCCGCAGCCCGCCCCGGGCCCTCCGCCCCGCTGAGGGGACGGCGCCGGCTCCTGCCACCGGACCCGCAGCTCACGGCAGCGGCGCGTCAGGCTGTGAGAAGCCCGGGCGCGAAGGCAAGCGGCGCCGGGCTCGGCGTAGCCCCGCCGCTGCTGCCGGTGCCGCTCCTCTCCGGCGGGTGTACTGTCAGCGGCGCCGCTCGCTCTCAGGGTGGGTTTTTTTTCTTTTTTTTTTTTTTCCCCCTTTTCGGCTCCGTGGCTGTTAATGAGCATGCCCGGGAGATCTGCGCAGGCGCGTTACCGGCCGCCGCGCCTCAAGTCGCTTCGCGCCGGCCACCGCCGCGGGCTGTGAGGGGAGAAGCTGAGGGGGTCGCGGAGCCGGGGCGAGGCGGGCAGGGCGGCCCCTCGGCGGGAGCAGAGGGAGGGCGGCGGAGACCCAGCCGTCAGCCGAGGAGCTCTGGGCAGAGGCAGAGAAGTAGCCGGGGAGGTGTAGGCGGCTGCCCCCGTCTGAGGGAGAGGAGCTGCCCCGGCCCCGCGGGGACGGGCCCTCGGCGCCTTCTCCGCCTGCGGGGGAGAGGGAAACCCGTTTCCCGTTTGGAAATAATGCAGAGCACCTCTCTCTAAGAAATTTACCTTGCCGAGGAAGTAAGACTGATAGTGGAATCAAGGCTTGGGAGACAGCTGTTGATTTACGGGTGGTGCTTGTACCGCACTCCTTATTAACGTGAGGATCTCCTATTATGGCCACCTCCGTTAACAGTCCTGGGGCTTGGTGCAGGGGAACTCCGTCTCCTGGTGATGAGCTCTATAATTTCATCGTTTATATGCTGTGTATCCTCAAGAGGACATACAAAGGCATAAGGGTGATTACAACCTGCTTTTTCATAACAGCTAAATCTGCATCTGCCGTTATTTGTAAAGATCTTATTGTGCTAAAGAATCCAAGGAAGTGGGAAAGGTGCTCATCACTGTGTCTCCATCCTCGTTCCAGTTTACATGCATATATCTGCCCCTTCCTTAAAATCACTGTGGTTATTTTCATTATTTAGCCTGTGCATTCACCAACAGGAATGTACTGGAAAAAACATGTAATTCACAATTCCTGTTATTTCTTTGCATGTTTCTACATAGACCACCTAAAGTAGAGTTTCTCTTTTTGCTCTGTATGATGCCACAGGACATATTTAATTTGGACAGTTAGTTTATGCTGTCTACTTAAGTATTTGGGAAAAACACATCTTGAAGAAACAAAAACATTTTAAGAACTGTCTCTTAAGAGAAATTATAGTTTTGTCTATATAATGTCTTGCAGTGCATAAATAAAAAAAGAATAAATTAGGTAAGGCCATCTGTGATTCTAATATAGTGCTGCTAATACGTAACTCTTGTGTCATTTTTAACATCTGCTCTTGGAGACAACCCTGCCCTGAGCTTGCTCTATCAGAAATAAAAGTCAGGTGCCCATGAGAAATCTGAGTAATTTTTTCTTGGTTCTTCAGGTAAAAACACTTACAGGATAGGGATTTGATACTCAAAATTATTTCCTGCCAATGTGATCAGTTTGTAGGGCGCAAAGGAAAAAAGAAAATTCCTCACTGAACCACACTGCAAAGGCGATGAAGGAACTGGGCACAAAATACAACTCCTTTTCCAAAATGTGTATATTAGTATGTGTATAAATATGAAGCAATAGAGATGTGTCTCCCCAGTTTATGTAGGCTGCAACCCAATTCTGAAAAAAGTTGTGAGGTTTTACTAATTCCATAGCCAGCCTCTTTGAAAAACAAAGGATGGGAAGATGAGCAGAAGGATGAGGAACCAGAAAGGCGATAAAGTTTTTGAACATAGCATCAAAATTGCTGTTTACATGAATGGTAAAGGACTGACTTTGTATCTTCCTTTATAGACCTTAGGTATTTATTTCTTTCTAGTCTACAGTTCTAAAGACGCAAGTTTAAGATGAAGAACCTTGGTCTAGGTTCTTCAGAATGAAATCTCCTTTCAGCAATACTCCGGAAATCTAAATCTGCCTCTCCCTGAAGAAAGCACAGCTGTACAAACTCTGAGGTAAATATAGAGTCCTTTAGGAAGTCCATTCTGTCTTCTTTGGATTAAACGCATTCTATGCAGCAGAAAGAGTCTTGAACTACTGGCTATACGCTACTTTCTTAGCAAGGCCAGAAGTAACAAACCAAAGCCATTTCTCATGAATCTTGAAGCCATTAAACTAACCTCACCATGAACTGAATCTAAAAATCAATTACTTTAAGTCAGAACAGTCCTCTCCCAAAAGTTTGTCTCAAATGTCTGTGACTTAGTTAGTGACTTAGACTTAGTGGAATAATTCTTCAGCAGTATAGATCAGTCACGAACTATTCTGAGCCTAGAGTAAAGAGTAAATGTTCCTTCCCAGGAGACACAGTTGTTTTGGTTTCTTCTCTCTCTGGATAGACTTTAACATTTGCTTTTCATTAACACAAAAATTAGATAGCACGGGTTGAACACGGAAATAGTTCAAAACCAAAAAAAGAAAAAGGTGTAGAATAAAGTTGATGTGTTAGTCACAGAAACATAAACCAAGGTAGCCAACCAGTCTAGATTCCAGGTTGTAAGATACTATTATAATCAAGTAAATATTGCCCTGCTATTAGCAGACAAAGATCACACATTATTATTAATGCTTCTGTTTGGAATGCTATGGAATTGCCTATTGTTGTCATTAACATATAGTGGTCATAAAAGGATGGTAGCCTCATCAAGGGAAGACATAAAAAGGTAACCAGTGGAGATGGACATTCGATCCTACCTTTGTCTATTCAGCCACTGCTGAGATAAATGAGCCAAAGTTGATAAACTCAGCAGTGGAAAATTGTTGCCAGATATCAAGCAGAGTATCTGGTATATATGGTAATTTCAGATACCCGTGGAATGCTCCCTAGGGAGTTGGGGTTAGGGAAACCAAAAAGGTCTGCTTGCAGTACTGTGCAGGTAATACATATTAGTCCATGAGAAAGATACATTGGAAGGTGTGAAACTTCAGGTATATTATATGCATGCTCAACACAACTATGAGCAGATTCCAATGCGACACAAGACCCATTAGATAATGGGAGTATCTCTTAGAGGAAATACCCCAGTAGAAGGAACATATACAGATTTTTCGAAGAATCAGAACAAAGATTTTTATAATTGGTAACAAGAGCCCTTAAGCACATAAAACCTAAATGTACCAAATAGCAGAAGCGCATTGAGCAAAACAGATTCTGACCCTCAGATTTCTCAAACAAGAATGTTAAACTGGCTCAGAAGAAAGCGATAGGTAAAATATTGCTAGATATGCTGATGCCAAATGGAATTTTCTTGAGTGAAAACACATGCGGGTTTGTATAGCATTGCAGGTCCCTGCACTAAAGATTTTGTCTGTAAGTGGCAAAGGGTAGTATCTCTAGCGCACAGGTGCAATACTCGTCACTGCAGTACTGATGCTAAGGACTTGCTTGACACCTTTTGGCTAGCTCAAGTTCAGAAGAGCCTCCTGAGCGATTCGTTGTCTTTTCTTTAACTGGTAACGGAGTCATGCTGAAGCAATGGTTTTAAATTATCCTCATGCCTCCTGTGGGAATAGAGATCGTTGCCTGCATTGCAACAATCTCTGGTGAGACCTGAGGCACAGCTGCTGGTCTCACTGCTGAGTAGGATCTTTTCGACCCACCTGGGGTAGGATATCACCACAGTCACCAGAGTTCTGTCAGCCTGTGCTTCCGAGAATGATGCTGAAACTTTCTCTTTTTGCCTCTTATTCTTTGGATCAGATGAAGTCCTCAAAAACTTCTCCAAAATTTTGGGGAATTTTCCTAGTTTACAAGACTGCTGGACAACTGTAAGATAGGATAAGATACTTCCCTAAATAACTGAAGTGGTTGTTTTGCGTGCCATTTATGGAAATTACTCCTTCATACAGTTAACAGGCTTCAAAACACAGAGGCAGGAAATCAGCCAGTGCTGACTGTGCTATCTAACATTGTTTGAAATACAAGACAAGGGTTGACTTGTTTGCTTTGGTCTTTTCAACAGACTAACAGAAAACTATTTCAAAAAGGAGATGAACTATTTACAGTAAATCCCTTAATACTAGTAGGAAACTACACAAATATGAAGGGCACTGAGATCCCAGCTGTACGCCAGGAAGTGGCAGAAGGGACTGAGTAGCACTAATAACATTGCCCTGCCCCTCGTGTAACAGGCAAAAAAGTTGTAAGGACATTTGAGACATTGTCAAACTCCAAAAGGACACTGTTGGGGAAGTTCTTATTGTGTACATCAACATGGGATCCCAACCATACTCCAAACAGTTACATTATTTTTTAAATCCAGCTATTTATACTTGATAAAACTAATGAGACCGATCCATCATTCAGAGTTGTGCACGGTGGTTTTAGAACGTTGTCATTTGTTAAAATGATACCTTACATCTGTCTGATGTAGGTGCATATGAGGTGCGAGTGTAAAATATGATCAAAACGTAACAACAAAAGTCTGGCCGTACCTGATACATATTCACTTCGACAAGGCACAGATCATTACACAAACTGAAATGTAAAGGAGAATCAAGATCATTTTTTCAAAGTTATGAGTATATTAATGTCATTATATTTTTTTTTTTCTGGTCATGTTCCTACTGAACAGAAAATTGATACATTCCACCAAAGTGACACACAGGCACAGTCTTACCCTTTAGTCTGGGAACATTCAGATTTGTAAAAGATTAGGAAGGAGAAAGTGAGGTGTGAAGCAGAAGTCAGAAGCTTTTAATTTCTGGACCAAAGGAAGAGTCCAGAAAGTACGGGAAGTTGATCTTCTATTTCCCTCTCACTGAGACGAGCTGAATTTCAAGAAGCTAGCCTAACTACGCATAGATATAGAAAACCATGTACAAAATTGCACTCCTGTATTATTACAAGCTCCTGGCAAGAACAGGTTTTGCCCCAGACTTTCTAGCAGAAACTGCACATCATGTAGTAGAGCTAAGAGAGAAGTAAGTAATTGCAGTTTCTGATGGGATATCACTTTTCAGAAATTGTACCCCCAGAACCAAGGAAATTACTAAAGAGAAATGGATATTTTTGAAAAAGAAATGAATACTCATGTATTTGGTAGTCATCTTGGTGAAAAATGTACCAGAAATAGATTTGTTTACAAAACAGTTGCTACCATGCAAAAGAATGAAGAAAGCAAGGCTGCCTTGTGCCATTTTTACAGGCTATGAAAAAATAATAGAAACTTATGATACTGACTCCCTTTTTCAAGGCTCTCCATCATTGCATGATGCCTGTCTCCTTTGCTCACTTTTTAAATTTTCAAAGAAAAGACTTTCATAGTTTTTACAGTGTCATCTCTCAGGTTCAAAAAGAACTCCTGTAAATAACTGAAAATCTTCTTTCAAAATTCACCTCTAAACTATCTTTTTCAAGATGCCTACCAAAAACCTGACAATAGCTAGTCTGTTCGTGGGCTATGACCACTGCCTAGCACGCTGCCCAGAACTGCAAGCTTGCATCCTGATCCCATCTGTCCGGATGAGCCGATTATTCTAAACTTACGGTGCCAAAAAAATACGCACCTTTTTCTACAAATATGGCTCCCATGTTAATACACAATAGAGGGAACAGGAGAGTGTTGCAGTTTTAATGGCTGGAGAGGGGCGTTACTTAATTATTTGCTATCACATGAACACAAGGTGGTGCTAATGCTCCTGTCACCGGGTACTGATTCTCTACTTCCCCAGTAAGTCTTGAGTGATGGTAGCTGGTGTACCAGATACTTCATTTTCCTTAATTATAAGAAATAATATTCATTAAGATAAAAAAAAATCGTTTAAAATTAAGCTAATTTTTGTCTTGATAAACTGAAAAAAAAATTATTTCCAATTGACATAGAGAAATATTTTCTTCATTGTTTTGGTTTGAACCCCAGGATCCTCCAAACAGACCAGTTGTATTTCAAGCTTCCCTTCGAGACCCGAATAAAAATGAATTCTAGGTCAAGAAAGAAAAGGAAGAAAGCCTTAAGAGCATCCATATTTTTTCAGTTCTTAAGAAATAATTTTAAAAAAAATCACATTAAATGAACATGTGAAATATATAAATAAGTATACTCCCAGATAATTTAAAAGAACTGGAGATGGGAAAAGATCAGTTTAAATGTTTTCCTGCTCTTAGAAGGAAGTCCTTTGGTACTGCAGGGAGGTGCATCTAAACTAGAAGATTTAAAAAAACTTTTTCTAAGAAAGATGACTATTAAAAAACATTGTTGAAAAATATTCAATGAAAATTTTTATTGCTGAATATGAATACATGCTAAAAGAGGTTTGAGTCTATCAACTTGCCCGTTAGAGTGGAACTAAGGTAAAGCACTTTTGAACTGATTAAACTTCCAAATAGCAGGGATCATTTCTTTCCTAAATAAAATAATAATAAAGCTTCTCATTGCGTTGAAAGCTGACACTGAAGATGATAAGGAACATAAAAAACAAAGGCATGTTTCATAGAGTATGTTGGATCCATTGTTTCATCAATCTCATGGTTAGCCTACAGTGTAATTTATTGCATAGGAAGGAAATTGTAATAAGGATCTTTTTTCAAATATATTGTATGAAGACATAAAGTCCCTTCTTCCATATTTCTATTCGGGCTCATCTGATAATTACATAATTATTGTGTTAGAGAGAAATTCTGACTCACGGAGCGGTGCAATATTTTTTGAGGCATCTGAAAGTGAACATACTTTATGAAGGATAATCTACTCAACCTGCTTCTCCCTTTTCCTCTTCCCTTTTATTACATAATACTCCCCTATGTTCCTACTGCCTTTCTTCTTTCCTGTATTTTTGCTGATCTCTGGTTGCTCATGTATTTACTTTTCCCTTAGGAAAATATACAAAAACAAGACCTAAATATCTTAATCTCTTCAGCTTAATTAGACATGAAAGTAACTCTGGCCTCATTAAAAAATGTCCTAAAGCAACAGGTAAAATAGAATCAGACGAGTTTGAAATCTCTTCCAGAGATCAGCTTGTCAGACAGTCCTAGTTGTTAAAAGAAGCTTGGGATATAGCTACTGTAGAGAAGAGAAAAACTAAACGCTTAGTATAAATCTCAGTGGAAGAGATGACTAATTAGAGATAATTATACACAGATTTCTTGCATTAAAAGTGCTTTAAAACATAAACATTCAAATTTTACTTAGGCTCCCAAGTGCTTCCTAGGAGGCAAGCTTGCAAAAAATGTCTTTTAAATGATGTCAAACACTTTTAAACCAAATTATTTTTAAGAGGCATCTTGCTGAAAATTGTGATGCCTTTAATTTTCTTATTCACCTTCAGTTTAGTAAGAAACTGCAATAAAATTTATGACCTAAGTTAGTATCCTAATTGCCCTATAACAAAGGTAATCAAGAGTCATGCAGTACTGATTTGCTGCCGTTCATGAGCAACTTCAAAATCTGTACCCAAAATTCACTTGATAAGAAGACACCGAACTGTCTTCAGAACTGAGGTCAAAACTGTCAGAATATTGACAAGGGACATAAAAAAGGATGCAGTGCTAAAAATATATCATCTAGAGATTTAAAAACAAAAATACCACACACACCCCCAAAAACCCACCAACCAAAACTTAAGACACAATCTATAAAAGGGCAAATTTCTGGAAAATTCTGAAAGTCACTGTAGAAAATTGTCTTAGATATCTTCATCCTGTAGTACTACTTACACTGGAGCAAATAGAGAATTTGAAATTTTACAATAGAACTCATTTTTTGTTGCAGTTTTGTATTATCGAAATCTAACATAACCCACAAAATCTTCAGGTCAATAATATGCTGTGAAACTGGTTAATGTACTTTTTTGAGCTAGTAACTTAAGACAGCAATTCAAAGCACAGATGTTTTTGAGCTTTCGCATAGTTATCGTGCAGGTATTCAGGAAAATCTGTATATACTTATTTACTCAAGATCCATTGAGAAGAAGTGCCCATTTTTTATCTTTTAAAATATTGTCAATTCATGCATTTCGTTTTGGAAAAGCAGGAACGCACACCATTTGTCCATTCATCCATGTCAGATTCTTTATCTTATTGCATGTTCATGTCAGAAGAACATTTAACGTCTTTATTAACAACCTGAACAATGGGCAAGAGTGCCCACTCAGCAAGTTTGTGGATAACACCAAGTCGTGGTGGGTGGTCCGTGTACAGACCAGGGCTCACAGGAACCTTATGAAGTTCAATAAGAATAACACAAGTCCTGTATGCGAATGCAATAGTGTCACGCACCTGTACAGTCCAGGCGCAAGGCAGAGAAAGCAGCAAGTACCTGGGGATCCTGATGAACAAATTGAACGAGAGTTAGCAAAGTGTCCCTGCAGCAAAGGACAACAGCAGGCCAGACTGTGTCCAGCTGGTAGAGGAAAGTCATCCTGTGCCTCTCTGCAGTGCTTCTAAGGCTATATCTGACATATGGTTTTGAGCTCCCCAGTACAAGAAAGGTGTCGACTTCCTGGTCTGAGTTCAGCAAGATGAGACAGGACAAGAAGCAGCAGACACATATTGGAATATGAGAAATTTCAACTAGATACTAGGAGAAATGTTTTCACCATGGGGTCATCAAATATTAGAAGAGGTTGCCTAGAGAGATTATGTATTCTCCATCTTTGGGGATATTCAAACTTGAAAGGACCAGACTCCAAGCGGGAGTTAGACCAAAAATTTCCTGAGATCCTTTCCAATTTAAATTATTTTATGATTCTATGATCATTCACTTTTTTCATTACACAAAAAGAAAACAAACTAAAAATACTTGCATAAAAAGCCTTCACAATCACTGTATTTTTAACAAACTATTCTGGCCAACTTTAAAACAAAACCGAACCTTTCAATTGATTCAGCCCATTCTTCCAATGAGAGAATAGTCCTGAATAGCCACAGAAAATAAAAAAAAATAAATTTCAGCACTTCATTTCAGCGTCAAAAAGTGCAGTTTATATCATCATTATCTTTCCAGTGAATTACTATTTTCTAGTTAGGGTCATTGCTATCAGCATATATTGAAAGAGATCAGCCATTCTGAGTGGGTAAAGAATTAAAAAATAGTAATAACAATAATGAACATTTAATCACTGTGAAAAGTTTTAAAAGAAGCAGTTCCTTAAATATACAAATTTCAGTTTTTATAACTAGAATTGGTACTTTGGTACTAGCCATGCCAATAGTTTGAAGCTAATAATAGCGCATATACAAGGTTAATATTCTCACTACTTATCTTCACTTTCTTACCATCAGAACACACTTGCACTGACGATGGGGATAGAGAATCAACTAAAGCAAGGAGTGCGGACACCCATGATCATAGAAAACACACTGCAATGAAAATAAATACTGCAGGGGGCTATACAAATGTCAGGAAAAAGCAATGAATTTGCAAGATTTGTCAATGCCTCTAAAAAGCAAAACAAGAAGATTATTGTGGCCACATTTGTTCTATAACTGTTTTTTAAGAAGAAAAGAATCTTTTTAGAGGCAGTCTTCAAGACAGAACAGAATTGGACAGCTATTATTTATCAGACAGACAGTACTAATCTGTAATTGGAAGGTGCCCGAGTCTTACAGTGTTATAGCATATAGAAAATGACAGAAATATTCTGATTAATGTAGTTTGGGGGTGCCAAGTGCAGAAAACTGTCTCCCCCATTCCTTAGTACATTTTTAACTAAAAGTAATGTGATGAAAGTGTTAGTATTCAAGGCTGCTAGTTCTTCTCTGCTAATTTACATTTATATTCTTAATGCCTAGATCGAGCCTAGGGAAATTTAAAACTCTATTTCATTAATGCTAACTTCTACAGAAATCCCAATATGCACAGAAGTTCCTAGATTGCAAGGCTAGTTAGATGAGAATGCAGAAGCTAAACATAATTGCTGGGTGGTTATGATAGTTAAACATGTACTGTCAGTTTTGGCTTTTGAAATCCCTATAGACAGAAACCCACTGTTCTAAAAGTTAAAAATATGAAGTAAGAGTAATGGATTAAAATATCTTTAAACCAAGTGTTTTGAATTTAAACTCTTGTTTGCAGATATATTTTAAGCTGTCACAGCATAACAACATTGTGTTTGGCTTTTTCAGGAGAAGTTTCTGTGAAGTATTAGATAATTTAATCCCTCTTTTTTTTTGGCTTTTGAATGGATGGCAAATTACAAATAGATGTGCAGCCATTTTAACAGTCCAGATTGGGTTGCGTTCTGGCAGGCTTTTGTGAAGTGCTGCAGTTTCACAATGCTAATGCAGCATTAATGTGCCCCCATTTGCTGGCTGTCATCAGCTCTGTGCAGAAGGTTCTGATGCAGCTTCTTTAAAAATAACCCATTTAGAGATCTAGATGCAGAAATTTTGGTCAGCTGCAGAAATTCCCGTACACACACACATGTAAATATGTCTCTCAGTGCCTGAGGTTTGTCTAAACTGGCTATGTAACTTTTTTCCCTGCAAAGCTGAACATCACCTATTTTTACACCAATCAAAATGAGGAATAGAAAACAGAGTAAAGGCATACTGAATCTACACATCTGATTGGGCAATAATTGGCTCAGGATGAATAAGACTTGTTAATTTTCTTATACAGTGATTTAGTGCCTTAGGTCCACCCGCAATTTCTGCCAGGCACGTTATTCCAAAACTTAAGTTCTGACCTGCCTCAACCCTATGGAACCTCCATAATGCATATCCATTCAAAAACAAATAAAGCACGTTTGCTTTAAGTGATCAGAAAGTTCTGCTTTGGTCTAGTTCATATCCCTCTTGCACAGGTAAGACTGCATCAGTATGAGACTGTAGGGAATCAGACCCAGAATAAATAAATTAAAAGTGATGATAAAATATGCATGGCGCATTTATGTAAAACCATATTTTCTGCAAGGTAATCTCTTATGGAATTTATAGCTCAGTATATCACCAAAGAGAGAAACTGGAGAAAAGGTTAATAGCTGGACTAATTATAAATCCAGATATATATAATTCAGCCTCCTAAACAGCATCATGCCCTTGCGGTTTAAGAAAGAAGTTATAAGGGAAATACTCTTTTGGAACCTATTGGTCTTTTCTGTAATATTTATGAGTATACTAGCATTTAATTCATTATGTATAGCTTTCTGACATGCATCTCATTTGTTTGATATATAATTTTTATCAGTAGTACTTTGTAGATGAGCCAGTACTTCAAGAAAGAAGAATGTAACGTAAATCTGCAATAGCCTTTGGGAAAATGTATTAAGTATGTAAACCTGACTAAATAAAGGGTGGAGATACGGGACAGTATGTTAAACTTAAAATTTTGCTACAGCTGAGGTAAATTTTAATGTTCGTGTTATTCATCCGAACTGCAAAGTCCTTAACTTTAATTTTCACTATACACCAATGGATAAGAAATACAATCATTCTCATGCAAAGTACCATAGAGTTCCCTCATGCTCCTTTAATCTAAGGCTTCTTTATGTTGTTTGTATAATGAATGGAAAGAAGAGAATCAGTTTGAAACAATCCAGTGTAATATTTGGTATAAAAACTAATGACTGGCTGAAAGGCCTGTTTATAAACGAGTGAATTATGTGCAATTTAGCCGTTCACAAACTGGTAAGCACACACACATATATATACACAACAGGAAGCTGAAATGTAGTGTAGAATTATTACTACACATCTTGTGGTCTACAAATGGAACGTACATACAGTAAAGCAGCTCCGTTATCTTTGAATTGTAAAATTTGGGATGATGGGACTGTAAGCCTATGTAGTATTTTAAAGAGAGTAATATCTGTCTGTGGAAATGCATAGGACAAGTTTCTGGTGCAAGAATAAATCAGATATGTCAATCTAAGTAGAAAAAAATATAGAAATACTATGAGTCATGAGTAGAAATAATAATGAGATATAGGCCCAGTTGAAAGATAAATGGAAAAGTGCAGTAATACTCCTTGAAACTGTGCTTTGCAATACAACACAGCTAACCAGTATGTATCTGACCAAATTTTTACAGCTGAAGATTATATTTTGGGTGTTTAAATGAGGTTCCCCCCCCCCCCCTTCAAAGATCTTGCATTGCTATAACTGCCACAATTCTCAATTATTTGATAATTTTATGGAAGTTGTTGCAAAAAGGTAATAAATTGTTTTGAAGACCTTATTAGAGATAATTATCCTTTTGGTAGATAACCTATCAAATGCACAAAGAACTTCTGTTCCATAAAACTTCCGTGATCATGGAGAACAAAGAATTACAGGCATTTATTTATTCTCAAAACTAGTAAAAGTGACAATTAGTCAAGCATCTCAGTAACTGCAACTAAGTGCAATGGCTTTCGGCCTTTTTGGAGCAAGATTCACTGCTGACATTATTCCTGAATCTTCTTCCCTCAATTCTTGCTGGAGATAAAAGGCGGGAGAAGCAGAACTGTTTGGGATGCAAGCTGCAAGGGTCAAGGGAGTTACTACTCCCTTGTAGTTGTGCTGGAATCAATCCTGAGTTGTGTTCCCTTCCAGTCAGTTGTGCTGGAATCAATCTTAGCAAAGGGGAAATAGAAAAAAAAAAGTCTGAACTGCCCTACAGCTACTGCTTTCTTCCCAACTGATGATGTGGGAGTAATGCAGAAGTAAGTAAAGCTGCGTATGTCACTGTTTGGGAATCACTAACCTAGGAAACAAGCACCAAGTTAGGTCTCTGCAAATTAGGTTCTACTCCCAGTACGGCAACTAGACCATATTCCAGACCTCATTTTTTCATCTGTTTGAACAACACTGGCCTTTACAAAGAACATTAGTCTCTATTAATGGAAAGTACGTCATGAGAGCGAAACAAGTGTCTATTGTTATTGTGTGGAAGAACAGAAGAGAAAAAGGTCATAATTAATCACTTTACAAATTTAGAAAATAACATTTTTGATATTTAGCTGTATGAAGATATGTATATAATGTTTACTGGGCAGATTCTTTTGATCAATGTACTTTTTAAAAGCAATTGACAGCAATCTATTTTCAATTAAATTTATTTTTTTTCTTTCAAACATGACTAGAAAAAACATCCAAAACCAATCAAACAAAAACAAGCTTTGCCCCCGCTGATAATCTCACATGGGCCTCCTATAAACAGAAGCACTAAATCTTTAACTCATTACCTCTTTCCTTGTTAGAGGCTAAATGATACTTCTTTCCATTGTAAGAGGAATGAAGAGTATGCATTTTCTGAGCTGCTGAAGCTTGTTATTGAAATTAAGCTTTATGACACTGCTGTTTTCCATACTTGGACCCAGTCTATTGGATTTGTGTGGCTGCTTCCAGAAATAAGAAGGGCAAACGTCAATGCGTTTTCAAAAGCAAAGGCAAGGAACAGGTTGTTAAATGGGCTGAGTTAAGCAATCTCCTAGAAAGGACACCTACTAAAAGTAGTCTGCGGAAGAGCTTGTCCTAATGTGCTCCTCCGTTTCTGTGGCAGTTCAGTCTAAACTCAACAATGTCCTTTCCTTTTACATTTAATACCTTTGCATCTCTGTGGTTTTCAGTAAGATTGATTCTTTTAAAAAGGCTGTATGGCAAGGAACATATCAACCCCTTCACTCATCTTTAAATAAAAGAATGTGTACTTCAGTGTTTATGAAGTAGTGAGGAAGTACTGCCTCTATTTTCCAAAGAATTCTTGTCAATTTTCCTTTCCACATGTTATAAACCATATTGATGTGAATGCCTTCTGAAGCTACTCAGTCAAAAAAGTAATTCATTTCAGTAGAACGATTTCAGAGGCACATCACTGCCCTGTAGACTTTCATCAGATTCCTTTCTTCACATGAAAAATGAGTACATTTCTAAACTGCAATTTTAAATATTGAATAAGGCTACTGATATCAATAAGTTTGATTATTGAAGACACGAGCTTACAAAGTGTTGAACACTATTATTATCAAGGTACAAAGCAAGAGTATGCAGCCTTTTCTATGTAGCATGCAGCACTTTGGAGGATTGGACGCTAAAGAAAGAGGATTAACAGTTTATAGGAATTAATGTAGAGAGATGGAAGCCAAGATATTACATAAGCCTAATATCTGGCTTTTTAGATTATTTAGATATCTTAATTTAGAAAGATATATTTAATTTATATTAAAAATGCATTCAAGCATAGATCAATAGACTTTTTTCAATTCAGTTGCGTATCACATCTATTTCATAGTGTTCATATTCCCTTGGATAAAGGAGTTGGCAGCGCTGGATATTTAACACTTCATTAGCACACAGTATTAGCATATAATAACAACAGGTTATACTGACAACAATATGCACTTTGTAATTTGAAAACATTCATTTAGAATTAGCAACAGAGGGTGAGCTAGGAAGTAATTATATTAAAATGGCTTAGCAGAAAAAAACAGATTTTTTTTGTACTTTATTAGTAACTTAATGTATATACTTTAAGGTCCTGAAGAGCTTATATGTTAGCTTCATATTTTCACATGACTGCAGAAGAAGTAGAAGACAACTGAAATTAGATATATGATTACAACCCTAGGTGTCTCTGCAGTTTATCAGTGTTTTACTGTGTGCTAATTCTAGAGAAAAAAACAATAGTTTAGTTCTGCATCCAGTCAGTTTTCCAGCCAAGTTTTTCTCTTTGGAAGTCAAGTGAAATTCTGATGGGGAATGGGCACAAATTTATCTTTCTGCTGTATATGTATCATCTTGGAACATTAATGTTTCAGCTAAAAAGATGCCATATTTGTTGAGCACTTTCATAAGTGACAAGTGCACTTGTTTGTGAATTAGAATCTCTGTTCCGTAAGTTGATTTTAACATATTTAATTTGTGCTTTGATTCTTACAGCTCTTTATCTTGCTTCTTGATTTCGGTAGAATTTTCTTCTTCAAGGAATACATGCTTTCAGATGGACAATTTGCTGTTTTGCCTAGGGTATTCCAATTCATCTTATTCTAGTGTGTTTTCCTATTCAGCTAGTTGTCATGAATCAAAAATTTATTTTCTTTTCATTAAGAGCTTTCTCTTTCCATGAGGTATAATTTTACTTACTTTTCCCCTTTTCTTTTGCCCTTTCTTTCTGGTTCCTTTTGGTAATTCATTTAAAGGAAGCAACATTTTGTTTAATGCTGTTGTAAACCATCACTGAATACATTACTACAGTGTAAATTATTCCTCTTTCATGAAACACTAGAAGAATTGTAATCATACAAATTTTGTAAAGTCAATGGAATAACTTGATTGAGTTTCACTAATCTAGATCCTACAAATTAGATAACACCACATCAGTAAGCACTGATGAGCCCAGTTTGCAGGTGAGTTATTAAGGGCCAGTAGAGAGCAGGTAAATCTCCGAAAACCTCATCTTGAATTGTTTGCCCGGGCTGTTTCTACTGGACAATATTTGGAATCATATGTTCCACGGATTACAGTAACGCTGGTTCTAGTAAATCTCGCTTCCCTACTGCTGTCCTGCAGAATCTTTTGCATTACAGTTACCAGATACTTAACAGAAATCAGTAGTTGCTTTGCTCAGCTTCAAAGCCTGACATTTTAACTATAAGATCAAAATACATTTTAGGACACAGTGGAAAACTCAAAAGTGTTTTTCCTCTGAGGTGGTAATAGTACTGCAGCCTTTAATCAGCGGCATCTCAACCCATTATTCTGTCTTCTGTAATTTGTAATATAACGTATTATGCACACTTATCCTTAATGTCTAAAGAATTATTTTCCACACTGATAGGATAACAAAGAAATATGATAAAATTCCCAAATTATATTGGAAAATACACCGGTTCAAAATCTAGTGTGTTGCGTAGAGGTAAAAGATTAGAACTATCTTTCTCCAGTCCCCGGCAGAAAGTATATTCTTTTCCCAAGCTGCATCAGTGAGCCTAAGGGAATCATTCGTAACTGCTTTATATAAAAAAAATTAAATTGATAAAGTTGGGAAAAGGAGAAAAACGCTATGGTTAAATAAAGGATTAATGTATTTGCATGGTAACTCTAAGATTTTAAAATGCAAACATAAAACCTTGATTTGCATTTCAGATCAGTAACACATCAAGCACAGCTTTAAAATCAGCTGATGATATACATGTATTTTTAATGAAAGAATGTTGAAAAAAGATGCAGAAACATTTAATGAGCAGAATAACAGAAAAGATGAAACTTGGGCAAAATTTTCTTTGGCCCTTTACCTGTACACTACCACATGCACACGAACTGAGAAATGAAAATTCCAAGAGATTAAATCTAAAAATGGGAGGACCATGTTTTAAAAAATGAGGATAATGTAAAACGATAACATGAAATAAGGCCGTTCACAGTGCATAACAGAACCCACAAAGGATAAAATATAACTAACAGAAAATACAGTTTTAATAAGTGTTTTAAAAATAGGATCTGTAAACGGATAGCAGGATAACTATTCAACTAAGAATAGCTGTCTTAAAGGTCTGTGATGGAAGAGTAGTTACAGACACTTTCGAATGAGCATCCAGCTTTCACTAGCCTTGTAAGACGGGACCCTTACAAGTATGACAGTTGCTACACTTTATACCACGTTAAGAATAATGAATTAAAAAGAAAAATTAAGACCATTTTTTCCTTATATGTCGGTAGAAGAGTAGCGTTCTCAAGTTAAAAGCGTGTTAATATGCATAATAAGAATTCTATAAGAATTTTAAATTCTTATAAAGAATTCTTATAAGAATTTTAAATTCTTATATTTTAAATTCTTAAAAGGATTTTAAATTCTAAATAAGAATTTTATTTCTTATAAAGCCACTCTGAAAACTGGTTCCTTAAATAACACTGTGGCATTTTATATCTTGACACAATGATTCCAGATTGCACTCTTTTATTGTAAAAAAAAAAAAAAAAAAAAAAGGGCCTGTTTATCAGGGCCAAAATTAATTTTGAGGTACAAAGATCAAGCTCTCAAACCATCATAATTTAGTCAAAGGTTGTCAAGTAAGAAAATGACATCATTTATTCTTTTATAATCTCGCTGTTTTAAAATTATATCACCAATTTAATCTACCCTTAAGGAACACTGTTAAGAAGGAAACATTTAATAATGAAATAGTTTAAGATAGGGTCTGGATTTCCGTGTTACTAATGTGAGAGGTACTAAGGCTTTTACTTCAGCAGGAAGCTGCAGAACTGCAAATGAAGGCCTAAATTTTGAGAAGAGATTACAGAAACATCTTCATAACATATATTTTCATCCTCTGAGTTTCTGCATTTTGCCTAGAATTCTGGCCTTTGTATAACTATTCAGCACAACTATTAACTGTAATTGGAAAGAATTCATCAAGAATCAGCAATTACATTTCTGATCCAATATCCAGGATAAAACTTAGTTCAATCTCTTCAGTTTTTTTGGCCTAACTGGGAGAAACATGGCAAGAAAATTATTTTTGTCACTGAAATATGCACAGAAAGCAGTATCGCTGAGTAAGGAAACATCACATTTGTAATGACCTGGATATGATACTAGATTGATAAACGGTCCATAATAAAGTGTATAGCTCACCAAAACAATGATTACTTTTTAAGTGACATTCTTGCATGTATCACAGTTTCCCTTTAGTTTCTGAACAAAAGTTTGTCTTGCAGTTTGCGTTCCTCTTGGAAAATACTGCTGATTTGCACTATCTCCAGAACTGCTGCATTTAAGCTATGTATTGTTCATGCTGTTTGCAATTCTACTGCCACTGAAGATCCACAATCGCTCTGTCAAGTTCTCTGCTAGTCTGAGTAGCGTTTACTCCGTATTTTCAAAGGGTTTCTTTTAATCTGATATGATATACAAAAGAAAAAGCATAACAGACAATGAAAGGTTTATACTGGCAGCTATCCATCTGAAAATATATGCTGTTTTGTTCTTTAACTTTTTACAGAAGTTGATCTGCTTATTATAAGATTTCCTACTATCATTCTCTGATAGATGCCTAAAGAAGATATCTACAGCTATTATAAATTCATGTCCATGTAGAATGATACTCTAAGTCGTGTGGCTTTAGGTATTTAGACTACATCAGAATAGGAAATCCGTATAAGAATATAATAAATATTCTTCTTCCTAAGAACTGGTGAACATTGTTTCTCATCTCTGATAGTGAGAACATCTTTCAGTTTATGGTTGGGAGACAGGCTCATTTTCTTCTAGTACTGATAGAAGCTATCCATCTCTGCTCTGGGAGCCGCACATCTGCACCCTCAGACAGAATGTTCTGTCAATTGGTTAAGGCAGCTGTGATGGAAATTTTTATCCAGAGGACATTTCAAATACAGAGAAGCAGCACCATGCTGACATCAGACATAAGTGCGACTGAAGTCATGCAGCTGGCATAAACAATGTGCCTTCCTACTACCTCTAGCTGGGACATGCCACCAGCTCAGATAACAAGTCCTGTACATAAAAGCTGCTTCTCAGGGTTGAAATGAACTGTAGTTACGTTCCTTTTATACTGAGTGGTAGAAGAATAACCAAACAATAAATAAAAAAGTTCGTATTGTACTGTACAAAGAAAATGAGGAATTCTTGTCCATGGGCTTCAGCAATAGTCAGAAGACATAATTCTCACTGCAACCACTCCAGCCAACCACAGCCAATTGTATCACAGCAATACTTGGTGACGTAGATATCCACATAATTAACAGCACAGAAACTAATATTAAGTGAAGGCTTCATTAGCAGTTTTGAGAAAGAGGCAAGGATATAAAAGGGGGCAGCGTGAAACTTTTATCCTGTTTTTTTAAATAATGACACTTGAAGGTCATGGCATGGTAGCGTCAAGAAAACTCCAGTGCTGCTACCAATGCTATGTCTGCTCTTCAAGAAAACATGCCTTCCGGTGCTATGAATATAGACTTCTCACAGTACTAAAATTTACTTTTAGAAGATTACTATATCATCTGAAATATGCTTCAATCTGTAAATATAAATAGGTCTTTTAGCTTGATATGGCACCAATGAATACTGAGAAGTGAATATTTTTCCATTATTATATTGAGTTTATTCCTTTTTGTTATCTAAGAATTCTGATCTGTATTCCTTTGCCCTTACTGAATGGATGTTCCAGTATTCACAGCATTTTGATAACTCCTGTTTTAAAACCTGTTGCATATATTGCTCCCCCCACCTAAATTTGTCATCCGCATAGAAGATATAACACTGCAACCCCGAGTTAAAAAGGATGAACATATTGAATAGTTGTTTTGCAGCAATATATTTGCATAGCTTTATCTCTGGCTGGCCTATGAGTCACCCCAAGTCAAGGCCGCATTTTGCTATGCGCTGAGCACAGTAGAAGAGTATCCTGGGGCATAAGACAATCTTGAGCAAGCCCTGCATACAGGTATGAGATGTACAACTGAAAAACCATTTGCTGTCTTGGTTTTTATTTATTGTTTTAGAGAAATGGATCTCTATGGATAGACATGAAAATCACATGACTGACAAGATTCAGCATAGGACTCATACAGTGGAATCTCCTCCTCCTCCACTTCTCCACCTACACCTCCAGGCTCTCTCTCATGGTGCTTTCTCACCTCTCGCCTATCCCAGCATCCCACACATAGCACGGAGATGATTGAGAAGTCACTAATATGTCAGCAAGATGAAGATGTCCTCAAACACAAAGAAACCCCATCTGTAACACATGTTTAACCCTGTCAGCAGCACATGCTTTAGCCTCTCTCCCAGTCCCACTCAGCCACATCTCTCCATCCATCAGAACAATAAGATCTTTCAGAGACTGCATTTCTATGTGGAATTCAATGGCTAATATTCTTCCTTTTGATTCAGCTATTTTGGAAGGTGCAGGATTCAGTCACAACTGTTCGTAGATTCCAACATTACAATATTAAAAATGCCAGCTCTATAGAAAAGGTTATAGAAAAACAGTGAATGACTTCACTACTTTTCAAAGTATTTGAACAATTATGATTCAACTAACACTTCTTAATCAGCATATTTTTTCTAGAAGCCTTCAGATTTTGATATCAGGAGATGATATCAGGATCATAAGATGAAGAGCATCCAATATCAGGGAAAATGCCTCAAAACAGACTGGTCTAAAAGGGTATTTCACAAAGGAAAAAAATAGTTTCTTTCTTTATATGCTTTTCCAATATGGAATGTTTTTTTAAAGAAACCTAATTCAAGTCCAACACACTAATATAATCTCAGATATGCTATAACTACTTAACTTTTGGATTATTTTTTTAATGCAACTACATTTGAATTGGCTGGATGGCTGCACCCAAAAGAGTCGTGGTCAATGGCTTGATGTCCAAGTGGAGACCAGTGACAAGTTGTGTTCCTCAGGGTTGGTACTGGGAGTGGTGCTGTTTAACATCTTTGTCAATGACATGGACAGTGGGAATGAAACAGGAGCCATGGTGACGGAGGATGTGGAGAAGGCGGAGTTACGGAATGCCTTCTTTGCTTCGGTCTTTACTGCTCGGCCCAGCCCTCAGGAGTCCCAGGCATTGAATAAAGTAACAGGGAAAGAAGACGACTTCCCTTGGGTTGAGGAGGAGCGAGTGAGGGACCAATTAGATCAATTAGATATTCACAAGTCCATGGGCCCCAATGGGATGCATCCGAGAGTGCTGAGGGAGCTGGCGGAAGTCATTGCTGGGCCGCTCTCCATCATCTTTGAAAGGTCCTGGAGAACAGGCGAGGTGCCTGAGGACTGGAGGAAAGCCAATGTCACTCCAGTCTTCAAAAAGAGCAAGAAGGAGAAGCTGGGGAACTACAGGCTGGTCAGCCTCACCTCCATCCCTGGAAAGATGATGGAACAGCTTGTTCTGGGCATCATCTCAAGGCACGTGGAGGAAAGGAAAGCTATCAGAAGTACTCAACATGGATTCACCAAGGGGAAATCATGTCTGACTAATCTGATAGCCTTCTATGATGGCATGACTGGATGGATAGATGAGGGGAGGGCAGTAGATGTGGTCTACCTTGACTTAAGCAAGGCGTTTGACACGGTCTCCCACAGCATCCTCATAGGGAAGCTTAGGAAGAGTGGGCTTGATGAATGGACAGTAAGGTGGATAGATAACTGGTTGAAAGATAGAGCTCAGAGGGTAGTGATTAGGGGCACAGAGTCTAGTTGGAGCTCAGTGACGAGTGGTGTTCCCCAGGGGTCAGTACTGGGTCCAGTCCTCTTCAATATATTCATCAATGACCTGGACGAGGGGACAGAGCGCACCCTCAGCAAGTTCACTGATGACACAAAGCTGGGTGGGGTGGCTGACACACCGGAAGGCTGTGCCGCCATACAGAGAGACCTGGACAGGTTGGAGATCTGGGCAAAGAGGAACCTTATGAAGTTCAACAAGGGCAAGCGTAGGGTGCTGCACCTGGGGAGGAACAACCCCATGCACCAGTACAGGTTGGGGGCTGACCTGCTGGAGAGCAGCTCTGTGGAAAGAGACGTGGGAGTCCTGATGGACAACAGGATGACCATGAGCCAGCAATGGGCCCTTGTGGCCAAAAAGGCCAATGGCATCCTGGGGTGCATCAAGAGGAGTGTGTCCAGCAGGTCGAGGGAGGTCATCCTCCCCCCTCTACTCTGCCCTGGTGAGGCCGCACCTGGAGTACTGTGTCCAGTTCTGGGCTCCCTGGTTCAAGAAGGACAGGGAACTGCTGGAGAGGGTGCAGCAGAGAGCTACCAAGATGATTAGGGGACTGGAACGCCTCTCCTATGAAGAAAGACTGAGGGATTTAGGTCTTTTCAGTCTGGAAAAAAGACGGCTGAGGGGAGACCTTATCAACACTTATATATACTTAAAGGGTGGGTGTCAGGAGGATGGGGCCAGGCTCTTTTCAGTGGTGCCCGGGGACAGGACAAGAGGTAATGGGCACAAACTTGAGCACAGGAAGTTCCACCTAAACATGAGGAGGAACTTCTTTACTTTGAGGGTGGCAGAGCACTGGAACAGGCTGCCCAGAGAGGTGGTGGAGTCTCCAATTCTGGAGACATTCAAAACCCGCCTGGACGCGTTCCTGTGCAACCTGCTCTAGGTGACCCTGCTCTGTGAGGGGGGTTGGACTAGATGATCTCCAGAGGTCCCTTCCAACCGTATGAGTCTATGATTGAGTGCACCCTCAGCAAGTTTGCTGACAACACCAAGATGTGTGGTGCAGTCAACACACTGTAGGGAAGGGATGCCATCCAGAGGGACCTGGACAGGCTGGAGAGCTGTGCCCATGAGAACCTCATAAAATTCAACATGGCCAAGTGCAAGGTCCTTGGGGCAATCCCAAGCACAAATACAGGCTGGGCAGAGAACAGATTCAGGGCAGCCCTGGGGAGAAGGACTTTGGGGTACTGGCAGATGCGAAGCTCAACATGAGCTGTCAATTTGTGCTTGCAGCCCAGAATGCCAACCACATCCTGGCCTGCATCAAAAGAAGAATGTGCAGCAGGTTGAGGGAGGTGATTCTGCCCCTCCATTCCGTTTTGGTGAGACCCCACCTGGAGTACTATGTCCAGCCCTGGGGCCCCTAACATAAGAAGGACATGGACCTGTTGGAGCAAGTCCAGAGAAAGGGGCACAAAGATGATCTGAGGGCTGGAGCACCTCTCCTATGGAGACAGGCTGGGAGAGTTGGGGTTGTTCATCTGGGAGAAGGCTCCGGGGAGACCTTATAGCAGCCTTTCAGTACATAAAGGGGGCCTACAGGAAAGATGGGGAGTGACTCTTTATCAGGGAGTGGAGTGATAGGATAAGGGGTAACGGTTTTAAAGTGAAATAGGGGGTATTTAGATTAGATATTAGGAAGAAATTCTTTCCTGTGAGGGTGGTGAGACACTGGCACAGGTTGCCCAGAGAAGCTGTGGCTGCCCCATCCCTGGAGGTGTTCAAGGCCAGGCTGGATGGGGTTTTGAGTAGCCTGGTTGGTCTAGTGGGAGGTGTCCCTGCCCAGGGTAGGGGGGTTGGAAGTAGATGAACTTTAAGGTCCCTTACAACCCAAACCATTCTATGATTCTACATCTCAACATTATTTTATCCTTAGCTAACTGCAAGCTTTCTGTATTCCATTTAACTCCACCTGTATACTAATGGTGTCACATCTGTTTTCAGGTTTTCAAGCTTGCTGTTAATGGAGAATTTTTCTGACAGTTTTATACAGCATTTCCATTTTAGTGGTAATGCTACTGACCTAAGAGTTTCCATCATGCACGATGAAGTATTACTGGTGTAGATTTCTGTTTCTTTATAGAGATCCATAATAGTCTGTGCCAAAAAATTCTCACAGCAATGGAAAAATTACAGGACCAGGTTCCTATCACAAAAGAGAAAGTCATTCTAGAAGTGCTAAAGTAACATGAGTTATATGAAGTCTTATTAAAATATTACCGAAGTATTAGTACAAGCATTTAAATAGACTGAAAGCAGCTATTTTAGGGAATAACTAAGGGATATTTTTAGATACCCAGCCTTCTGAGCTGGCGTTTTAAGAACTCGTATCACAAAGTTAATATTCTTGTACTATAAAATCTCTTAATAATAGTGAGAAACAGGAAATGGGGAAGGAGTGTATGTTCTTTCCATTTGATCCAAATATTCCAAAAGGGAATTTTACATTAATTTTGACGAAACTTATCTGTCATTTAGACTAGATGCAAAATTACCAGTGAAAGCTTTTATGCCACTGCAGAATAAATACAAAATGTATATATGCTTTGTTTGAATCCAGTTGTAGCAGTAATACCTATTAAAATTTGGATTACATGAATATCAAAGATGTTTTAATGGGGACAAAACTAAAGTGTGAATTCTCCTTAAAGTTCTATCATAGAGATATACATGGTCAAGACCACCAGTGGGAATAAGGTCAATGGTGTTGTGCCTATTCTTAACCTCTAAGGAACCCACTAAGATTTGGCCACTATTTAGGAAACACAACAGTGTACCACACAGGAATCAGCAGATGCCAGAGGCTCTTTACTGTGTATGAATAAAACTACCACCCTTTGCACAAATCCTATTTCAAAAAGAATACAAAAGAAAATCAATGAGTGGAAACACAGGTTTTCCAACTTTTTATGCTGAGAAACCACACATAGAGATCTAATGCAGCTCTGAGTGTCAGGCTTAACTTTGAATGACCTGATTTTGGCCAAATGTGTCACAGCTTTAACGTTATTTAAATGTAGGGTTTTTTGTCTGTGAATATTAGCAAAGTCCTTGCTGCTTTAGATAAGCAGATGACATTCCATTCCTCTTCATTTCCCTCATTAAAGCAAAGAAGTTGAATATTAATGAGTGTGGAGAATTATGTTGTCATGCATGTTAGTCTAGAAAATATAAATTCATCTCATAAAAAAGTCAAAGGATCAAAGAAGGTTTTTACTGTTAATTGGAAACAAAGTGTCAATGGTGTCCTGATTTAAAGGGCACTCAAGGATGATAAGAGAGGGGTTTGCTTTTTTTTTTCCCAAAAAGGAGATATAATTAAGGTAGAAGTGGAGTTATTATTGGTACTTCTTTACTAAAATCCTAAAATCCTAGCCTTTGGTATTCAATGTGGCATTTACAATGTTCAAAATAATTTAAAAAATAAAAAACGTATTCTTGCAAACATACTTCAGAATTACTAAAAGTAATATTTTTATATCCAAAAGCACTTTAAACATTATGGTCAAAAGTATTTTAAATATGGTAGTTTTACATGCTTCTTTTAAATCTACACATTTAATGCAACTAGTAGATTTTCATTGTTCTTCTGGTAAAGTAAACTTAAAAACAGCACATTTAGCTCGTGGCTAATTAATAGACGGAAAAATGAGAGGATCGCCTCCCCATTTTGGACTCCCATGCTCAGCCCTAATTGCAGCAGTAAAAATTAAACCTGTGCTTGCTGAGCAAGCCCAGAAACACTAGATTCCTTGCACACACACGTGCACACACCAGAAAAACAGACTGAGCTTATGCTAGCATGGAGTATACTGTTAGTATTTCCTTCAGTTATGAGCAATATTATATTCAAGATATACTCAAAACAGCAGTATTACAAATATCCTTATTGTTTAGACTTCACTAAGTAACTCACAATAAAGAGCAAATGTCTTTCACGGGTCAGAATATAGAGTATCACAGGAGTATAGACAGGGAACAATTTTACGTTAATGTTCTTTCTAACTAAATACACAAACTGTAAGCTCTAAGGGATAAATCTCTCACTTTTCTGATCAGATAACATCTGTGCTTTTATAAAATGTAAGGTAATTTGTGTGGGGCTTTTTTAACATTGTTTAATTGCAGTAGTCTTCAGATATGGCTTAGAAAAGGCTCTTATTGTTTACGGTAGCAACTGTACATGTTAATTCTTACTTCCATATGAACAGAATTTTCCTGCAAAAAGTGAAAACCTACTATTTACATTAACCCTAAGAGACGAAGCTAAAGTCAAGTGAATATTGACAATACTATTCTGAAACTTTCCTGGTCTTTTTGTACGATTTCTAAGGTAAAGTTTAAAAGGTTACAAAGTCTCACAGTTTAGACAAGCAACTAAAATAGTCTAAAATGTATTTATTAACAAGGCAAAATACAAACATAAATATTCTGTATGCTCCTCCATATGCATCAACTGAAATACTATGAAAATAAATTAATACCATTTTATCACGTTTTACTGGAATACTTGTTAATAACACCAACAAATAATTAAAATATAAGTGAGGGATGATATTACAAATCATTACTGCTTAGAACAGTTGTGTGAACTTTTTTCCAGTAGTAATAGCATTTACGTGATTACAAGTGCAGTGGGTGCAATTAAAATTTTACCATTTGCCACCTTTTGTCATTGTAATTCTGCATATATTCAGGGCCAGTGAATTTGGAGGTCTTAAAGAACCTGCTGCATCTATATAAATCACAAATTATGTTTCATTATAGGATAATTTGAATGTTCTCCTGATAGGATTATTCAGATGCCTGAACTTGATGACATCATTTTGCTTTGAACGTAGACTGTCTGGGTAATGTCTGCCTAACGCACTATTGCCTTACTATTTTTCTAAACACAGAAACTTGTTTTTAATTTTAAAGTTTCAAGTCGGCTCCTTTCAGCTTGCAAAATGGCAAGTCAGTGAAGAAAGTCCCCTCTTAAAAGCATGTATGCATGGGGGATGTTTTAGGATATATATAAGCGATTGCCCCTTCATCTAATAGGTATGTTGTAGACATGAGTTAATCGCTCAGCTCTCAGAAACAGGACTTTTGTGTACATGCTTGGGTGGGGAATACCCTGTGCCTACAAAACCATTCAGCAACAGTTATAAATTCCAACAGGGCATGAAGTAAAATCTAATGTGGTTTCAGACTGGTGAGAAATTAATAATTTTTTTCTCCTCACCACTTGAGACAGAATCATAGAATCATTTAGATTGGAAAAGACCCTTAAAATCATCAAGTTCAACCATAAAACATGAAGGGCAAATCCAGATTGGAGAGTTTAGGAATGCATGCTGAGGAGCAGAAGCTTTTAGGCTTCACTTTCAGAGGCAGGAGAACTGCTGGAGTCACAGCCTTGGCCATGGAGGAGGAAGCGAGGGACACTGGGGTCAGGCTGAGCGGGGCAAAGCCAGCGAGACATAGCTGCTCAAACATAATCATTCTGGCTGAGCAACCTGTATTGTCATATGAAAAAGGAGACAGAAACACTAGCTTTCTGCACAAATTGGCATGTATTCTTCAATTACATCTGCATGTTAGAATCCCTGTGGATCTTCCTGTCTAGGTGGTAACAAAGGCTTCAGGCATTAATGTCTAATCCTGCTAGGACATCGAAATGCTTTGACTTCTCCAGGAGGGCACTCTTAACTCCTTCCAAAAGGACCAGCCTAGCTATAGTCCTCTACTGAAAAGACTTTGAAAGTTTAGACTTCAAAATGGCATAAATATAATTTTCTATGAAGCTCCAGTAAAAAGATTAACTAAATAAGATAGTTGTCAACTGAACAAGAGTATTACATTAACTTCTTCAATTACCGCTTTTATATATTTGTTTAGATTTAAATATATAATTCATAGGATCAGTGTAGTTAGAAACGTAACAGACCTATTTAGGTCACTTAGTCCATCTTTGCCAGGACAGCATTATTTTCATCACTGCATTGTCCATTTTCTCTTTAAACCTTGATAATCTGTAAGTCATGTAGGGTTTATAAACGGGGTGCTTAGCAGAAATGTTATCTGTGGATGATAATCACAAACCAAGGAAAAATAACATCACAATACACACTAAATTTATGGATTTGGTTTTGTCCATTGCCAAATGGCTATAGCTATTGGTACTGTGCTATCAGCAAAGTCAAGTACCACACGTGGGTTTGTGTGTTTTGACAACACAGAATTGTGTTTACTATTTGAGTTAGGCCTAGGAAAACTAATTCATGCTGGTACACTGAACAGCAGAATCATGCTGTCATGAAATTTCTTTAAAAATATATATCCTAGAACTCTGCAGCACTTTGCTATAGAAACACAGTTCTGGATACATGTGTGCGCATGTGCACAAGCACAGAAAGGAAGGCTATTTTTGGAGGTACTTATTAACAATAGAGGGAGGCTCTACAACCAAGTATTGCTACCTGTCTGTTACATCTTAAAATCAGTGAAGGTGAATTCAGCATTCACTTCTTTTTTGCTTTTTTGCTTTTAAATGACCATAAATACAGGAATCCCCAAATCTGCTACTGAACCTCAAAGAAGCAACATTTCTGGTACAGCTGAGGAAGACAACAGCCCTGGTGATAGGATGAGAGCTGCTACTTAGACTGAAGTAAAACAGAACAAATCCCTGTGACTTGCAAAAAATCAAAACTGCCTCCAAACAACTCTTAACAGATACCACAGGCTTCTTAAAGGGGTGAAATAGGAGTAAAGAAACCCCAAACTTTTATATACTTTTAAAAATATTATTTGTGTGTATATGTATATTGATATGAAAGTGTATATATGCTTTAATGCCTTTTCTTATTGTGAAGGAAACGTTCAGTTTGGAACCTAACGTTAATAGACTATTTTTTGTTAAGTCTGAAACAAATGCCTCAGAGCTTTCCACACTTTCTTAATGCAGCAAAGACTTTGGAACTTAATGAGAACAATTAAAACATCAATATTGTCAATAATTGTACTTCGCAGCTTTTTCACACAGACCTCTGACTACTGAGGTTGTCTTCAGTCTGACAGCGACAAGTTATAGAGTGAGGAAGAGCAGAAAATGTACCATCTGAAAAAGACTGCTGAGACAAGTAGGCTCCATAGAATATGAATTAAATTCAGACAATTTGGTCGCTAAAGCCCCTACGTTAAAGAAAGCGAAAGAAGAGGGACCTTTCCCAACATCTTCTGAATGCTCCCTTGCCAGAGCCAGTTGTCTCTAGGCTCTAGCCAGTTGTCAAAGGCTCTAGCTACAAATTTCCAGCTTTTATCTATCTTTTTGGAAACAAAGAACTCCCCAGTTCTCTACGGAGTACTCTAATTAATGAAAGCTCATGCATTTATTCTGCATAGTATATAAACCTACTTACAAAACAAAGCAGAACGAGGTTCGTCACATCACTCAGCCTGAATTTTCCAGCACTGGAAAGCAGAGAGGGTAAGATCAATTGACAGATTCAGGGCATAGAATTGACAGTCAAGGAGTGGAAGAGGGGCCCAGAGAGCTCGTGCAGCTTCTGCCCTTGGAGGTTTTCAAGACCCCACGATAAAGCCCTGAGCTGCCTGGCTGGACCTTGGAACTGACCCTGCTTCAGCGGGAAGTTGGACAGTACGACCTCCTGGGCTCGCTTCAAACCTGATCTATCCTATGGTCCTTTGACCTTTTGTTTCCGTGTTCGAACCTGTTCTAAAACAAGAACCACCCATACAACAAAGAGTAATTAAGATGAGTGATAAGTAGACTCGGTTATCAAGGTTTACTGGAACTCCGATATTACCTGAATACCCTCTTGAACGGCTTTGATCACCTTCCTTATTTCTAGGAGTCTCTTCACTTTATAATCATAGCATCCTTCAAGATGAAAAGCACTCCATGAATGGCACGTATATTCATTTCTCCTGTATTTTTTAAGCTACTTGAAGGATCAACAAAGACACAGTTTACTTTCATGACAGTTACCTGTTAATTTTGTTCTGCCTTGTGGAAACATGACGCTAATCTGAATGCACCGGGGTGATTTATTTTCTTGTTTTATCATGTCAGCCAACTCTCTCCTATTAATTCAGGACATTAAAATCTATGCCAGCATGCAAGGGATTCAGAAATATGCCACTATTTATTTTATGTGTAAATCTACTATCTGAGGTTAAATAAACAACCACAGCACAAAGACTCCATGATACAGAATTCGTGTGCAGCAGTAATCAGGTCTGTAAGCAGGATTACGACCAGAGGAGATGAGGATTTAAAAAAAATATACAAAAATGTAGAATTTCCTCCAATGAATCTTACATAAATACTAGTCCAATCTCAATTATTTTAAATTTATGCTATTGTTTTTGGTTTGGTTTATGAAGAAGAAAATATTTGGAAAGATGCATTTTCTTCTCCACCAGTCTTTAATTGATTTATTAATATATTAAATTTATCAGCATCATTTGTCCTAATACTTAGGGAACAGTTTGAGGCATTACACAATGAATGCAACAGAGAGATCGCTTCCTAAAGAGTGCAAAATTTTCGTTCTGAAAATATGCCTCATTCCCATCGACAAACTGTATCTGCACTTGGGTATCCCATCAAAAAGGCTGAATTCGTAAATTCAAAAAAAATTTGAAATTATTTTTCCCCCACTTCCTTCAGTGCTACTACAGACAAGATGAAATGCACCCAACAGCACAGGGGTCCATGACAGCACAATACTCTATTTGATGGAAAAAGCAAGGAAAACTAAGTTGTGCGTATTGGAATTTGATGAAAATATCTAGCTTAACATAGCTTTAGTAGTGAAAAGTTTCAGCGGATCTGAAACTTGCTGACTGCATTTGTCAAGAATCTCAGCTCTTACTCTGCCCAAGCCCTCTGCCCTGGAGGTGAGACACACGTCTTCCAGAAACTTTCTTTTCTCCTTAGTCTGTTTGTGTAAAATTACATTTTGCACCCTGTCTGTCTGAAGTGGGAAAAGGGGAACTGTAACAGAGTGAAGGAAAAGAGAAGACTGCCTACATGTAAACCAATTTTTCTCCCAAGATCCTTGCAGTAGAAGAAATAATTGCTTAGTTTTATGAAATCCAGGAAATCCTCTAAGTAACAGTTTATCCCCGGCCTCACAGCAATACTTGAGAAGCACAGGTGGAGGCTGAGCCAGCTCCCTTGTAAGTTCATCTCCTGATGTTACAGCCCTGAATCTTGTACACGACTTCAAATGAGTTTCTCTTCAATCAAGTACTAAACTGACTCACACTTACACTGTGAAATCATGTGAGACTTTCAGGTCAGGATGGCAAGTCTGCAAGACTGACTCAGGCATGCTCTTCTACATTTCTTGTTTCAGAAGGAGACTTTCAGACACCCAATCCAAAACTGAAACTTCTTTTACAGAGAGCGAAGTACTAGTGAAAACATGCAAATAGTTTATTTCTATTTAAAATGGTCTCACTTGTTAGGTTTTAGATGAGAGCAAGAAGCAGTTACAGTTTTTTACTAATTAAATTAGCTAACGATTTTTCCGTTTGTGTGGTACAGTTGGGCTATGACTTATTACCTCTGGGTAGCTAACTTAGCTTGAACTAGACAACATATTTGAAGAAAAGCTTTAGCAAGGTATTTGTTTTATAATTATGTTCTTCATGAAAATACATAGATACGTTAACATGCACAAATTGTTTTTGCGCAGTAGTAGAAGTAGAAACAATGCAACATTGAATGTATCATAGGTAACATAGAGGTGACATATTTCACTTCCATCTCACAAGCATTAGAGAGACTTAGTTCCTTAAAATCATGTTACCCTTGTATAGAGAGTGATCCGACTTAAATTGGGATACTGATGTTTAACCTATTCCTGTGGTGGGCAACATCAAAATACCTTTCTTGGAAAGGCTTCCTCCAGACCTTTCAATTTTGGCCACTTATATGACAGTGGCTCAAGGGCGGAAGAGATACCTGAAGACAGCAAAGCCAGGTAACAAGACTGTCACCCTGTAAGTACAGAGTTGAGTATTTTTCTAAAACAGAGGTTGTACCCAAATTTTCTCCATGAGCGTACTAGGAGAGTTGCCCTGTAGACTAGACAACACCAACGACAGATAAAGAACAGTGGGCTATCGTGGCCTTGAGCACAGGCTCAAACTAGGTGCTGTATCACTCTGAAAAATGTAGCTCCTGAACTCATTCCTGTAGAAATACTCTGCATGCCATCCATGTGCGAATTTATTACTGATGTGCTTGGAAATCATAAGCAGAACAAACATAGACTGTGTCCCTTAGATTTGACAATCTGTATAAGAAAAATAAGGTTTAACTAGGAATGTATCTGTTTCTGACAAGAGAATGATGGATAGAGCCACTTTATTTACCCTGACAAAAATATCTTTGTTGATGAGCTTTGTGTTTTGCAAAAGAAAAGGAACAGTGAGTATCTAGATTTATATATGTGAGGTGAAATATTACATTTTTGACTGGAATGTATAATTTCATAGATTATGAGTTTTGTTTAATGACTGGCTGCAAAACTGATATTTCAGGGTTTAGCATTTCAATGATTTATGGTCTTGTCAGTGAATTTTTAATATGCTTTATGTGCACAGATGTTTCTGCAATTGTGACATGCTGCAGGAATTCACAGTGGTCAATTGCCCTCTAGTGCTTTTCATGTCAAGGCTGTTGGACAAAAGTCAGAGGATTGTGTAGTGGAGCTGCAATGAATAGCAGGGAGGGGTAGTTAAGTCATTAACTTTTGAGTTTCTTGTTAACCACTGTTTAGTCGCCGGTGCTTCCAAAGGTCAAGAATTGAAAGATTATTTGAAATCAAAAAAGAAAGAAAATTCAACCAAAACCACTGAAACAATAACACCTTTACAAAGAAACAATCAAATAAATAAAAACAGAAATATAAATAAATACCTAATATGTACAGCCCTGACTTCATCATACCTAATTTTGTGCTAAATTGCTCCAGCTAATGGAAACAACATTAGTTAGAAACAAATTCCCCCAATGTCTCTTCAAAATTATTTTCTCAGTAAAAAAATCTGAGTCCTCAAAACAAGCAAGCAGGATTGGTGGGAATAAGTGGATTTTATGAGATTCATGACAATTTCATAGTATGGTACTGACAGTAAGGTCTTGCCCTCCAACTGGTTTGGGGTCCATCAGGATGTGGAAGAACCAGCATCCACAGCAGCGCTCCTTAATACAGAAATATCTGTACAATCTCTTGACACACATTTCTATCAGACTTGAATAAATTTAAACTTCAAAGCACCCTCTGTTCTCAAAAGCAGCATTCACTAGATCCCAAGACTCCTATTCTGAAAGCAAAAGATCTGGTCCTTAGTTTTTTGTTTGTTTTAAGGTTTATTTTTATCCTTCTATACCATTCATATAATTTTCAAAGTTGTGTTCACTACCTGTAACTCTGGTTTTGTTGGAATACTTCTGTCTCATCCTAGGCCTATGAAAGCATCAGAGAATTGTGATATTACATTGGGAAACAAACTGTTTCTTAGTCAGTCATCGGTCTCATGTTTTGTTGACAGACCTATTTTCAGTCTAACTGAGCTCATTGAATTGCAAAGGAAACTAATGAGTATGAGCATTACAACACTCCCACATAGATTGGCTCTTCCAACTGGATGCCTAAGTTGGCACACAAAACCCTCGCACAACTCTTACCAGAGTTGTTGAGCAACAGTGATGTATCAGAACAACAATAAATTGCTTAAATAAAGCTCTTCTGTCATATATATAAGTGAGAATACAAGTAAACAAAGCTACATTTTAAAAGTTGAGAGTTATTCTTACAGACTGTTTGGGAAATGAAGTCAACGTACATATAAAATTGGTATGTCTGCTATAATCTGTTGTTAGCGTAGCTGCTAGGAAGCAAGCAAAATAAAATAAGAATTGTGTCTTTTTTCCCCCTACTGAATTGACTGATTTATCCAATACAGCAATATTAAAAGGACATTCACACACACACACATCCACCCCAAAAAAAGAGAAAAAAGAAAAAGAAAAAAAAAAGAAGAGATGAGTTTCATCATGATCCTAGCACATACCTCTTCTTCCACACATGGAATGTCAGCAGGTCTGACACTTGCATTGCTGTAAATCCCCTGTACCTTAAAGACTTCCACGTTTCTCCATAGGTCCCTGCGTGCCTCTCTATAAAGCTCAGCCAGGTCAAAGGACATGTGAGAAATCAGCTGTTTATTTCAAGAGTATGAAAATCAGTGGCCCTGGGATATTTCAAGTATATCCACATCTGGTCGCATCTGCTTTATAATTAGCTGCATGTATTAATGATGGATTTCAGTAAGAATAATCATTCCTGCTTCAAAAATAGTTTTTAGAACTTGTTATCCAAGAACTTCGTTACAGAGAAGCAATACTGCAGTTACTAACCTCTCTGTTCTTTACTGTCCTGTCATTACATGTGACTTCATAATTTATCTTTTATAAGAAGAAAACCAATAAATTTAGTTTAAGTTTAGCTGTGAAAAACAGACAAGCCTTAAAAAAAATACTATGAGTAGTCAAACACATGGCAACAGATTTTAGCTCAACTAGAATATGAACAAACTCCCATATGGTAGCATGAGCAATCATGACCAAAACAAGACTATATATTGTGTACAAGGAATAACAAACAACTATGTTTTAACAAAAAAAAAAAAAAAAAAAAAAACCACAAAAACCCAACAACCCTTCACTGTTTTATTTGCATTGAAAAAATAACTGTTTTTCTGAAAATTTAACACTGCAGGAATTTCTGGATTGTTAAACATAAAATGTCCTTTACCAAGATGATTCCAGAAGTAACAGATGATCATAAACAGCTTACATTCTTTTTTTTCTGTAGAAAACTCTTCATTAAAACTGCATAACAGAAGATATATTTATGTATTTCACTCAGTGCAGATACAAAAACTATTCCTAAATCAGGATTCAGAGAGAATAAGCTGAGCTGTGGGTGAAAAGGGGTATAAATCAACACATACCTGGACATTCTCCCTGAATAAGTATATTAAATATTCCTGTAAAAGTGCAGACAGTGAACGATACATGCTGCTTCTGCTTACAGTTTAACTCTCTGGGTGCTCTGCAATAGCTATCCAACCACTGCAGGGCTGTGAAGCAGAGAGAGACAGTGCAATAAACTCTGAGCAGAGTACCTGCTTGCTTGCCAAAGCTTTAATTTGCTGGACAGCCCTAGATAAGATGTGTTCGTTTCTTGTATGCAAAAGAGGAACAGCATGGCTATCTGACCATTACAGAAAAGGCCTATTACGCAAGTCTTTACAGATTTCAGTACAAGTGCATTTATGCTCTAACATTAAACTTACTGCACTGAAAATGAGATGTCAATGAATATTTTTTCTTTTTTTTAATGAATGTTAACTATACTGATTTAAATATTATAGCAAATAAATGCTACTGTCATGTAAAATAAAGGTAAACAAAGTAAGAGTTGTTATGTGATATCCTGTCCCCATTTGAAGAATTCTCTACAATTTTGCTATGTTTTCCCAACAAACTTCCACATGACTTGCCAGGCGGCATGTCTGACCTCAAAATCTCTTTCCAAACAGTCTGCTGTTGCTAATGCAGTAGAAATTCAAATCATTTGTTCTAGAGAAACAGGTTGAATCAATATTCAGACAAGGTGCAACACCTATATTTGTTCAGTATTAATTACACTTCTGCCTAGTTCAGTACTGCACATCTGGCTCAAAGCCATCAAGAAAGACGTCAATTGTAAGGGGAATATCACCACGCTATCTAATGATGTATGTAGACCAACAGTCTGAGCCACTGTGTCAATCTCTTACCTCTCACAAGCATCACGCGTAATCCATCTCCCTTTATAGCATAAGGTAAGTTCAGAGAATTATCCAGCCAAAAATGTTAACTTGCTTAAAAATTATCTCACAATATGTTCATACATTCATCAAGATGTTAAAAATAGCTAACTCCATACTTTTTCTATGTTCTGCATTATTCTTATACTGCATGAGACATCATAGAGAATTTCTAAAGTGCACACAATAAATAGAAAACCATATCCCGAATTTGCACTAGAATTTGCTACATGCTTGTGAATTCATTATCAGGAACTGCATCCACTCACTGAATAATGGTAACAGCATCTGCTAGCTCATATTTGGAGGTTTCCATTTCCGTATCTCAGAGAACTTTGAGATGAGTATCAGTATCCCCACTTTCCAGCTGAGACACAGAGAGGTCCTTTGAGTCCTGATACAGTGTTCTGTCCGTTACCTTCCCTGAACGCTACCAAAAAATAACTGGATACCGGACAACAGAACTTGCCTTCCAAGGAAATAGACACCGTGCATTGTATGTGCTAGAAATGACCGTTTTGATAAAGCCAGAGATCTCATAGTGCGCGTGATGTTCCCATTGTACAACTCTAGGTAAGAGCTGCACGAGATCGAGTAGCCTCTGCACAGGCAGTTAACGTTTGTAGCCTCACAAGGTGTCAGTGCTTTTCCAGTGGAGATCTTATTGCGATAACCATCTTCTGACTGTACTGTATCAGAATGATGATTATGCCAGGAAAGGAATCTAAATACTATCAGAGTGATGGCCAAACTCACTCTTCATCCTACAGTCTCCATTTAAATTGTTGGCAATTATTATTAACATCAAGAAATGACCCATGCTGAGAATTCATGCCAGCCGTAAAGGCCACATTGAAGAAGTGGATTCATAATAACCACAGAATCTCCTCCTCTGATTTGTGTGACCAGTATCTCTTGGAGTTGAAAACAGGAAGCTTGCATGCAATAGTTTTTCCTCTCCCACCTTTTTTTAATACTATAAAGGTCCTTTCAAATAACAATTGTAATTATATAGAGACTCCTATGGGAGATTTACAAAATATATATTTTTTTCTTTACACCTGCCACAAACTGCTGTATACTAAATGCAGTCTAGACAAATCGGGCTATTTGCCAGTAATGAACTGAAAAGAACATCTGGACATGTGCAACACATGCAAATTTACCTCTAGCAAATGAGTCCGGTGGTGCTGAATCTTAGTTTGGTACTAGCTATTTTTTGATTTGTGGCCAATCACGCTTGACCTCTAAAAACAACTAAAACATTCCTATACTTGTAACTTTTTAGATATACGCTTCTTGTTTACTCTGTACTATTAGATTTTAATACAGTCTTTCACTATAGATAAGATACATAGATAGTTCCACTAGTTTCATATAGTTCCTGTGTAGATACAGATATTCATGACTCACAATATAATAACACACATACCTGATGCTCACAAATCAACAGAGATATTTAATTTTAGAAACTTTGCTAATAAAAAACTCAAGTCTCTGGAGATTATTGTTCCTTTTGGAAATCACACACATTTATCTGACAAAGTGGGCAGATTCGTCCCATCTATCACTGTCCTGAGGTCAGTAGTGTCAAAACTGCACTGAAGTATGAAGTTGCGCTGGGGAGGCATTCAGCTCCATTGGGATTTCACATTAGGGACTTAATCTTAAAAGGGTTTTGAGGAGTCCCACATGATGAGTCCTAATGAAAGTGCTCAGCATCCAGCAGAAGTATTCAGCCTATTACAGGACTAAACCTTATGGGCAGAAAAATGCCTGGTTTTATGAGAAGTGAACACTTTAGGCATAGGATCATTTCGCCTGATATTACTTTTATGTATGTTTAGATCCTTTCCCAAAACTTGAAACTAAACTACAAAAGAACTAAGTCAACATGTAATGAGTCTGGGGGTTTTGTCTGTGTATCTTCCACAAGATTTGGTGTTCACAGGTCAACAGGCAAAGAAGTATCATGCTATCCTGTGACACTTAAAACGTACTCTAATAAATATGAATGTTTCTCGGGCAGAATTATAAAATACAAAGATTTAAATACAGCTAAAAGAATAACTCCATGGACATGGACTCACTCAGCATTATTTTTTCTTAGGGGACATTTTGGTAGAGTAACAGCAATAAAATTATAGACCAGAAAAATACAATATCTTAATCTATAGAATTAGTACCATTAAGATTACAGATTTTTTAAAATCTGCCATATTATACAATTCTATAAAAAAATATTAGGAAATAACAGAGACTCTGATCAAGCTTAAGACTTGTTATTTTTGCCTTTAAGAGACAGCATTTGTGGTATTCGCCATACAGAACGCTATGCTTAAAAGTATTGGGCAGCTGTTCTCCAGAGCCTTTCCATTTCTTAAAAAACCAAAACCAGAAGATGTTCCTAGTTGTCAGAGGGCTAACACACCTGAACTCTGTTCTAACTGATAGACGCGGTGATGCCCTCCTGGATTAGCCTTCATTTCAATAGCTCTTAAAGCAAGTGCTAAAGATAATTTAAATTACCCAACATGGGTATGCATTTTGCTGCACTTACGCAATCCTTCAGGCTAAAGAGGGAACGTGAGATTTTATTTCTTGAAGTGGGCTTTGTATTTATAAATTTGTGAAATTCTGCAGCCTAGTAGGGTAAGAACACGTAAAGGAATGCAAAATATCTTAAATGTGTCCATGGTTCCCCACTATAGATTTAATTCTGAAGGAAAACCACAAGATTTTTATACTGTCCCAGATGTGCCTAACATTACCCTGAAATTCCAACAACTCGCCAGAGCCAGAGGTATCTATCAGTGTTCACTAACCTCATTTCTTTTAAAACACTTTCTAATTAGTAAGAAAGTAATGCAGGCACGTGCCTTTGATGTGTCAATACAACTAACACTGAGATCAGGAAGAGCTGAGATTATTTCCTAGGTGATCATTTCCTAGTATGATTTTCAACACAGCTGCAAATTTTCCATGTCAAAACTGGAAAAGCTGCTTCTCTGTTGCACCAGAGCAGAAATAAGTTTGCGCTTCTTGTTCTTGTTCTATGTAAGCAGCAGGGCAAATCACCAAATTTGTAACAGGTTAAAAGCCAAGAGCAATTGTTAACAAGTAATACTTTCCTCACGATACGGAATGGTAACACTGCTGGTGAAAAACTGACCCTGGAAGTCACAATAGCCAATTACTGTCTGATGCTGGAGAAGTTCAGATTTGTTCTTATGTTTGGTCTAAACACTCAGGTAAAACATGATTTTTTTTTAAAAGCATGAAAATTAAGGAAGTGTAAAAATAGTTTGGCTCGTCTATATAAGTGACTTTGAAAAAGCACATTTTTCTACCTTACATAGTATAAGTAACTAGATAGATGAAATAAGAGGTTAGCAAAAAACCAAGCTTTAAAGAGCTTCTCACAGCATGCAATAGGCTGCAATAGTGTATTCTTGGTATCAGAAAAGTGTATCAGTTTGAGCTCATTTTTTCCCCGTTCATTATCTGTCTACTTCCCAAGAGAATATTTCTGAGATTAGTGTATAATTATAATCAACAGTTATTTTATGAGGCCTACAAGACCTCCCTGAACTAAATGACTTTTCCCTTTTAGTCACAAGCCTTTCTATAGCACTAGTAATTTCTTTAAGTGGTCAATCATACAAATTCAAATAATGAATAGCAATCTTTATTAATACTGGGTTCAGCTGCATTATCAGTTGATGAACGTATCTCATGTAATACATTTTTTCATGTGCAGTTACTTCTATTTTTATTATTATTTTTCATCTGAAGTGAGTAGAAGTTTGTCTCCAATAGCAAGAGATTTTGACCAGTACTGTAGCTGTATTTAAAAAAACCAAAAACTGATATCTTTTGTAATTTCTGTGATCGTTGTATCTTCCTTTTCATTATTTTCCTTGTAATTTGAAGGCTGCCATGCAATTCACTACTATGTAATGGCCAAGTAGAAGGAATATTTTCAAAGGAATTTTCAGAGTTATTTATACTTACTGCAAATCAGAGTACTGTTAAAAGAGGTACTAGCAAGGGAGGACTCCACTCACAACTTGAATTTCCTTTTACAATAGCTCGCATTTTTCTGCTTTAGACCTCTGGTAGATTATAATAAAGAATACTAAAATACAACGACAAGGGATTGTTCAAGTTCCTTCAAGTGTTGCAAGGAGAGATGTCATTTACAATGGTAATCACAAGTGTATGTTATATCCTATTGTATGTACCTGCTTTTCATTGTGAAACCGTGATTTACAAGTTTCATTGATAGCGATTATACTTCATAAACCAGACAAGTTAGTAATTCTTGGAAGCCCCATCCCTGGAAGTTTTTAAGGCCAGGCTGGATGGGGCTCTGAGCAACCTGATCTAGTGGGAGGTGTCCCTGCCCAGGGCAGGGGACTTGGAACTAGATGATCTTTAAGGTCCCTTCCAACCCTATAACAATTCTATGATTCTATGAATTCCCAATGGGAAACGCATAACAACTATTATTTTTTTATTTCCACTTGGAGGAAGACTCTAAGATCCAGCCTTCTGAATATTACTCAAAATATAGCAGATGGTCATAGGAAAAAATGAGGCCAGAATAGTAGGCGGTAGGTTTAGAATACCAGGAGCCAAAGCACAGACAGGTTTTTTGTGACTGCACAGAAGAAAGCAGTGTGGATGTGAGGCAGAGTAACAACGTGGTTAGACAGCCGTTCACAGGAAAAGCTCCTCCCCAAGCTCAATAGTGCGCGTGACAGCAAGCACACAGCTGAGCAACCCTTGCCAATCGGAGGCAGAAGTTGACAGTAGTTGATGAAAGATTATAAACAGAGGGGATAAGTAGTGCAGGATCATAAAAATGAAGATAAAATTTTATGTCTGATGAGGAGGAGCCAAAAAAAAAAAGAAGGGCACACAGAGAGAGGCGACGCAGTCAGAAGTAGGGGCTGGGAGGATGAGCTCCGCAGCAGAGTCGTCTTCCTGGATAAGCCACGACTCTGTCATGGTTAAACAAAGGGATGGTGCAGCTGCAAGAAGGAAATGAGATGCCACTCCTGAAGGTGTTATTTTCAGCAGAAGGGGCTGTTAAATAGAAGGTGAATGGAGAAACAAAAAGTTCTCTGAGCATTTCTAGAGCTGAATTGCATCAGAGCAAGCAGACGGGTAAAGCTGTGCCCCAGCGTCTCACAGCAGCCCAGGAGCAGACTCAGCTCTTCCACTTCGCAGCCCCTGTCTCTGCGGCAACCCTGAGGCGATGCTAACTTCCTAGCAGCATAGCACTTGCTGCCTTTTCCTTCTCTTTTCTTTACATAAATTTGTACAGGTAGACTGTACAATTGCAGTCCCCTCAGGAGAGGACAGTTTCTTTAATTTGGTGTATCTAAACTTAACATACTTAAGTACCTCCATATCCCAAACCCAAATATTAATGAAGTTGTGTAAGCATAGACATTAAAAAAAAAAAGATCGTTTGGAAAAGGTAGTTAGAAGAAGTCACTAGAAAAAGTCAATGAGCTGAGTAAAAGCAGTGTGTTACATACGGTACCTTCCCTATATAAGCACAATGCAGCTGGTGAGATTTGCTCATATGGTGAGCATTCCTGCCAAGCTTCTACCATTATCTCTAATTAAGAAACGTTTCTTTTTAAATCAAAAGATTCCCATGGTCAGATTATTCACCTTCTTTAGTTTGCTCTGTGCACAAAAAAGCAGTTGGACTGGAAACATCCATCATTTACTTAAAGAAAAAACCCACAAGGTGTGTGTTAAAATGAGATAACACATGCCCCGCTGGCCTCAAATGAGCCAATAAAAGGACTACGTTACAATACCACACTCTTGGAAATGTCCTATTGTGATAATGAAATGGCACCAAAGTTCATTTTGTTATAGAAAAGCTGTGTTCATCCACATACTATGAGTATTTTTTATGTGACTTCAAGCAAAAATATCCAACTGTCCTGTTATTCTGAGGCACAGCAAAGAAACATCCGCTGAATCATTTAATACATTAACTGTGTAATGTAATAATATGTAATAGATATAAAATGCATTTTTTATTTATACATTGATCAACATCACAACATTGTAGTGGCCTAGAAAGAGGTTCATTCCTCTGTGAGTTTCCAGTAAAATTCTGGACAGGAGACTGCCACTCCTTCTTTATTAATAATACTGATAATACTGTGGAAGGGAGAACATAAATGAGTATTTATTTATAGGTCCATAATTTCTTTTTTTCCTAGATCTTATCTTTCTACTGTTATTACTGAATGTTTTCTACTGGAAAATTATCAAAAGTAGTGATACTAAATTTTCTTATCGTGTGTAGGGCTCTGTAATTAATACTTACAGACAACCAAAATATATTTGCTGTCTGGACAATCGTAACTAAGAAACCTGGAAAGCAATGAATCGCTGGAAGACAGGAAGAAGTGATGGCATTTATGATCCCGCATTATTTCCAGCCATACATCAGAGTACATATCAAGGGCACTTGTCTGTACAGGGATGTTGGAACCAGCCGTTAAAGGCTGGACTCCTTCTTGCATTGCTCCTAGCAGAAGGGGATATTTAAAAGCAGAAGCAGAAGCAAAAGCCTACCACATTGTTCTCTGCTTTTCCTTTCTTCTCTGGCAGGTGGCTAAAACTGAGAGACTAATGTTCTAGTCCAATTCGGTCACCACTGCCATAGATTACTTCTTAAATCTTTGTTTCAGCTTCACAATGAAGTGAGAAAAAATAATTTTTCAGTTTTGCAAAATGTTTTTCTCCCAATGAAATCCTAGAAACAAAAGTACTTAAATTGCTTACACTCCTACCTAGGGAGTAAAATTTTTTAAAGTACTTTGGAGACTGAACAAAGGCCGTCTTCAGCTTCTGCCCTTCAAAAAGGGAAAATGCTGAGAATAAACCCAGAAAAATAGGTCACAAGAAAAAAAAAAAAAAAAGAAAACACTCCTGAACCCATTCCAGTATTATATTTGAAACTGAAGTAAAAAACAGTGAATGATGGCCAGGAATTTTCTTTATCAAGTTTCTCCCCTGCCCCGTCTTCATTTCTGACATAGATAGTCTTTAGGGATAATGTTAGTTCTTTATTTGAACTGTGAATATTAAGACAATGGAAGAAATTGGCTAGTCAGTTGTGAAATACTATAGCAATAAAAGTCTTTGATAGAAGATGAATCTTTCTCAAAATAGTCAGAGGGTGTCAATAAATGAAGAGTAATGGGAAGATCACTTGTATTTATTGAGACTGCAGCATTTATCAAAGTCATCAACATTTCATTGGAGTTAATATACTTGCTAGCTTTTTATTTCTACTATACAAGTTTGTTCACATGTTTAGGGATAACGTGCTAGACTTACTAGTTTTTATTTTAACTCTTTTTTAACTCTTTGGCTTTTATCCTCCATCTTTATTTAAACATCTTAAACATCTCCATCTTTATTAAAACATGTATTTGGATTACTCCTCTAGCATTCCTTTGGTAGGACAACTGGGCTACTTTCTAAATGCATTAGCACTTCCCATATTGGACCTGCATGTTAACAAACCCTCTCTTATGTCTTAGAAGTAATTCAAGTAAAAAACTAGGAATTTTGTAATTCGAGATCAGTAAAAATTCTTTATCTACATGCATTTATTGACCATTTCTTTATGTTTATGAAAGAATTCGAGGATTACCATATTATCTTGAGATGTGATTCCATTCATGGAGTCTTTCATCCAGGCATGAATCTGAGGGTTGTCTGGATTTGGGAATAAATCTACATGTCTTGGCTATCCCAAGCACTGTACTCACTGATGTCTTGGGACCTGAGGCAGAAAGGAGAGGAGAGGAGAGTGGAGACGTCAGGATCTGAAATCATCTCACACATCAGGCCCCCTTCTCTTTCAGGGGATGAAGGAACTACTAGAAAAACAGGAATACACACTTTGCATTTGTTGGCTTTTAACATCATACTCAGCTGGTGCTGTAGGTTACAGCTATATCCAGTGGGCAGCAGACACCTGCTCACCCTCTCTTCCTTGAGGCTCTTGGGATCTAGTCACCCAAGAGCAGTTGTAGCAGCCCCTGGCCATTTTCCCTCATTCTCTACAGCTGACATGATGCCATGTGACAAGGACACATCCATCTGTCGGGGGGACGGGGGCGGGGGGCAAGGAACTGAGGCAACCAGGCCCCCCAGGAAATTTGGGAAGAGAACTCTCCGATTATTCTGGCTCTGGCAGCCTTCCTCTTTCTTTGAGATCCTCTGGCTACGCGCGAGCTGGACTGTAGGGAGGAAGGGTGTCACCTGGGTACAGGGGACGTAGTTGCACGTGTGCAGCAGGGCCAGGGCTGTTGGGAGGAGCAAGACTTCAGAGCAGAACAGCGGGGCTGACTCCGCACGCATGGCGAGCCAAGTGCTTTCTGGAGCAGCTCGGCAGGAGGTCCAGCTGTGCCAAGCTTAGAATGGCAAACCTGTGTGGCCCACAGCTGGCAGGACACAGTTGCCAGTGTACACCAAATATATGAACAAATTATTTGTGAAAAGAAATTACAGAAAGATGACTCAGTGACTGTATTTTACTGGAATCCGCAGACCTATTGGGACACTTACATTATTGATTTTTTTTCCATTGATAGATTCCTTTACAGAATGTAAAGAGAGCAATCAGGCATTAATGTATGCATGCAGATTTCATAAGGCTCTCTAACCAGCTGCTCATGAAATAGTAATGTCATTTTTGAATAAGGGAAATAGTGAATCTAGTGGTCATTTTAACTGCTGTCAAATCGCTTGACGAAAGGTACCTACATGATACGACGTAAGATGACTTTTTACTGCGGTTCGTATTTCAAGCCTGAATTTGTAGTAGTTGGACCATGATTCCTAAGAAATCCTCAGATGCACTGTAAGCTGTAAATTCCTACTACACTGTAAACAGGATGTGTTGTTTACAGCTGTTTAGATCCACTAAATATTTGTGGATTTGCTTCCTCAGCTATAGCAGGAACTGACTGGTCATAACTCCCTGCCTTGTTCAATAACTTCCAGTAATTATCATGAAGAAAATGCAATAAATTTATGTAATAGACTGCCCCTTTGCTATAATATACAATGAGAAGCAATCAATGCTCCTTACAATAAAGAGAAGAAATACAACTGTGTTTTATTTTATAGCTTTGGTAACGCAGCTTTGGAAACCACCAGAGGGAGCCCAGTGAAACTCCAGTGGTCAAATTCCAGCCCCGTAAAACGTAGCCCGGGGCTGACATTTTACAAAGTGGCAACACAACACCGGCTTGCGTACTTCTTAGTAGACTATTTTATTTGCTCATCCATCCAGTAAATACAACGTCCACATGAATTGCTGCTCTTATTTCATATGCTTAGAAACAGGGAAACTACATGAATCTCATAAATAAGCCTCAAACTTAACCTTTGACAAAATAATTACAAAAAAGATGTAGGCAGATGATAGCAAAAATATCTACTTTTGCAGTTACCAACAATGATCTTGGAAAACAAGATAGCTATATTTAATCATGGTTTTAATATATACTTTTACTGTAACTCAAATCAAAGGGCATTTCTGAAGCCATCCTAGTTATGCTTAAAGTATAATTACACGCTACATATCTTGGAAAGTAAATGAAAGCCTTTTCTTGGTGATTTGTTATACATTTCTTTTTTGCCTCTGGCTAACTGAAGGCCAGGCCTCTGAAGAGTTTCAAGTATAATGCACAGTGAATATAAAACAGTCCATTAATTGGGATAATAGGTCCTGGCATGTAATTGCATTGCTAAGGTACTATGGATAGCTGCTGAGTGAAATGGTATTTATTCAAGGTTGTTAGTCACCCGTGGATAACTTTATTTGTCCACTGATGCTTAAATAAATGCATCATCCATCAGTAAGAATACTTACGAAAAAATTTATAGCAAAAATCATTATCATGTCTCAAATTATAAAAGGAAACAGTATATAAAAATTGCTGAACAGTGGTACAATAAAGCCATGCTGCGGTTTGCTTGTTTTTCTGCCCATGGACAGTAAAATATGGTTGAAAAATCAGGGCTGAATGGCAAGTTTGCATGCTTACAATACTTACCCTAGCCACTGAATATACTAGCTATCTTTAAAAAAAAAATATTTTTTTTCCTAATTATTCATTCTGACAGCATTGTAGAAATTAACATTGTCTAAGTAGGAAAAATACATTCAATAATACACGCAGCAGCAAGTGCAAAAGAAAAAAATATTAGCAGCATGTTTAAGCCATGTATATGAGTAAGGCAGCATGTTTTGTTCATGTCACCCTTTTGTTGTTATTTTGCAATGATCACTAATCCCTGAGAAAATAGTGGAAAAACAAATCATACCTACACAATAGTAAGACACAAGTATTGCTTGATTACAGACAATCTTAAATAAAGCTTAAATAAACAGAAGAGACCTACAAAGAATTCCCATTGACACTGCCAACAGCTCCGCTCAAAACACCTTCGTATCTCATATAGATAAAGAAATTATTATTAAGGATCTGATTTTCAGATAGAGTGCAGCCACATCCTCTTTTATCTTCAGCTACGTATGCAAACACTCATTATTTTGACAATCCTACCCTCAAGATCTTATCTCATCATATGTTCCTTCTGAATAGAACTGAGTAATATCTAATACACAAGGGATGCAGGTTTCCAAACAAGGTTTATAAGAAAGTACATACATTAATTGAAATAATGGTGCCTATAGCTGCAGCAAATGTCTTATGATTCATATCTGTAATTTCCAAGTAATTGTCAGCATAGTTTGACCAGGGTCATGATGCTTTGTCTGTTAGGTCCACCAGCATATCCCTTTTGAAAGGGTCACTGCCAGCTTTTTAGATAGATACAAAGAGAAAACAGCCTCTTTGGAGTTCAAAAGGGTAGCATAAGCTGCCTTTGCCATTCACAGCACTAAATCACAGGTCAGCTTTGGCCGTGTTCGATCTCCACACCCCCCACCAACTGCAGGGCCACCGGCTGCCTCCCCACCTGCATGGGAGGCTGGACCAGCACCTCAGTCAAAGTCATCCTGTTTGTCAAGTAGCTGAACCTGCCAGATTCATCCATCTCATGGGGTATAAAGGCCAGCAAATGGAATAGTTTGATGAGAAAGAAGCCCGTTTTAAAAACACTTTATATTTTAAACAGTGCAAAAAAGAGCAGTCACAGAACAGTCACTCCTGACTTCCTAATTGACACATCAAATTTCACAGGAGGCAGGGAAAATTCCGCCCAGCTCACAGAAGGGGTCAGTAGTTACATCTAAACATAGAACTGATCAGTGAAGCCTGATCCTGCAAACGCGTATGCATGCTATTAACGTTAGATATACAAGGTGTTGCAGCAATCTTAGTGAGGTAATTCATGCGTTAAATTAACCACATATGTATTATGGGGATTAGAACATAGCTGCAAAGTCTTTTCCTTGAGACTTTTGAGGACTTCTGGAAGGTGTCAAGTTTTGAAATATCAAATAACATAATATGACTGAACAGTAAGCAGAAAAACCCCCTCCAGTCCTCTCTCAAAGATCCTCTGTCCTCAAAGCAGGATTTACAGCTTTTCCTCAGAGTGCTATGCTCCAAACCTCTCTGCATATTGCTTTATTCCCACCTCTCTAAGACCATATGTTCCCAGATTTATCAACTTCACCGAACCTGCTTCTTTGTTCTATTTTATTCCCTGATATTTCTATGTTTACAAATTATATGACCAAAACAGGGAAATTTAGCCTAATGGTTATTCTGTATGAACTGGTTTATAAAATAAGTTCAATTTCATATTAGAAGTCCATTTGGACTTGTTGGCCTTTATTGCTGCCCCACAACGAAGCAAGCATTTGACACTGAATCTGTCAATAAGCATGTGTTGAACATCTCTTCCTATTACCTAATTCAATATCTAGTTCAACCACGCTTAACTTGTGTAATACTCCAACCCAGGAACATCACTTAACACTTAGATCTATTGCATTTAATTTTCCACCCCTTGGTCTGTTCATTCAATTTATCAGAAATTATACTGTAAAGCAACTACAACCATCTGCCGTTTAAACAATCTCTTTACTTTAGTACCACCTGAAAAATTTATTGCCTTACATGTTTTAAACTAAATCAATAACTAAAATATTAAAGAGAATGATCCCAATGAAGAAAGCAAAAGGATTCTACTCTTCAACAATCCCCGCAAATGCACTTTCCACTTCCTGCTATTCTGGTTACTTATGAGTATTAAAAAAATCTTAAGCATCCACTCCATATGCAGAGAGGTTGTATAAAAGTCTGTCGCATGAAAGTTTGGTAAAAAGAAAAAGCTTTATTGAAATGGAGAGGCACTAAATCTCACATTTCCTCTTCTTCTATTCACTCGTAAAGAAGTAATCTTATTTGCTTAACATGATTCACCTTTCAGAAATCCTTGTTTACTCATGCCCTTTAAGTTATAATTTTCAAAGCGTATCCTTTTGTCAACCGTGAATTAGCATTCTCTGCTAACATACTGAAAATATTACACTTAACAGGACTCTAATTTTCAACCTTTCATGTATGTTCTCATTTTAAGAGCAGTAACTAAATTCACAGTTTTCAGTCTCCTGGAGACTTTTGTTATCAAATATGCATTAAAAAATAATAATGGCATTAGCAGTTTATTTCCACTGTCACACATGAAGCATGTACATAGTCTGTTTCTATACTTCACCTGATTTTCATTTGCCTTAGTATTTGCTTACTAGCACTTCTTCAAATATTTGACTTAATACTTTTCTACATTAGCAATGTTTCACAAAACATTAAAAAAAAACTAAAAAAACCCTCCCAGCAACTCCCACATGCCTGAGAGAACAGAATAGAGAGAACATTTATTAACATAACTATCAGTATTAAAATTTGCGATAGTCTCTTCGATGTGACACATTCCTCTGGCTCACATAGGCTGCACCAGGTGAGATGGAGCCCTGACCTGGGCTCCTGCCTGGAAATAAGGGGAAGAACCAAGAACACCTATAGCCATTTTTCCCAGGCTCTCATCCAAAAAATGCTACTGAAGGATTTCTGACACTTCCATTTTGCATTCATTCATGACAGTTTTTAAGTACTTATCTGAGTGTCAGCAATACTGTCTCCTCCTGCCTTGTGTTTAACCCTTGGCTTTATTTATAAAGATGGATCATGTGCTTCTGACTTCATTTTACTAGGCTAAACAAGTAGGTCCTATTATATAACACACTTTAATGTCTTCTCATATGATAGATTCACTGTTCGCTTAATCATCGTAATTGCACTTCTTTCCATCTGTTCTCATTTAAATTCATTTTTCTTGAACAAGGATGACCAGATTGTACCTACTATTCTAAATAAGATTAATGCCTTCAGTGGCTCTCATTCTTCACTATTTCTTTCGGAAATACTTTACATGATCTTAATGGACTGCCGCCTTCTTTTTTTTTTTTTTCTTACATGTACCGTACAGCTACAGAAGAACTGAATTACCAGTGTAACTCAGTACCATTTACAACTGAAAATCTACCAACATTTTAATACCAAGTTCAACTCATAAAAATTGTTACTTACAGATTTTGAACTTCATATGAGATCACCTTTGATATAATCAAAGGTCAGTGTAACACTAGGCATCAACTTACCCCTGAATTTCAAATCTTAAGTGATACGCACTTTATGATGACCGGCAAAACTTATCTCCTTTTAGAACGTTACTTCTAAAACCATGAAGTTTGAAATCCACCATGAAAGTAAGGGAAAAAATTACCTTCCTGGCAGAATTCAGGATCATTCTCTCCACGTGAGCCCCCAATTTCCATTAAATTTTCCTCACTTTTTCCCCAATATCCTGCAGACATACCGTCGGAAAACTAAAGACAAAGCAATACAGCTGTTACTGGTACATGCACTCAGAGACATTTCATCAGGGCAGAGACCAAGTCAAAGGTAGTTAAATACTCTTTTTTCTCTCTTCTCTATTACTATTTTTACAAACCAATTAGTAACACAACCAGTATCATCAACTGCGCAGTGAGAACAACAGATGAAGAGCTGCCATCAGAAAGCCATTGTTATTTAATACATGATATAGACACAGGAAAAGGGAAAACTACTGGTTAAAAGCTTCTTTAATTTATTTGCTTAATTCGACGAGGAACTTATTAGAAATTTGGGGCAAAAATATTTTTTGAAAACCCAAGCCCAGATATAAGGCCTTAAAACGGTGACATTCTAAAAGAAAAATAAATGTACGTTCATTATGAGAGACAACTATATTTTAGCAGTGAACTAAAACATTTGTTCTAAGTGCCACTGAATAAATTAGGTTTTTAAAGGAATCTTCAGAAGTGAATCCACATCAAACGAAAGAATCATTCTCTCTATAGGATATTATACCCATATCTTAGTACTTTTAATTATTTGCCATTTATGTTTATACTAAGAAAATATTGGAAGATCACAAATGCATTTCAGGTCCTATTGTATGAAACTGTAATTCATTACAGTCCACTTCCTCTGAAGAATTTCCTGTTTAGCCTAAGATATCGCAAGAGAAAATAAAAATGGTAGGGTTGTAAAAGAACACAAGCGTACTTTTGTATAGTACCATTAAGTTATTCAACATGGCTATTTCTAGAATGGAATAACATAAAGCAATTAGTATTATTTTTTTCTGCAATAAAGAACATACTGAATAGACATTGCTCAAACCTGCTAGATCGTTTCACATTATAAGAAAGCTTTATCACAAAATAATTGTCTAATCAAAAAACATCACTCAGAAATCACGCACGGCTTCTCTCCTAGCAAAGCCTGGCTCACAACTCTAGGACTTCCTGGCTGTTCTGTAATTTACATAAACACAAAAACCATAAAACTGCTCCAACTACTTTTCCAAATACATGTGAACAACTGACATCAGTAATCACAAAAGCAGAAAAGGCTAAAGTAAAAGCCAATGATATGTTCAATCAGGAAGAGAATTTTCATTCATTTGCATATAATTTTCACTTTTAGTGTTCTACAACAGAGTTCACCTTTTGACAGCGTAAATTTTTTTATTTTTTTTTTTTGAAACCTGACAAGGAAATAACTCAAAGGAAATCTTTCTCTAAAGCATTTCATCAAGCAATGCAGTTCTAGAATCCAAATATACGACATTGCCCCCACTCCCTGATTTTCATGTTTGCTAATTTTGGCAGGATTTTCCATATCTGCACAGGAAAAACAAGTAGCCCAGAATTTCTAGGTTCCCTATGAGATGTTAAAATTCAGCTAAAGACTGCAATAAAAACTAATCTTACACCTTAAACTAACATCTTAAAGATTTCGCCTTTCCTACCTCTACCCTGCTCCGACTTTCATATTACAGTTCTTTAACTATAAAGAGAATAATTCAACTTAGAATTCCCTGGCATCAAGTTATAGCCCAGCTATTAGCAAAGGAAAGCATTTGCATGACACACTTATCAAGGTTAAAAGCTATCTATTTCTGAATGTAGAATCCACAACTTTATGAGGCTTCTCAAGCTAAAATTTGTTTCACTTACAAGGAACCATGACCAGCTCCTGCTTCCTCTGCTGCTAACTGGAAGCAGCGAGATAGTTCTGGTATGCAAAACATGGAGTGTCTTCTCCTAGAACACATATAGATAAATGTAAAGGAACCTCAACTGACTTTGCTCAGGCACTTCTCATCACTTAACGATGATTTGCAGTCATTCAGCGCAGCTGATCTCTTCAGGAAGTCAGCAGCATCTCCTCCACAGAAGACTGCTCCAAATACAAAATAATATTCGTTAGCTGGGGATTTGCTTGTATCATGTAGTAACATTTTTTCTGTGAGAGTTTGTTAGATGCACAAGCAATAATGGACTTACATTGTTTGGGTAGACGTGAAATACTAAGAGGCAGGATCTCTTGTTTCAAGCAAAATTTTCTCTATTTGACAAGACAGAAAAATAATTTCACTGAAAAAAACCCCCTAGTGTATGGAACCATTTTAGTTTAATAAATCCATCACACATCAATAGAATTAGCATACACACATCACCCTGTATAAAAATCACTATCAAGTGACACATTATAGATTTCTAAACACATTTTTTAAGTTTAACATCAGTGCAGCTGAATGCCAGTTTACAGTTTTAGATGCAGGCGTATGCATGAGGTGCAAACCCAGAACCCTGCACACATACACCCCCCCCCCCCCCCCCCCCCATTATAACACGTGCTCAGTGGGAATAAGTGCCTTTGGGGATTCATGTTATCTCTGACTTTCTCTTGGGTAACGAGTAGAATACCAGAGGACAGAACCAAAGTGCCGCTGGCCAAGCCTATGCCCATTGGTAGCTGACAGCTCCAAGAGGAGTGTGTCAACCAGAGAGTAAAATCTACACCCCACCTACCCCACCCCAAGGTTGTCTGAAAGCCCAAGGAATAAACACTTGCCTTATATTCCCTCTATATACAATAACATGAAAAAGTAGGGAGACTTGATCCAGTAACATGACCTAAGCAGAAATCTCTCAAAATCGTAGACTCATAGAATACCAGGCTGGAGGGGACCTCAATGATCATCTGGTCCAACCTTTCTTGGCAAAAGCATGGTCTAGGCAAGATGGCCCAGCTCCCTGCCCAGCCGAATCTTAAAAGTGTATGATGTTGGGGAAAAGGCAGGAAAAGAATGGAAATGAAAACTAATGTATCAGATAATGGAAATAATCTGTCCCTTAGATTTATTATTTGACTTTGTGGTTTTTTATTATTATTACTTATTTCTAGTCTTTGATGGTGCAGGGATACCTGTTTTCTCAGGACACATGACAGCACCAAAAAAATAGTAAAGAGCGTACTATATCCCTTATCCTGTCTTGAGCATAATGAGAAAGCCTATTTTAAACAGCACAGAAACCTGTAAAGAAATTAGTGGTAAACTTACTGTTAGTAGCAATATTAGCAGTCACTGGAATGCATCATCTGTTTTAACAGTTAACTAAAATTCATAAGCATCCTAAAAATCAAACCACAGTTTGTTCAATTAAACGCTACACATAAAAAAGTACCCATCAGTCGTCGACAGCATGAATTTAGATTGGAAGCAGAATAAATGCAGTGTTTCAGATGCTGGCAGGCAGTTCTTTGTACACATGAGGACAAGCAGCACAGTAAAAAGTATTTCCATTTTAGCTACTAGGTTTGAGTGAAACCCAAGTAGCTGAGGGAATCCGTTACACATGAATAGGCCCACTGCAGTTCAGGAGAAGTCAGTGACACCTGCGCTCCTGAGTCACTAGGAGAGTACCTTTGATGAGGACAGATAACAGGAAGGTTGGGTTCTGTATAGGAAACTGAAATAACATACTGCCCTGTCCTTTGATACATGGAGACAGAAGCACACGACAGGTTTTTGGTTTAAAAGAAAAAAAAATACCAAAAAATCTTGGGTTTTTTCTATGAATTTTTGCATCATTAAAAAAAGGACACGAGAGCATGGCAAGTAAGAGGCTTAAAGTCAGACTCTGAAATGCAAACTAGGAACACTAACAAATTCAAAGTATGTGGGTGTGTGTTTATACGATTTCATAATTAGGGCTGTGAACCACACGTGCAAAGTCCTTTCATTAAGTTACTGTCTCCCTGCCCCCAGGCTCTGACATTTCGCATGGCAACCTGAAACAGAGCTCGACAAACTCTCTCTGCTTGACAGGTGTAACAGCAGAGCTGAGCAAAATTAAAATACGCACTACTAAGATGTAGTATCAGACAACTATTAGAAAATGATGTATTTCTGCTCTGTTACATATAATAAATGATCACTAAAAGTGAATGCAGGGTTTGTTATGTTTTATTCTTTTAATGACAGAGAAACAGAGACAGGTACCCGACATAAAAGCATACTGTGTATTTTCCAGTTGTCATAGCAAACAGTCTGGCCAGCTTTCTTAAGTGTTTGTTAGTTAGATACCGGTTAGCTGATAAAATCACCTGCTGATTAAATTTGGATTTAGATAAATGTGTTAAATATGTTTAGATGATTAAGGAGCTGCCTGGATGACACAAATGGATTTTGATTAGCACAGTACTAGTAGCTGACCACATTTTAGAAGCAGTATAAAGTATAGGCTTTGTTTCATGAAAGAACTATTCCTCTTGCCTTTTTTTTTTTTTTCATTTGGCTGGAAAAGAAATCAGAGGAGATGTCTGTGGTACATCACACACTTGATGCAAATACTTGAGGATTTATTTTCACAGAAAGCTGGTGACAGATTAGAACTGTAAGTAAATTTGTAATTCTAAAGTTAGTTTTTTAGTTATGGGTAATGAAAGAAGATTTTTATTTAAAAAAAAAACCAAACATATTTTTTAATGAAAGGAAAGGTAATTTATTTCTCTTGCCGTTTCCTGTGCTGTTGTAGTGGGAGGAGCTGTATCTACTTCTCTAAAAACACTTGGTATGTTTATACCAGCATCAGTGACAATTTACCAGCAACTTTGTTCTTTCCTTCCATGTCTGCAGAAACTTCTTGAAAAGTCTGAGTAACCGTCGTAGCCCAGTAGCATAATTACAGTATTGTTCCTTGCCATGATATATTCTATGTTCTTTTAATAGTAGAACTAGAATATGCACTTAAACAAGTTGATTGTAAAAATGATGTCACTTTTATTACAGAACATCTTTCATATGATTATGAAAGGGTTGATTATTTCTGTTTTTTATCCAAAGACCTGTCTGGTGCCTTTTATGTGAGAATATAAATATATTTAATGTATTTAATCTCATAGTAGTCCTCAAGGTAACTATTTCATGTACAGCAAGCCAAAGTACAGAAAAGATAACACCAATTTGGTCCAGGTTCACACAGAAAACCAATGCCATGGAAAGGACCTGAACTCAGACTTGCAAAGTCCTAGCCCAATGCACTGACCACATTTTTGCCTTTTGGACACCAGAATAACAAAAAGGCTTTATACAGAAAGCAACATAAAATGTTTTATAAAGTTCTTCCAGGAAAAGTACATTATATTTTGGAGGAGGATGTGTTTTACTACTTTTCTTATAAAGGTGAAACTTTTAAATTTTCCTCAGTTGTGCATATTATTTCTAAAAGTTATCATTACCAGTTGAAGAGCATGTTACTTTTGGTGACACTGACTTCGCCATAGAAAAATCGCTAGAAAGGTCTAAGAAAACTTCAAGATTATCTCTAATTTTCCCGGCTTATCTTCAGCCCCTCTGTCAACACAACCTACTGAAGTACGTGTGCTATGGGTCACATGAAGAACCACCTTCCACCCCTGCCCCTGCCTTGCAAAGGCGTATTCTCGGCGCATCAGCCTCTCAGCACCATGGATTCGTGGGTCTGAGGAGAAGAAAATCATCAAACCAATGTTACGAAATACATGGAAGAACTGTCTTGCTTTTCCTTTTTGAGCAGCTCTGGAAAAGGCATGACCAGTTCAACAGCATGTTGCAGTTGGGAGCAACAGTTCTGAGGCCAGGTATGGCCAATAGCTCAATGGCAAATGGAACTGGGCAGGGTAAGGCAGCAGAAGTTGCCCACGCCAGTGAAGAGCGAAGCTTCCGAGCCCTAGATCTCCTTTTCACATCTAGCAAATCTCTTCTGAGCACGTGCAGAAACTTTTCAAAGGCTTAGTATTTCACCAAGTACAGGTGGATTTTCATAGAAATAGCAAAACATGCATTTCTGACACAAAGATTTCCCTCCTCCTGCCAAATTTCAAGCCTCTGCTTTGTAAAATGTAAATCAAAGTGGAGTCAGACCTTCCATTTTCAGAATCTCTTTGAATTTGCCTTGACAGTTTCCTACTCTGTAATGAAATAAAAATGAATCATCTGAGAACTCATGACCTATACTGCAAGTTTGTTTCGGTTATTAGCTGTTTTTAAGATAACTAGTTTTTGTTTTCTTCATGCAGCCAGTCTGTCAAAATTAAGACACCGTTTTTCCAGTGGCATTAATGAAAATATTTCTTGCAGAAAAACATTTAGAAAGAGGAAAAAAGAAACGTTTCTAATGCTTTTGTGACGGGCTACTTTCACAATACATTTTTGAGCAAATTAAAAGTCAAATCTTTAAGCAAAAGATCTTCATTTACAAAAAGGCATATTTCTGAAAGGACAGGCACTCTAAGAAGATTAAATCAAGTGTTAATTCATTATGGATAAAGAAAATCTGCCCATACATAAACTGAGAAATTAATTCAGAAGGCAAGAGAATGGGACAGAATGCAAAGTCTCTTTGCCTTTGAAATCAAACATTTGGCATAAGTGGGATTGAAACAGAAAGGAGACGTAGCGGAAAAACATGCAAGAAATATTAACAAGTAGAAGTATACAAATAGATATAAGATAACTGAATAGATATAGATACTGAAACATTTACTGAGACGTTCACTAAAGGGACAAAATTTTTTATTTGGGCTAGAAAATAACAAAATGATTTTACATGTTTTTATTTTGTATCAGTATTAACTCACACGAATTAAAAACACTACTAAAAGGGAAGAGTTAATTGAATAAAACAATGGTGTTTATTTCCACTTCACATTATAGTAGCATGCTCTCTTCGGCTGTAGGGAAAATATTGAAGAGTCTAACTTTCTTCTAGGTTTGGGACTATGATCAAACAATAAGCAAGTATTCTTCTAGCACTCTACGCTTTTCAAACCACTGAACAACGTTAATATTTAATGTGTGAAATGGATAAATATTGCTAGAGACCCAAGACAAGTAGAGATTATGTTATTTGCTAAAGATGCACAGTAATTTGGAGGCTAATCTAATCTGCAAATTTGTATATTCTTGTGTCCTTGGTTTGTGGGTTTTTTCTTCTTTTTTTTTTTTAAATTTTTATTTTTAAATTATTATTTGTATACTTTAAATTAATTTTTATATTTTAGGTCTTGGGGTGGGTCCACTAATTTTCACTTGTCCTTTAATATAAATCTACTATAGATGTATTTGTAAAGAAATTTTCTACTAGACATCAACCTGACACTGTTGAATCTTCTGTCATGTATCATCCTTCAGCATAAAACTCAACTTCCCCGCTCTTCTTTCTTTACTTCCCTTTTCCTCTCTTTCATTTCAAAAACAAGAATGATAAATGAAAACACTTTATATTCCTTACCCCCTTCTTTTCGTACCAATTTATTTACGCTGTCAATATCCTTCTACGCTGTGTTTTCTTCCATAATAATCATAATTTCATTCTTTTATACTGCTACAGTTAAAACCTTTTGAGGCTAATCTAGCTCCTGTTAAAGTTAATGGATGGCTTGCCATTAACTTAGATGGAGGAAAGATTAGCCTCTAACCTCTCCACCCTGTTTAGTTCTTTCAGGAGAGAATTCAACTCTTAACTCATTATTTCTTATTTATATAGCTATTACATACATATGGTATATTCCCTTCATTTCCTTTCCAAGTTGCTCTCCTAGGTTCTTTGTCCATATTATGAGTCTTTCTATTTTATTTTTTTTTTTTTAATTTCAAAATGTGTATGTGAAAACACATAAACGTGTTCATGCCACGGTTGTTCATTTCTTTGTGGTCACGTATGGACATAGAGAAACTTCTCTGCTAATGCAAGACAGCTCTGTTAACTTCTAGGGAATTGCACAGGTACAACCAAGGGCAAAATTTTAGGCTTTAGCAGAGTTGTAAGCCACAGTAGAGTTGTTTATTGCAAGTATAGCGTAGTAACAGATAACATTACAGTACAGCTTCCCTATCTCTTATTGTATGCGTCCATAGCAATTAATATCACAGCTGTCAAATAAAATTGAGCTGGATAAATAGTTTTCCCCAATCAATAATCACAGTGGCACGTTCATACTGCTTCACTCTGTCAGTATTTCTTACATACGTAAACTTCTTCTACCAGGTACTTTAGGGACAATCTTAGGAATGTGCCAAAGGCATCAGGGATAATCGTGCTGATGTGTAGCACTGACTAACGTGAGCTGAATTCACGTAAGTAAAGTCACTTGAGTGTGTGTTTGAAAGGTCTGGCACTAAAGGCGCTTTCCACATACTAGTAGAGTACAAAACTAAAACCATTAAAACAAAAGAATAGATTACAATAGAATCAGTCATGCATGTAAATAAGTTTTTGCAGCTGTAGGGTTTATTATTTCTGGGTGTAGAGGAGCAATGCTGACCACTGAGCGGAACTGGACACAATTAACAACTACTCTGACTATTTAAAAAATGCACGAAAGCAAGATGGGATGTTTCAGTGTAAGACTTGCCACCTTAATGCACTACTGGGATTTCAGAGAATTTACACAACAGATATTTACTATACTGAGCATGGCATGTGTGATGCAATATCTACTCTATAGTGGTAGCAGCAGGATTTTTAACTGAACACTTAGGTTTCTTATCACTTTTATCCTAACATAGCATTTAAGCATCCATAGCTATTCAACAAATCAAAATTAATTTTTCTTCACTTTAAGAAAAAAAGTAACAATCAGGATAATTTTCCCCATATACCTACGAGTATTATATTTTGTTTATGTGAGTAGGAGTGAAGTTAAAGTATTTCCAATTTGCTATTGCTTCTGTCCCCTTCCATCTGTTGGCATGTCTACATCATAGAACCCATCACGAAGATGTTTGTGTTAGCTTGGCCCACAACCGGCCCTGTTTCCAGACCAATGTGCAGCAGTGCAATACAATACAGACACATTTTGGGGGTCTAAAAAGGCATAGATGCTTAGTTCAGGAGCCCCGCCACAGTAATTCCAATTCCAGAGCCGCCTGAGATGTTGACAAGTCAGGCGTTTTTGCATGACGATGATATGGATGATATATTTGTGTCATTCATAACACAGGAAAATTCGGAAAGTTAAAATTTAAGCTCATATTCATACAACTTTTTATCTGGACTCCTCTATTCTTGAATGTAGTTAAACCAGAGTGAGCTACTGGGTGAGCTGGCTGGTGACTGAAATAAGGGTTGAGGAGGGAGGAAGGCAGCTCTGGCATTACCTCCTTGATGAGCCAGGACTTTTGCAAATACACAGCTGAAGAAACCAAAACACTAAAATTTGAGCATCACAGCCAGCCCCAAGTAATCCACTATGAAAAGTAGCTAGACCTCTGTAATACTGTTTTAAAGTGATCTGCAGATGTGCCTCTGCAGTTGCAAGCCTTTGCCTTCGGTCTTCAGCTAGCTATCATTTCCCTGGAAAATTAGTAGCTGTAGAATGATCCATCTCTTTCTGTTGAACAGGTCTATTTATAATTACAAACTCCTGGCCTTTTCTAGATGAAATATTAATGTAAACTCCACTGCCAAGCTGCACTTATGGCATAGTAAACTGCAAAACATCATATTAAAAGCAATTCAGCAACATGCTTCATGCCAACTTAATAAAAATGTCATTTTAAATATTGTTTAGGAGCACTAGTCTATTTTACAATGCAGGATCCCAAAACACATTCAGGAGACTGTATATCTTGAGAAAATGAAATCAAGGTAAGAGGCAAAGGGTTCAACTCAGGTAAATAATTTCCAGGTACTGGCAAAGTGGTTTATTTAGTGAAAAGTGTATATTTTTTCCAATGGTCTCCTAAGACCTACTATAGATATTCTACACTTTTGTATGCTAGGCAATCTTATAACTAGTCATTAGACATACGAAGTAAATAAAGATAACTGAAGATTATTTAGATAGCACTTGAAATTAAATGCTTATAATACTATTTGCAAATTTATATGTATGTATACCGACTTTAAAGATTTGTAAAGGCTGTAGAAATCTTTTAGATCTGGTGATTATTCAAACTGAAAAGTATTGAGTATTTTCAATTAAAGAAGTAATAAGTAAAATTAAAGAAGTATGTATGTAACAATAAAGATAATCTGAACAGTGCAAAGGGATTCAAAGATTTATATGGTCACGTATCAGGCTTCATTAATGCAGTGTTCAGAAGTAGCACCTTATATTTATTCCTATTCTGAGCAGGAGGACTAATCGTTAATGGCAGTAACCTGAAATCAGGAATTCTGAAAATGAGGATTAAACTGCCAGACTGGACAATGGGGAAAAAAAAGGTTTTAACTCAGAAATTACTTTTCACGTTATCCGGTTGTTATGAAAAATAGGGCAAATTTGAACCAAATCACAATGATTTTTCCTCCCACCAAAAAAAAAAAAAAATCCAGATTAAATGAAATATTTCTGACTCTGTTAACAAAACCAAAAGCAGTTCAAATGAATGTAAATCACAATTTACAACATGAAAGTAAAAATGGTGGCCCTGGGACTTACTTAGTAGCTGGTGGATATGGTCCCAGTCTCTGCTTTATTCTGCTTTATTAAATATTTAAGTATTTTGTACAACATAGAACAGTACAAACAGTAGAGACTGAAAGCAACTTGATGTGAATCACTCTGCGTATTCTCAAGGAATATTCTATATTCAGATTCTCCTATGAGGTTGCTGCTGAAAGTTTGAATACTCTTTGGCAGAAAAGGGAACTCAATCTGCCTTTCACCTCCAGGCTAAGTAAACCCTGAATTGTTCTGCAAACTGCCTGGGGGGTTCTGCAAAAACCTACTGGTTTTGTCAATACTCACCCTGTTCACACCACACAGCCCATCTAAATAATCTTTTCAACCACAGATACTGTGCTATTTATTTTGCCTGTCTCTGTCATCCTCACTCAACGTGTGTCTCCAAGACTAAATTTTGTTTTCTTTTTGTCGCTGTAACACAAGTGACATACTTAGAGCTTGTACAGATTTATGCAGATATTAACAAAACTAAAGATAATCATTGTCTATCTTGATAAGTTGTTCTCTCAATAAAAAGAAAAATCTACCAGATAGTTAAAGAGGGAGGAAAAGAAGAAAAAAAACCCTCTTTCCTCAATTATCCCATATTTTTTCCAACGGGAGCATGAATGAAGTGGTGTCTAGGGGGAAATAAAGCTAAGAAAGTAAAGGAAACAAAGAAATTACTGACTAGGTCCAAGAACCTTACTATAGGAAGGTGTTCTGCTCATAGACTCCAGCAGTTCTGAACTTATTTTTTGAATAATTTTATCTCAAAGCCAGCGAGAGCTCTACTCCCTGATTATTTGTTAGTAGGGCAATTATTTGTCCACAGGGAAGCCTTTCCTGCTCGGGGTGGTGTGGATGGCATGCAACGTGTGCTGACGTGCATTTGCCAATATTCTAGTATTTTTATAATTGCTACGTTCCAACAGGTTTTATCAGTAGGAATTTTATGTGTAAGTTTTTCAGCTCTAGTGGGAAATTTCTGGGTGGGAAGAAGTTCAGATGGATGATGGGAACTCTTAATTTTTAATAGTTTGCACACCTTCCTAATTTATGACAATCAAACTAATAACTCCATCTTTTCTTTCTTCCTGAGAAAAACATACTAATTGCTGAAGTAAGGCTTTACTACTGAAATTTCACTGTATAATAAAATAATATTTTCTACACCAATATTTTGTAAATAAAACACTGTCTAGTTTAATTACTTTAAATTATTTACTACCACTGCAGCATTCAGTAACGCACAGCAGCTTTCTCTGCAGTGATCACTGAAATTGCTGTATAGAGGTTCCTTGACAGGAGAAAGGGTTTACTGCAATTATAAAGTAACCCCAAGGATTTCAGCATATTGCAGAGTGCTGTAGAATTTCTTTGAAACAAATGCAATGCAAAATGTATACAGTTCTGTGTACTGCCTGAATGCCTTTTCAGATACTCCAACAAAATTACAGTACTTAATCAATAGAGAGAGATTATATTGGCCATAAAATCTAAGGAGTCTTCTAGTCTTCTAACTAGAGCCACATGATATGTTTACTACCAAAAAGGAAAAATATATTTATTCCTGGTACTCCACATTATGGAGAGGAAGAATGATTTGAAATTACTATTAGACATTTGAACCACTTCTTTTAACTCCGGAATACACTAACTAGGGAACCGTTTCAGTGTATATAGGAAGGAGGTGGGGCATAAGCAGGCTAGGTTACTGCATACTGTAAAGTGTTTATATACATATGTACGCGTGTGTAGGTGCATGTTTGTTAGCATTAATCTACAAAATTAATTTACAATTATGATTCCATGTAGATTCAATTTTTTCAAAATAGTTTTTAGACTAAACTTACAAAGCATCCTGCTAAATGCCTATAAAAAGTAACAGTGATTAAACTAGAATTAGATTACAAACAAAGTAACAAAACATTGAGATAACTAATTAAAATTTACCAATAATATTTTTTTACGGGTTGTCCAACATATTCACTGCATACATTTGAATGCAGAAATGCAATGGCAGTAGCATTTTTTTAGGCCAAGATCATAGTGTCCAATATTGAACTCAGAAGTAGATTATTTTCCTGCCCATCCTCATTATAATATACGTAAAGTATACCACTGTCATGGTATACCATTGTCCTCTTTGCATTCTTTACTCTGGCTGCTCAGTAGAGGAGCTGGTTCTGCTGTGAACAACTGCTTGTGATACTAATAGTCGGCATCAGCAGGTATTGCATGCAGCTGCCCTGATTCAATCCAGAGTTCCATAAAAGAGTTATGTGATTTTCAAAGTCATGCAAAAATCAGCTTAAATCCTCATTAACTTTTGGAGGAGACAAAAATGCATCAGCTTTACTTGGGCCATAACCATTGAAGCTGTACACACTTTGAGCTCTGGAAAGATAACTTTGGAGATGATGCACTTTCACTTGGAAGGGTTCAAAAGGATTTAAGAGGAAATTATGGCTGGATGCTTTTTTGAGTTTCATGTAATTTTCAAGAATACTCAAGAACTAGCCTAATGAAGTCAACATAAAAATTGTTGTTCACTTCATTGAGTTTTAAACCAGGCCTCAATAACTTATTTTTATAAAGTACCATATCACACTGAATGCATAAGCCAATAACAAGACAGTAGGGAAAACTCCATTATTGAAAAGTACAATCTTTCAAATAAAGTGATGAAATTATTTCCTTTTTGCTAATCTTTACTTTTCACTTTAGAAGGACTGGTAATAGCTTCTTTGAGTTTATCAACATCATTATGACTCCAAGGACCTGAGCATGCTTTTGAACACAAATCGTCCTGTGTATACTCACTCCAGGTTCTTGATTATTGTATTAGTAAAAAGTGTTAGCTAACAGAGTTTGAAAATAAACTTAAATGCTTGCTGTAGTCATGACCCAAATGAAATGTCTACAGCTTTGTAGAAACTTCTAGCTGATGCGTACGTAATTCTCTCTACTGTTTTCTGAATATATACGTGTTATTGTGAAAAAAACCCCACACCTCTTCTCACCAAATTTGGCTTCAAAATGGTAGAAAGGCACACAAACCCCAGGTGTGCAAACCCTGCAGGGTTCCACACTGCAGGGCAAACGGACGTAAAGCCAGGAGCTAGTACCTTCTGGGGGCTTTAACATAAATTTTATTTCTTTTCTTGTTTTCTTGGTCTTTGGTTGTGGTGTTTTTTGGACATGACAAAAATAAATACTGCAGCTCTACCGAGGGCCTGTCTGCATGATGCAGACTAAGTCTAACATAATGATAAGAATACATCTAAATAGCGCCTTCCAAATCACTAGGCCTTTGGGAAATTCACACTTCTTGTGCGAAAAAGCCAACAGACCCACTCAATAAAATGCTGCTGTACTGAAAATACCAGTAAGTTGTTAAATTCTCTTTCCAGGCATGACTCACAAGAGAAAGTCACTTGTCTACATACAGATAAAATATCATACTCCCCTCTGTTGTTACTGCTTGACTGTAATAGAGTCATAACAGAGAATAATTTGTATCTTCCTGCTGAAAATTGATCTGATTCTAATTTTAGTTTGGTTTTTTTTTCCATAACTGAAAAGAAAATCTGGTACTGGTGATGATGTCGAAGTTGCTATATTGCCTAGTAAGTAAGGTCTTACGAGATTTGCATGTCCATATCATCATCCAATAAAATTGCTCCCTAAAGTCTTAAAAGATTTGCTTCTATGTGTGATAAAAGTAACGACTCAAATAATAAGCAATAGACATATTTAAAAGCATATAAAATGATTACATGCTCCAGAACATTAGGTGAATCAAAGGTATTCCTCTTCTAGAAATAAACTGCTCAAATTACTGAAGTTTCATAATTAGGCACCTATAATTAGGAAACATCATGATTCTGATGTGCAACTTTCATATAGCCAATTCAGTTTATAGTCTCCTTGTGATAAAATCCCAAATTAATATTTCTGCAGAAAAAAATGCCCTCAATCAGTGCACAAGATGGGAATAAATCACTTGGTGACGCTTATTCAATATTATGCTTTTATCCCCACTGTTTACTGTATGGTGTCATGCCTTGTTTATTGTATGCTATTCAAACCCCGTAGACTAAATGATTAATTTCTTCAGAGCCTTTCTGTGACACTCATCAATGCAGCATTTAGGTCCTTCACAACACATTCATAACAACTATCTGAGATAAGTGCATATTGTTATTCCTATTCTAAAGATAGCAGATGCAATGCCAGAAATCTGAAATCTGATTTAGTGTTATATTGTACTTTATATATCCAAGGCAGAGCAATTTACTTCAGTTGCAGCCGTGAGGTCTCAGCACCGGTATATATTACGATCCCAGGTCAGATGTCCAGAATATACACAGCTAAGGTAAATCCCTTATCAAGTGTGGGTTTAGTAACCAGCATAGCGTTACTGTGTGTCAGGAGCATGAAGAAAACCAATTCTCCAGGTCACTAACCATGAGGACATCTTTTTTTCTTCCTGCAACACCCTGCCTCATTCACTGAATCCTATTCAGCTGCTGAAATAAATGAGACGGGGATCCAAACAGTTTTCTTTCTACAGAAGCCACTGGGCCACAAACTGCTGGAGAATTGCAGAGTTTTCTAGATGAGCATCAATACGTTCTCCTGTTCTGCTCTTGCCTAAGCATCCCCTGTAAGTAGTTACCTGTCACAGGATACTGGGATAGATCAGCCTTCTGCTTTGACCCAGAATGTATTTTCTTTTTTTTTCTTCAATAAAACCCCCTTAAATTCTCTTATTACATACCATCTTCTTTAAAACCGTATACTTCCTTATAAGTGTTGGGACCCATCACAGGGGTTCAAGTGCTGCAAACTTCTTTGTGTATCAGTTCTGGAAAAGGATCCAAAACTTCCACACTGTATTTCAGATATTTACTGACAGCTGAAGAAAAGGAAAATTCCGCTATTTCATCCACTGTGCTCAGGGGCTATGGAGGACACAGGAGGGAGAGTTTTCCTGCTCGTGTGATCTAACTCTCTCATGGCAAAAAAACTACACAATCAAAAGTTGCAATTGCAGGAAAAGTCTTGTTTCGCTCCAGGGCTGGATCATACCCACTGTGAATAAAACTTCCACAAAGTTTGCTGCAAAAATGAAATCTGAGAAAACTGAATTTACCAGAAGGTTTTAAAGTGGATTTCATTTTCAGAGATCCATATTAAATATGCAAGAATAATACCCTGGATATAACAGCTACTCTTCCTCCTATCTACTTCTAGGAATATTTGTGAATGACATTATGAAGTGTCAGATCATCTTTTAGTTGAGCAAACCAATATGTCGTCTCCTTGTCTCATTCTGGACACGTATAGTATTTTTGCTGACATTTTAAAAAGTACATTCAGAGTGATGCAGACAGTTTTCATGTACAAATTCAGTGCGAAAAGTTAGAGTGTGATACAGACATGTGAAAACTAGGTCTTATGATGAAGATATTTAATGTTGATTTTGGGTGGTGCTTCCTGCTCCACTTATAGAATAAGGATGCCCATACATTTGTCCACGCATTTGGCATCTCAGATTGTCACTAAATTATATTGAAGTCATTATTTAAATTCAAGTTTATCAATATCAAAATGGCTTCATGGAGATTTGAAGGAAAAAAAAAAAAAGCAAGTCCTAGTTGAAAATTCAGCTTAAGAAAATAACTGAAATACCAAGAAATCTGAAAAATAATAAAATTTTACTTAAAAATAAATGCTGACTATTTCAGAATAACTGGTGTAATGAATCAAAATTAGACGGAGGATACCAGAACATCACAGAAGAATACATATAACACAAAAGCACAATATGTGAAATTTGACTTCCAAAACTGCAGGGGAAAGAATACATGGAGAAAAGAATAAAATATAATTATAATTTTCAGGTTAGATTGCTATTAAAAAAAAGCCTCAGCTATTTTTCCTTGTCCCCTCATTAATATATTTAGTGATTTATAATTAAGTTAGTAGAATCTGATTTTTTATTTTTTGTGTGTTTTCTTTTTTCTTTTAAACAGAGCTTAAAGCTAGGCAAATATTCAGGATCACTTTTGGTTTAATTGATCTTGAGATATAAGAACGAACTGGAGGATCTCTCGAGACCACTCCCAGGTCTAATCGTCTATGATGAGTACCCAGAGACATCTGTAACTTGATGCACCTTATCAATCATAAAATAAAAAAATGTGCAGACTGCATAGAGACCGTTACAGCACTGTTTCTCAGCACACAGTCATTCTAGTACTGGTACGTTATTTAATTGTAATGTGATCCTCACTATAAAAGAAAAATGACACTCAGATGCATGAGCTTTTTAAAGTGTAGGGATAATCTAGGAGTATCTTACTCCTCAAACCTATTGCTTACTATTGCCAATATTCCACTGCAGACATCATTATCATGATACAAAGCACTAAATGTTTGAAGGACTGAGATTTCAGTAAGTCACCATATACCCAAATAAAGCATATAAGAAAAGCATAAGAAAGACAATATATCCGAAGTCTTACAGCAAGCAGTAAACAACAGAATTTATGCAAAGACTGGTGTGCTGGCGAGAAAACTCATTCATTCTTTTTTATACTTCCATGCGTTTCCTCACACATTTCACGTTTCTTGTTGACACAAAGCATAGTATTATTTTATCTCCTTGTCTACCCATTCTTTTATGATCTAAAGCTTTCCCTACCTCAGTAATATCAGCTCAATCTATCATTTCACCCTAATGCTCTCATCAAGACCAGGCAGTCTCACTCCATTTCTCGTTTACAGTATGTCACTGATTCATGCATCTTAATCTTTCTTCATTGCTCAGGGAGCGTTCCTATATCCAAGTAGGATTTTAGTCCCTTCAGTCATTACACAGAAGAGCAATACACACTCTTCAGATGCCAAACAATATTGCCACCGACCTCACATTGACGTCACTTGCTTACTTTCCTCTTATGTTTCTTTGCTGACTTTCTGTAATTGTCTCTGTTTGTAACACATTCCGTACTCTGCTTTCATAATCCTATTAATTAAGGCAAGCTCAACTTTAAGTACCCACTATATATCCATAACTAACAAAAAGTATGTGTGAAGTGTGAAATGAAAATATTCAGGAATATGTTTCAATAAACCCCAAAAATTCACATTGATAGCAAATGCTCACTCATCTATCCCCACTTTTGGGAAACTGAAATGAATTTTCACACACACATAATTTACAGAGCAAGAAAAAACACAGCACTTAAGAAATGCGTCTCCAATTAACATCAATGAACAGCTAATTACGAACAATAAACATTAGATGAAGAGAATGAGACTGCAAATAAATCTTTGATCAAATACTTCAGGGCAGCTAATGCTAACAGCAGTAAATTAACTATTGCTGCAAAGTTTTCTCAGTTCTATACAGATTTCTCTCCCATAGCAGCATCTTACCCTAACCCTGCATCTTACAAAGTAAGCAGACACCAGAAATAAAAGGAGGAAAGTTTCCGTTTGTACCAAAATATCTATATGGCAAACAAAAAGACAAAATAACTGGAAAAAAGTGAACATAGCTCAAACGTAAGAAACTTACATTGTTATAGATCTTACTATGGTGTGCTGAAGTCTCTCCAAGTATATATGTCTTATATCCTAGCTCAAACCCTCTGAAAATGTTTAGTGTTTTCTTTGTTTTGTTGGTGTTTTTTTTTTTCATTTCAGTGTTTCTTAGTATTTCGCAGAGTACTCTCGAGGGATTCTTCAGACTGCCTTTCTTTCGGGGTGTCTGAAAACTGCTTCTTTTCCCTTAAGGCAGCTGTGAAATAGCACACTTTAAACCTTATCCAAAAGTTTTGGAAGACTGAGCAGGTCACAAAGCAATGTTTCATTTTCATTTTGTCCTAGTCCATTAAGAGATTGTTAAAGGCAGTAAGCTACATGTAGCCAAATTGCTGGGGGGTTTTCTAATTAAATTCAAATTTTTACCTCTTTTTATTACTTGTTATAAATGTCCTGTCTAACATTTAACAGTTAATAAGAATCTCAGACAAAGCAAATGAAGAAATAAAGAAATGGTCAACACTGCTTAACTCAAGAATAGCAAAATCCTTCAGCCAAAATGCTGTTAAATACAATATTTGCAAATCGTGACTATGGGCTGCTATTCCATTATTCCTGTATTTTTACCATGAGATAAATATTTCATATCTGTTGGCATGTTAGCTAACGTGCTTAACTTGAAACATTAAAATACTGTGATTACTTGGAAGAGAGAGAACTCTACTTCTTCATGTGTTAACATGAAAAACTGATAATGAAATACCGATTAGTTTATAATGCAGTCAAATCATAGACATTTATGGTGTGTAAATGCTGGTAGTAGTTACAGGGTATACAAAATACATAACAATAGGGACGATGCCCACAGCAATTCAGATGTTTATAGAAAAAAAAGGAAGCCAGCTTGGCACATATAAATGGACATGCTTTCAGCAGCTGAAAACCATAAACATTGCTGGAAGTAGCATCCCACGAGAATTTAAATAGCTGTTAAGCTATTACTACAGGTCAAACACAAAGGCAATCAATTTGGAAGCTTTTCTGTAAGACTGTTCTGCTCAAGGTTTGGGATCTCAAACACGGATCTGCACATTCCCCTCTGCCACTAGGACAGTTTTGCAATTGCCCGGTGGCGCATCTCCGGGGGGCGCTTTGTGCCGGTGTGTCTGCAGGGCTCCCCGCTCAAGGCTCACTTGTGTTTTATGGGGAAAACGTACCCATTTGTGCACAGGTATGTGCACACACACACACACACTCTCTCCCACCCCCCCAGCCCCCCCAGGTGCAACTGAGTGGGGCATACTACTTTGCAGTTGTGTTTTTAGTGCTCTGTGGCCCACAACTTCATCTGTTCCCCTCATAAATATTATGTCACATATTCTCACAATTAGCTCATATTAAAAACATTTTATAATGTGTTTAAAAATTATTAACACAATTCTTATTTCCTTTACCTGTCCTGTGCCTACGTATGCACACCTCCACAGAAGAAAAAAAAAACCACAACAATTTAAAATTAAAAGGATCTATGTGTTATCTTAAATAGTTTTACAGCCTTATTGAGGGCTTTGGTTTTTTAACATCATGGTTTTTTTCAAATCAATATGTATCTTTTACCAGGATCAAAAACTGTTGTGATGATAACATTTATTGCTAAAATAAATATATTCATTATTCTCTACTGAACAGCAGTATCTGAAACACTGAAAACAATCCAGACGAGGAAATATCAATGGTAATACAGACTATAACATGAGGTGAATGTGAACTTTTAATTAGTTTCAACAATTTAAAAAAAAGGCAAAATCCAAGTTGCAAAGTACAAGAAATCTCTATCCCTGGCCATCTGCCGATTACTCTAACACCAATCTTTCAGGTCCACGTGACCATGTTCCCTTAGAGCAGTATGATGTATGCACACTTTTGCATTTTTTTTATGTGAAGATTTGAAAATTTTGTGTCAGACATTTTTAGTTGTACAAAGCAATTTTTTAAATGTGCAGCATCTATTTACAGTTGAGTATAATTGTTTATAGAGTTCCTCAGGAGGTGATTAATTATTTGGCAGATTGAATTTAAGGCTGTTAATACTGCACAATAAGTATAGTGTATCAATACTGGATACGCTGTGAAAACAGGAAAATTCTGGCAGTGTAAATTTCTATTTTATACACACCATTAACTTTTGAAGGCATAAGTATCCCGCTGCAACCCTGTCCCCAGGATGTCCTTACATCCTGCCTCATTTCAGGAACACACTGAAAGGTAACTGCAAACAGAAACCAGATCAGAGGTACATGCTAAATGTAACTATTTAGCATTTGGATAAAATACCGAAAGATAACTCAGAAAATAATCAAACTGTACAATATTAACAATAATTTTCTTTTAAATTCTGCTTAAGTATGTGTGCAAATACACAAAGGGTGCACAGAAAGTTCATCTATGAATATCTGACTGCTCATGCATTAGTTATATATATGCTCAATCCCTTCTGATTAAATAAGAAACTTGACAAGAAGCATCGGAAAAAATCATAGTGTCCTAGATGTGCTAGACTGATGTTTGGTTGTCGTGCATTGCAGAAAGCCGCAGAACTTCTGCACCACAGAAATTACAGACGATAATGTGCAGTGCCGTAAGGCAACCACCAATCAATTTCAGGGACTTGTAAAAATCTTGCCCTTTTTATGTTATTGACGGATCCTGACCTTATTGCTGACTTTTAAGCTGTTTTAAAAAGGTTGCAGTAAAGAACTGGCATGCAGGCTAGACGGTGGGTAGACGACAAGCTACTAAAGCAAACTGAGGGCACGGGAGCCAAAATACAGAGGTCAAAATCATAAAAAATTTCTTGAAAAATATCTACTCATTTGGTCTTGTTAAATACAATCCTAAAGGCCTGTTTAACGAAGTACAGCAAAGACTATTTTAGTTTGGAATGCAAAAATATTGAAGCTCTCCTGTGTTTGTGTTTTTACTTAACCTAAGGTTAGGTTTATACCGCTGTGACTGGCAGCATTACTGCTTTTCACATGCTGTACTTAGTGAAAAAATAAAAATCCCCACAACAACCAGAAGCCACTAATGGTATATATTAAGTATTACTGAACTGCATAGCTCTCTGACTGGGTTTCAAATGGAGACCGATTTAAATGAACTTGCTGCTGGTGCTGGAAAGTATTGCACAGTAATTCTTGAGCAAGCACAGGGAAGTCAAGCTGCAACAATACAATACATCGAGCAGAGCTTTTATTCTCCCGGAGCAGCAAATGGGTATGCGGCCAGTGTGGCACAGAGCACTGTCTCTCTCCAAGGAATTCTCATCTGCAATTTAATACTCTAAGTGTCATGGGAACCTATATGTTATTAGACAGTAGTTACTGTAATATTTAAATTAATTCATAGAACAGTACAAGTTCCTGTGAGTGTAATTACATGCATGTGGACAGTGTTTAGATGAATGAGTCCCATACCTATCCACAACACCACTGTGAATATCGAAGAGATTACAGGGAGTCGCACATCAAAAGGCAAATGGCTTACCCACTCCCACCAACGCACCGGTACAGCCCTTTACCACCCCGCTCCTCCACGCCAGCTGATGCTCTAAGAAGTTCCCCGGCAGCTAGCAGCCACAAGCAGAGCAAGCTCTGAAGGCTGTGCTGCAGTCTTAACAAGCCCTAATCCTGCCTGGCAACCTCTGATAGGTAAGTTGTTAGAAGCCATTGGAAGTTGGATCAATGCACAGAAACATCACCCCGAAGAAATACGCAGAGAAATTTTGCAAAGCAGGAGACTGCTGAGCGAGAAATGGCATCGTTAGCGTGTTACAGCATCCAAGCAGCTGCACCCGGGCCTTGGCAGTACCAGTGAAACGTCAACAGAGTTACTCCAAATGTCTCAAAGAGTCCTAGTATTGCAAAAATAGCTATGAATACTATCATCTAAAAATACAGAAGTAATTCATGCTTGTTCCCCCTTCCTCCCCCTGCCCTGGGCTCCTGACGTTGCATCTACACTTTCTGTTTTGTATTTTACTATTTAGGGTGCCAGTCGAACCTTTGCTATGAAATGTTAATAACCTGTGTTCACAGAATACTTATATGGCCTTGTATAATTAATTGTATAGCTCAATTACTTGAAAAAAATGAAAATTAGCAGACTCCTGTTTCAACTATACAGCGCATAATATGTACAAATCTTACAGATTTGTCTTCCACTGTGCAATACCTGGATTGCGTCACAAAGCACGTGTGCCACGCAGTTATCTTGAATTTGACGGTTCTGCACTGGGTGGTAAATATTCACTTAGAAAAACTGTGAACAGAAGTGCGGGGCTCTGGGTCTATTTAAAAATAAGAAAAAATCATGGTCAAGTGATCGCATAAATGAACTAAAGATTGAATGATGTGAAAATCACTAAGATCTTATTTCACCCCAGGCTTCTGAGTTTTGCTTAGAAATAAAATAGTGGAAGAAAAAAAAAGGTGAAAAGTGAGATCAAAGTTTTTTGCATCAAAACATGAACGTTTTTTAAGATGTCATGCATTCCTTCATTAAGATAGATTTCAAAATCCATCTACTTTCAGGTCTTTGCTTGGTAACTGGAACATTTTAAAGAATTCTGAATTACACTGAAAATATTCTGTACAGCTCTAACCAGAATACTCATGAGTTCTGATTCTGTCTCTTCTATGACAGTTACTCCCTCTATAGCTTTTGGCAAGTGACTAAGGATGAAACTTTGCCTAATAAAGTCAAAGGGTATTTCAGTGCTGCTTTAAATGAGGCCAGCGTTTCCTAATCTGATCATTCCCATCTACAGTAAAGCAATCAGAAATGTCTGAAGTGTAAAATCTTGTTACATCATTTATAATTGACATATAAAATCATATTCTAAACCACAACATTTTCAGTCCTAAATTCTGGTTGCTCTAGTAAATGGGTACTTCACGATCATCAGAGATCACCAGTATTGTTTTTCTTAATTACATTTGCAAGTAATTAATGCCATTGCTGCATTCCTGGATTTGTAGTATTCCCTAGATGTTCCTACACTGAGTAAAAGGGAAATACTGTGATAACGTAATCTAATTGCAAAGTGAAATTGTAAAGATTTTTAATAGCAACCACTCTATAGCACTTTTAATTTTCTGTCTGCTTCATGAGCATTAAATACTTATTTCTCACATTACCCATGTGAGTAGATTATACCACTTCTGTCTCTAAGCTTGGAAGCGTATATTCTCACTCTACCGTAATGCTGAACACGTTACGCTTGAGAGGCATGTATTTCAGACGCAGAGGCTGACTACCAGTGTTTGAAATGAGTCCTGTTATTGAGTTGTATAGCGTCTTTCTACCATCATCCATGGAAATCTGTTACATGATCTAGCTGCTGTATTGAATCCAATTTCTGTATGCAGAGGAGGTTTGAGTGGAGATCTTTTCAAATTAGCAGATGAAAATTTAGGAGATAATCCGATGCCATCTGCTTTACTCTCTTTAAATTTTAGCAGTTCATATTCTAAATACCTCCTCCTACCAAATGCATATTTTATAATGTTATTGCTAGGAGCCAAATTAAGGTCAAATTTGATGCCACAAGAAGAAAGAAACGTTGTAAGGACATGCATGAAATAAGTGTCACTATATGAAGAAGGACAAGCTTTCCTGCACTCCACTTAAAACATATTTCTTATAGGAAAGTACAATGTTCTTTTCCAGACCAAGTGAGGGAGGATAGATCTTTAATCTTTCACAAGCCAATGACAATTTTATTAGCAAAGGGAGCTATGCAAGACTACCTGCTTTCTCTTGGAGCAAAACCTTTTTGAACCATATACCACTATGTGAATTTCATAAAAATTTGCCATGCCAAGGGCAGATTAACAGACCACCACTAGCTGCCCTGAATCCTAACAGAAATGGGCGCTGTAGCAGTTCAATTTATGTGCGGGAAGGTGGGGGACTCATAGAATGAATTATGTCCAGGAAGCTTTTCTTCAGCGCAGCTCGAATTTTCCTGAGAAATGTCTCACAAACAAGTAAACAAGTAAACTTTTCCTTTGGATGTCTACCCATGTTGGTTTTGATATAACTACCATTTACCTATTTTTCTTTATTTAAAAATCTTTGGTGCAGTTTCTGAAATGACAGATTTTAAAGAAAGGGAGCCACTGTAACAGATTCAGCTTTCATGTAGCTTAAACAACATAAAAAGGATGGAAGATGTACCCCGCATGTGCAAGTTCGGGTTACCAAAGATTTCAAAAATTGCTTATAACATACACTGGTAAAATCCAATTCAAGAGGGAGTAGATGGTTAATGGAACAAGAGAAAGTTCTTGATTGAGGGTGGTAGGTTTTTCTTTGAGATCTTACAATATTTAAGTATATTTTACGACATTGATAATTTGACTTTTTAAATGCTAACAACATTCAGTCTTTAAAATTGGCTTGGGAGTCCTTTGTTTCTGTTCATCAAAGGAAATTTTCTTTCTGATTATCACCTGGACAGAAGCCTAGTAAGCCTAGTCAGGTGAAACTTGAAATTCTTTCTGTCGATTTAGATAACCACCTCAGTCATCTTTGAACAGATTCTGCCTTACTAGGTTAAGACAAAAATAGACGAATCAAGTTTAGAGGGTGATGTAAGAAAAATCAAAATGAAACAAGATTTACTAGGTGTTCTAGTCCTATCAAAGAGAGAGGCTTGAAAAAGGAATTTAAGGAAATTGCTATTAAGAGGTTAATGTGTTTGTCAGACCCTTAAATCATATTGCCAGTAGACTCAATAAAATAACAGATTGAACTATAAAGAAACAAACAAGAAATCATTCTTTAAGCTAAGTATTGAAGAACCAATTCTCATCAGTTTCTGCGGTATTTTTGTAGACTTCAAATGTTCCAATACATACTCTTGAACACCTCTATGTTATGGGAATTTAATAAAAGAAAGGATTTCCTTCTCAACTTTTTAATGCTTGTCTGAGACAACTGTCTGAGTCTTGACACACATCAGCCATTTCAATTATATCTATCCACCACATTTATTTTTCCAACAATGATTAATATTAAAGATGTAGGAGACCTTTTCTGTGAAATTAAATCAGAGCAGGAGGTATGCGAGAGGAAGGAGGGAATAAAATTCCAAACTAAACCATTAGTTTAAACAAATACAGAGATAATTTCTCATATACATGAGATATGCAGGGCCTAACTGTATGAAACATTATACAATGGGAAACTTTTAAGTATATTGTACTTTAAGTTCTGCTTCCTATTCCATTTTTCTGCAATTATTTTAGAACAAGCAGAATACTCAAACAGTCACGTCAGTCAAACACGTCAATACAGCAAAATTAGGCAAAGTAACCTTATTGTAGAAAACTGTTTGACAAAGAATAATAATAAACTATTCAAACCATAATGTACTTGAAATCTGAGCTCATTCAGGCCACCTGTATAACACCACGTTTTCCCGGATTTCTGCCCAATGAGATAAATCTTTACTTGAAAAACAAATCTCCTGGTCTCTCATGCAGCTTATAGCAGAATTACACCGCCCTCTGTACTGCACTTGTCCTTTCACCTTTGGCCCTCTCATATGTTTGGTTTCTGTCCCTCTTCTGTGCTCTTTTTTTCTGCTCCCAGTCCTGTTCCTTTTCCTCTTTCTCCTCACTGCTGTTGAGTCCTTTCTGATTCCACAATGTTTTGCTAATTAACACTCACAAAATTCCTATGAGATTCATGCTGAATAACAATGCCTGATACATAGGTAAAATTAAAGGAAGAAAGTCTAATTAGTTTGATCAGGCCCCTGCAGGATTCAAAATCAGAGGTGCTATTAGGGTATACATATCCCTTAGTGATGTTTCTCGTTCCATAAGTAGAGCAGGCAGGGAAGTACGTATCAGCTGCAGCTCTGGGACTGTTAGTATTGATGGTAGCTTGAAAAGCATCTTCTGCCAAGCTACCATTGCTCCATGCTTTTCTCAAGTCTGTACAAAGCTGTAGTGAGGGCAATTTATGATTTCTACAAAGAAATCAATATGAAAACGTTTTTATATTACACGGTCACATTCCATATTCATGGGTTTTCAATAGAAGGACTGATACATTGCTTTTATAAATGGAGTTTCAATGTCAGGCTCAAAGTACTAAAAATCACAGTAGCAGCAGGGACGTTGACCTGACATAGACTTACAGTGTGAAGGCCAGCTTCACTTATATGTCTGCTCTCAGAATAAACTTATAAAGAATGTCTACTTGCATAGGAATGTCCTGAGTTTGATATAGATGAGCAACAGAGAAGGCAGGCAAGAATCATTTCATCAAGGGAAGGGAAGACCCAAAGCACATCAAGTGTTATTCACACACCCGCCAAACGGGTTTACCCGTGTAAATAGTTCTGTTGCTTTGCCCCTGTTCCCTGATGACTGCAGGGAAGCTGATATTAAACTGAACAGGATGGACTTCAGTCAGCAAATCCAGAAGATTCTGGGATGGAGTGAAACACTCCTCATAGCACATATCATCTTATCTGGAAAAGTTATTTTTTAATGACATATCGCATAGATAGAAAAAAACCCCTGTTACTAATTTTTTACCTGCAGTGTAAAGTTGGTCAAGCTTATTACTTATTTTCCTCATATTTTGGGGACATAGGGAAACAACACACACTGAACCTATCATTCTCTCAAGAGTATGAGAAACAGACAGCCATGGCTTGCACCCTCATTTCACATACCCCATCAAGTGGCTGATTAGGGAGCAAAACTCATAATTTCATAAGGGTAATTGGATACATTTTCTTCTATTGCAAGCAAATTGCCCCCTGGCACAAGAATTTTAAAATCTTTGGCAGCGGACCTCCTGAAACACATCTGTGTTGGAAATTAATTTTTTGCTTTTGGGTATACTATATTTACATATTTTGTTTTATTTCTCAATATTTAATCTGGTGAGAAAAGAGACTTTTAGGGCAAGCACTGAAACTTCTCAGCAGATTTTTAAAAAATATAGGTTTCCAGAAGAAACCAGCCATGCTAATACAGCCAATACGCAAAGCTGGAACTGACTTGACTTTTATTAGGCAGTCAAATGTTAATTTTAAGCACACCTATTTTTAAACATCTATTATTTATGATGTATTGAGACAGTATCTGATAGCATTTGCTACAAATGTAAACTGATGACTATTCTCTCATATGCTTGTAATTTCCCCAAACTTTCCTTTGAAGAAATCTGCCATGCAGCGTCTCCTAGCGACATTGAATTCCTGTCGTTTTCACACATTCTCTTTATTTCATATAAAGAAATTACAAAATAATTTTGATGACCAAAGCACTGGACACTTGAGCACAGACTTATCCCTCGTAATTTAGGACTACGGTCCCCCCGACTCCCTCCCTAGCAATGGCAAGAGACACACACTCCAAACGGTAAACCCTAAGGATAAACCTGTATTAAACTCAGCTGGGTCAATTCAGCTTTCCTGGTTTGCTTCTGGTCAATATTCCTTTTGCAATTGCAGGGTTGCATTGAAATACAAGGAGCAAGTTATAATTTTACCAGTGCAAAAGTAACTGTTAAAACCACCTTTAGTGTAAAATATTCACTTGGATTTTTGGAAAAAATCAAGGAAGGGAAGTTCTTTGAAAGTAAAAGTGTACTTGTCTAAATAAATAGCATAAATGCCTGAAGGACTTGCTACCATGAAATGTCTTAGGCCCTCCATACTTCTTAACACAGAAACACGTCAGCAAACAGAAAAGACTCTTCATATTAAGTGCTGTGTGCGCAGAAGAGAAACACTCACTGTCAAAGCTTAACCTCTCTTGTAGAAAACCATCACTGCTAAGATACCAACCACTTCAAAAACTAACAAAAACTATTCAAGGTTATCAAGGGTGCGAACTATGAAAAACACAGGGTATTAAAAAAACCTGAAACTCAGATGAGCAAAGATGATTTACAGAGCTGACACAACTCTAAAACCAAAAGTGGAAAAAGCAAATGCGACATTTCAAAGGACACATGTTGTGAAAATGCTGAACTTCAGGGCATAAGCTTGTTCCCAGATGAGGTTTGGAACAAATTATTTTCTTGTGCAGCATCTGGCACGGTCTACTGCCAAAGAAGGATACCCAAGTAGCTGAGCTACTGTTCTGCTTGGCAATTTCCATATTCTGAATTATTTGAAGAGGTGATACCTAAATACCCCATATGAAGTATCCATGGCCAAGGACAAAAGGAAATTCCTCTGAAGGACAGATATCAGAAATTACTCATTATTACAGACATAAAAGGACAGAATAATCCCAACAGTTATAAATAAAAAATGCCTAAAAAAGAAATTCAAGCTGTGAAATACATGAGCACTGTGAAGTTGTCTATTTACATGTACATTGGCTGGCTATGGTACTGCTGTCCAAATGTGGCATTAGCCTCCCCAGGCAGAGGCACATAGATGAAACTGCTAGGACTCACACGGACAGGAGAGCACATTAGTATTTTTGAAGCTCATTTTCTACAGTATGACATGACTGAAGTATGATAAGGTTCCGCTCTGAAACTTTGATCAAGGAATGAGAATGGCACTAAAACAATTGACCCTCAGGGAAGGCAGAGGACAGTGTCCACAGATGATAAAACAGCCCTGACAAGCTCGAGAGCAGGGACGAGAGGGTAGGTACCAAGACCTCTCTGTGATGGCCAGGCTTAGTAAGATGATGTGTACTCTTTTTTTGTTATCTTTAAACCTTTCTTGATCTCCTCAGTATTTCCCAATGGGTAACTAAAGCACTTTGTTTCCTCGCAGGCATTTTCTTCCATAGTCCATAGGGTGGGAGGGAAGGGAGGTGGTGTCGCTTTGGAGGTGTCAGAGCTGAGAGAAATGGTGGGTGCTGCCTGCAGGGACAGGCAGATCTGGGTTTGGCACCACCAACCTGCACCCTCGGCAAAGTGTCACAGGTGCAGATTACCCCAGAGGCATAGCTCCGGGGTGTGAAATTCGTCAGATGGTAAAATGAGTATTCTCCATCAATTTCTCCTGCTATTTTCATTTCTATTGGGTATATTTTAATTTCCCTCATTTCCCAAATTCTGGATACGGTGCCAGTATTTCAGTCTTCATATGTCAAGTTTCTGGCAGTCCTCCTCCAAACTTTAACCCCTGTTAGGCCAACAGTGAGTGTTCAAAACTGGATCAACTCAGTTTGCATGAGACAGCGATACCAAACAGTCTTTACCAGCCTTCTCCAACAATACACCAAGCAGGTAGGGGGATAAGATAAATTACCATTACATGTCATACGTATGAAACCTAAAGGTGCACCAGTAACTCCTCGTCAGAGTCACAAAGCAAGTAGCTATTTTAGCCATTCAAGGTGGAGCAACCTTCAGAAGCATGGAATAAGAAAATGGAAGCAAACTTCAGGGCTATTTGGACTGGGTACCTCACTAGCATCTAAGGACACAAGATAAGCAAATACAGAGAGAGAATCCTTTCCCCCGGCAAAACATAGCACTAGAAGAAGTAGAAGAGGAAAACCAGTTTCAGTGTCTGCATCTAGAAAAAAGCTGGAACCTGACTCAGAGCAGGAAGTAGTCTGTTAAACTCCATGCTGAAATTAAATTATCTGCTGCAAAATAGGGCATCCGCTTCACTGAGAGCAGATGTGCTCATTTTTTGGATGGAGAAGAGAACAGTTCCTCATTCAGGGTGGCCAGAGCAAAGCATTCCGGAGGTTTTCTGGCCAAAGGGGTCATTATGATTATCTGCTGGTTTTGCATAAAAGAGGCCAGAGGATTTTGCTGAGTATTTTCCACATCAGCCCCTGAAACATGAAAGCTAAACACAACAGAAATAATGCTGATCTAAAAAGAACTTTCTAGTTATAAACCTAAAAAAAAAAAGCCTAAGAAATACACATGGAACATATTAATACATTTATAAAATAATGTATTAAATCACTAAAAGCTCTAATTTACATTAGGTTGACAAATATAAGCAGTAAAATATATCTGAGAAAATTGAACCACATTTTATGACATATAAAGTCGTATTACTGCACCATATTAATATTTTTTTAACAAAGTAAGTCGGATGGAATTCCTGCTTCTCACGATAAGGGAAGCAGGAAGAAATACAAAAGTGAATATATCTCCATTTGGAGCCAAACCAATGAAATATTTTTTGTAACGTGCTGCCATGCTGGTGTTATGCTATGAATATTAACACAGCCTAGGAAAATTCCCATTTTCAAAAAGATGAACTTCTATAAATTCAGAACTGCAGACACTTTGGTTTATGAATATGATGTTCAAAATCTAAAGGGTGTTTTATAGAAATCTGAAACAAAAATACATACAACAAAACAAACCAGATGTGTGATGAGAAAGGAAAGCAAATTTCCCTCTGAAAGAATAGTTGCATGTTACGCGGATCTTAAGTACTCTAGTAATTCATTTGCATTTTCATAGCATTTATACTCATAGCATAAGCCCCAAATATAATATAGAAGGAAATTACTGTACCTGCAGTTTTTTGCAACGTTTGCTCATGGAAATGATTAGGCTTTTACTAATTCTTCAGTAATTTAACAGTCCCAGCATCCTGCTTCTTTCAAGAAGGAGAAAATAATTTGTTTGATTTTGCTGTATTGAATATTTTTAAAGATGGGCAGTATATAGTCTGTCAGTAATATAATTAATAGATAATATTCCTGAATTTTAAAGTTATGAAAAAGAAACATTGATTTTTTGGGGCCAATCTTCAGTGAAAGAGATAGAACAGCTTCTGTGAAATAAACCACATAATCAGATTAGCTTTAGAGCACTGATTACTGTACTTCACTTTCAAATAAAAGCCAAAGAATAATTTATTTGATATACTAGTTAAGCTAAAAATGCAGAATTGACAGAATATGGAAGTTCTTTGATCTTTTGTAGGTTTTCAATGTACTCTCAATGCTGCCTGATGAGTGACAACAATTCATAATGTTTTAAAAATAAACCTCTGTGCTCAGGGTTTTGTGGTTTTTTTAGCTTTAAGCTTATGCTTTCATTATATAACTGTTGCTTTGACTTTGAAGATTATTTTTTTTCTTATTTAAACAACATATTTTATTCTCACCTTGGAATACAGAACTAGGAAATGAAATAGGTTTGTAAAAGGGGAACAAAGTTGACTCAGATCCTTTCTAAAGAAGATATTAAAAATATGGTTAGCAGGGTAAGGTTCTCATTTACTTTCCTTTTCAAAGCTGATAAAAAGTGACAAGAGTCAATTTGGGTTCATTCTTGTAGTATCTAGGTACATTTTTCTCAATGTCAGATTCAGGTGGGCCTGCCTTCAAATTTGTCTCCCATTTCCTATTCTCTCTTTCACTGTAGAAAAAAAGTTGTGTGAAATATGAAGGGAAATGACAAATAGGAATAAGACCCCCCCCTCATTTCCCAACACATACCCCACTAGTTCTTGACATCTTCTAAACACAACTCAACATTTTCTGAAAAATATAGGTAGTCCAGTATTAAGACTGACAGGAGGATTTACTCTCAGAAAGTTCTAACAAAACAGCAAATTATTTTTTTTGAACTGGAAGAATTTTTAACTTTTCACAGAATCCCAGAATGATAGGGGTTGGAAGGGACCTCCGGAGATCATCTAGTCCAACCCCCCTGCCAGAGCAGGTTGCACAGGAACACATCCAGGTGGGTTTTGAATGTTTCCAGAGATGGAGACTCCACCACCTCTCTGGGCAGCCTGTTCCAGTGCTCTGACACCCTCAGAGTAAATTTTTAGACAAGCTTCTCCTGTCACTTTCTGTAAAAGACTAGAATTGACTTTTGCAGTATTTCTTTAAATTGGAAAACCCATGATTCAATTCCATTGGTGACTTCTGGTCTGCAATTGTTTATTTCAGGCTTCCCATAGAAAATTTCAGAGCTAGGAAGCAGGAATCTCCAGTCGATATGCAAGCTGTACTTGGCTTGCCAAAGTCTGCATCAGGACAATTCATGTAGCGCAACCAGGCTAGCAAGATAATGGGGGCAAGACATTCAGCTCAGCTGAAAATACATTTTAAGGCAGCTATTGAGGTTGGCAAGATAATGGAGAGAGATTGGATTTCACAAACTGTTCTTTATTTATTTAACTATGCTTCGAATTTGCCCCCATGGGAATCTTTGATATGAAACAGTCTTGTTGGTGCTGCATTGTTGAAATACGGTCATCAATTCAAATAGAGCAGAATGGACCAGGCCATTCATGCTCAACGAGGCTAAAGTGAAAAAGATTTTAATGAGAAGACCTGAATGTACTTCAGCAAAAGGGAGAGAGATTTACGTTTTTGGAAGACATGGTATTCTTGCCTTTATTTAAGTAATTTGTAATGTTATTTCCCACAGTAAAAGAAAGCAACCAACAACTACTATAAAATTTGAACTTTTAGTTATGTTCTAGAGAGAAAACAGTAAAACCAAACCAACCACCTGAACTACGTATGTGATTCCAAGTGTATTTTAGATGAAAGTAATCGTAATTCTCCCAACATCTAAGATCACAATGCAGTATTGGTATTTAAAAATAACTTGGTGTATCTTTATTTTTTCTAATTTCTTGGATATCAGGACTTAGACCTTTAATGTATTTTTGTTACAGTTTTTGTTGTTTTTTTTTTTAACCAACACTGAAAGTGACTTTAACAGGTAAAATTTCTGCTTCGTAATGTAATCACCTGGGCATCAAGGATTACAGCAAATCACCTAGCTAATCTGAGGAGGGGAAAAAAAGTGATTCCAAGATTTTTCCTGCTTCTGAGTTTGCATGATTTTATTCTACAATTCCTCATCGCATGAAAGATGTAGAGGGATAACTAGAATGGGATTTACTCGAAAGAAGATGTCTTAAGAAGCAAGTAATTCTGTAAGTAATTGTACTAATTAAACCACCTTCCCTCTGCCTAGCATATACCTAGCAGCTGAGAAGCAGTTCTTTCAGCTCCCCTTTTTTCACTTGCCCCTACTGCATTACCCTCCAGGCATTTCTGCTCCTTCTCTGCCTTCTTTCAACAGGTCACCACACCCTCCAGAACTACAGTCCCTGCAAGCCAGAGGTTTCACTCCAACACCTCATCACAGTATCTTTAATCAACCCCTCAAATCTCTACTTCCCAAGAGTAATATGCCATAGAGATAATTTCTAACATAGGCATGAGGACGTCCCAGGGTAATGGGAGGACTGTCCTAGTAAGTGAGCCTGATTGATGTTTCATTTTGGTCATCTCTTTAGGACGTGAAGATCTTAGGAGTGTTTCTTTCAGAAATCACAATCCAAATTATCAGCTCTTAGTAGCAGAACGCGAAATCACAATCCAAATTATCAGCTCTTAGTAGCAGAACACGGTGTCCGGCACCGGATGCCTGCATGTTCTGAAATTCATTTCATCCCGACTTATGTTGAAACATAATTTTCGTAGGCTCCCTCAATTGCACTATGAAGGGACGTATTTGTTAAGATTCCTAATGTAGTGTTATGCGATTTTATGTGAGCTTTACTATGTTTTCTATTCATATAAATTTTATATTTGTTATGTTTTTTCACACTTTGGCCTCCTTGGCATTTGTGCCAGAGCACCAAAATAAATGTCAGTTTCAAGTTCACACTAGAACAAAACCTCAGTCTTTAAGTAAACTGTAAAAGGGGCATTGGTGGCTATAAAGACTCAGCTGCACGTTTCTGTTCAAATGTTAGCATCAGAAACAATCTCTTTCCACGATTAACTGCTCTCACGTGACTTTGTAAGTTGAGCTCATGAGGGATTTTGTGAAAAAGTGTGGTCTTGAGCATGCCACAGTGACTAAATTCCTCCCAGATCCCATGATTTACATAAATGAGTGTCTGGGCTCTCACACAGTCAGCACTAGACCTAGTTACTAACACATGAAAAATGCACTCTCAGACTTGGCACACGGCTTTAGGAGCTGCCAAATATACCCCCTATGAGATGAGAGCAGGTTGATGAGGAGGGCAACGAAAACATTTTCAACACTGCTAGTGACAGGAAGAAGAATGAGAATTCTGTTTATCTCGTTAGAGATTTTCTGATCAGATTAGTGATTTCATTATGCTGTTCCTAGAGACCAAACTTTTTTAAGTGGTATGGAGCTCAAAAATGTCCTATGAAAATTGCTGCTATAAATCAGATTCACACCTTATTAACAGTGCAGAAATTATACAATGTCATGAAAATACAGACACTCCTTGTAGCTGGTGTTTCAACACCCTTTTGCACTGATAGTCACACAGGTGAACCTGTCTCCATCCCATAAATTTATTCTAGTATCTGGTTTGTGGCATTTGTGGCATGACTTCACTGCAGGCTATGGGCGCGTTTGCTCTTGGGCTTTCAAGGCAAGCCCTGAAAAATGAGGCAACTGAGCAGCTATTGAAGAGAAGGACTTCCGATCATGACCGAACTGCACTTACTGCTATGAAAAGGCCCAAATTCTTTTAAATGCTCAGGAAGTTTCCAGCTAGATAGAATTTAAAACGGGGAATCTCAAAAATCCTGGTGGAATAAGAAAAATCTACACTGGATGTTATTTGACTCTTAAGACACAAAAAATGACAGAGAGTCCATCTGTCACAATCAGGCTGATAGGTGCCCATAACAAGGTTAGAGGAATGCTAACAATTAATCTAAGACTTGCTCGTTTTTTACACATGCATCCATAATCAGTTTCATCATTCGGATTGCTTGACCTTCTCCTCTTTCCCCCTCTTTAAAAATAATAAAAAAATGCTGCTATACCTGCACATAATCTCTCTGCCTAGCTTCATGGGCCAGATGATCTCATCTCCTGTTTATCAAAGACTTCAAAAATAAAAATAAATAAAAAATCATTTTTTGGAACCATCCCAAACCACTTCTTATTAAAAGACTTTCTCTCACAAGATGGAACTATTGTGACTTACCTAAACTTTTGGGCAATGATAAATCCAATCTATGTAATATAAATGACTGCAGAAAACTGTGTACCGTTACTAAACCTAAATATATCTTAAGAGACGCCTATACATGTAGAAAAGGATATGCTTAAATTCTTTCAAAAGGCTTCTCTTGTGAAGACGTGAGCTGAGAGCAGCATAATCATTAATGAAAAAAACCCCTTACCACCACCTGTTGCAGAGTAATCCAAAAAGTGAAGTAAGAACATGATAATAAAAAGTTTGATGGCATAAAAATATTCATATCATTACATGTGCCATTATTTTTGGTATTACATACGAAGCCTAGATTTTACATGAAAGGCAAAACAAAAAAAGTAGTAAGTATTTTCCTTTTGTTTTTAAAGGAAATTTTAAATGAAGTCTCAAGACAAAATTGCAGGGACGTCAGTCTATGTCCCAAAGGCAATTACTAGATCAAGGCACTGTGTCCAGTGTCTTTTAACAGAAATTGGAGCAGACCCTCTGTGAAGTGAAACACAAACTATTTGTTGATCTGCCTTTTAAACGTCAGTGTTTTTATCCAGCCATATTTTTTAAAGTGAAGAAAAAGTGAGCTTGTACTAGATATAGCTATGATATGCCATTTCCTCAAAAATTTTAGAAGAGATGCTAGAACATCTTGGGCTCTGTACGGAAAAAAGGAAGTGTCATTTGTCAATACTAACTTACGAACTTTAGAAAGATCCCATTCTTGAGTTTATATTATCTGTCCAAAGAAAAAGCATCTAATCTTCATTAAGGGAGAATAAACCGATTTCTTTTTTTGAGATATACAGAATTCTTTTGTAGCATGAGGGGTAAAGATAAAAACAGATATTTGGCTTAATTTTTCCTGTATTTTAACAATCTACAGAGAAAGTGGCAGGATTTGTCTGGAACACAAAATCCTCTCATGCTGGACAGATCAGAAGTACCACTCCACTGGGGATTTCTAACAAATGCTTGGTTTCTGGATGCTATTAAAAGGGAATATCTACAGCAGGAGCGTAGGGAATAACCGCAGCACTGAACACAGGAAGGGAAAATCAAGACTCTCTGATATTACTGAATAGTGGCGCACAGAGAACATTTATTAGATGTGTTATGATACACAGGACCTGCTCAGTAGCCTTCTCTCTTTGAACTGACGACAGCATTAGTGGGACAGCGCTACTCACCTGCAAAACAGTCCCCAGCCTCTTTGATAAGAATTACTATATCGCATCCCACAAACTGAATATGTTGGCATTGCACATATGTAAAATGCATTTGAATGTGTCTCAGTTGGCACGCCCAGATGAATCCAGGTAAATGTCCCACAAAATACACAGGAGTTTTTAAAAGATTACAGTAATTTCATAGATGAAGCAAAGAATTTACAAGTCTCGGTAGTCTTACATACATCCTTCTTATTAAAACTTTTTATTTATTCATTTTGTTTATACTATTTCCTAATTATTAAGTGTCTGGAAGGTCACTTGGCCAAGGACCGTAAATGTACTGTAAGGGTAATTCAAATTGCTTTAGAAGTATCTGAGCAAATATTTCCTCTGTCATACTTTGTTTCACCCATAGTAAATGTAATAAGGATTCATCCAATGCTCATTATCCATTATCTTATTTTACTGTATCAATGCCACAGTTTCTGCTGCTTCTCTGATCTCTCTCTCTGTGATAAGCATTGATGTAATTTTTCATGTTGTTGTCTTATTTTATTTTTCTGTTTTTTTGTTTTGTTTTTTTTTTTTGTTTTGTTTTTTTTTTTTTTTTGTTTTTTTTTTTAAATTATAAATATTAAAGATCTTACCAGGATATTGGTACCTTGATCTTATTCTCAGTCACTCTCATGTGCATTACATGCTGTCTCTTCACTGTGCTGTGCCTTAACCTTACTTTCTGACAGCAACAGATCTCTCATTACAATGTCGTATCACAACCAGCAAATCCTTGATTCTGGTATGATGCACATCACTCTTCTCTGCACTTGCAACACAAAAGTTGCCCTTACAGCTTTCCTTGTTTGAGCAATTAATGTCCCATGATACTGCCGAATTATCTAGGAACTCAACTTTGCATCTAAAACTGCAAACAGTACAACAAAGAGATTGTCTGATGTGCTCTTGGTTCAATCCCTTATAATAATCTCCCTCTCTCGAGAAAAAACTCTAAGATAAATTAAACACCATAGTGATAAAAGTGAAAAAAAAGTAAAGAAGTGATATCACAGATATTCTGATGTCATGGATGATTGTGGTATTTGAAACTATTATTCATGCTAATATATAAACAAAATACGTGGTGGCTAAAATGACCAAATGGTGATGATGATGATGATTGTTACCTGTAGCATGGTTTATCCCCTGAAGGATTCTACAACTCTGCAAATATCCTAGGTATATATAAAAAATATACCTTCAATGGTACGGATCAGGTAAATAACTATTCTTTAGGCAATGGATGTTGGCAATTTATATTGCATAATTTCAGTTACATTTCGGTACACAATTGCTCAATGTGAAAGTCATTGCGTTCCAGCCCGTAAAAATTCAATAGAACTTCTCAGAAAAATCCATCCGTGGCACTCTTCAAATAAGAGGAGTTGTTTTTCAGGTAGAATTACATATTCCCTTTTTCCAGTTACTATAGGAGATACTACTATGACTTGTCCTTAAGATACAGGTGAATTTAGTTGTCAGACCATCATAGAATCATAGGGTTGGAAGGGACCTCTGGAGATCATCTAGTCCAACCCCCCTCCCAGAGCAGGATCACCTAGAGCAGGTTGCACAGGAACGCGTCCAGGCGGGTTTTGAATGTCTCCAGAGTTGGAGACTCCACCACCTCTCCGGGAAGCCTGGGCCAGGGCTCTGCCACCCTCAGGGTAAAGAAGTTCCTCCTCATGTTTAGGTGGAACTTCCTATGCTCAAGTTTGTGCCCATTACCTCTTGTCCTGTCCCTGGGCACCACTGAAAAGAGCCTGGCCCCATCCTCCTGACACCCACCCTTTAAGTATATATAAGTGTTGATAAGGTCTCCCCTCAGCCGTCTTTTTTCCAGACTGAAAAGACCCAAATCCCTCAGTCTTTCTTCTTAAGAGAGACGTTCTAGTACCCTAATCATCTTGGTAGCTCTCTGCTGCACCCTCTCCAGCAGTTCCCTGTCCTTCTTGAACCGGGGAGCCCAGAACTGGACACAGTAATCATACTCCTCTTATGTTCATTATCTAATTCTGTATATACCCCATTTTATAGAGAGGCTACACGGTAGCCAAGTTGATATTTAGGACTACGCAAATATATTCTTTATCATAATCTTCTAAGAATTTCAAAGATACATATGATCATGGAAGCAACAACAGTTACTTGACATGCAAGATGAAGTAAAAATAGGGACACCATATGTCAACGTGATATTGGAAAAGTATTCAAATACATCAGAAAATAGCGAACTACCTAAATATCAGAATACAATAATATCCAAGAATGCAAAATGGGAAACACAAACAGCAACTGCTAAGATAGAGAATGGGGTTTAAAATGTGTATCTGTAAATTTATTTAGCCATCGAGTACCCATCACACATTCTCCACTTCTACTCTGTGCAAAACTGATTGGCATTTAGGGTTCAAAAAGATGTGGAAAGCTTCTTTACCGCCTTTTAGTGACCCTTTAGCAATAGGAAGCAGTGGAGAGACAGCAGAATGCATCAGCTTGAAGAGAAAAAATAGATAGATTTATGTCATGCTTTGTTTTTGCAACTTGGCAAAAAAACAAGTAGAGTTACATAGCCAATCATTAAAACCCCCTTAATTTTTATACAGAGACCTTGATCAAGATAATTCCTTTCTAACACAACAATAACCTTGCAGGGTCCTGTAGTGCCTCCTTTTTCTCCCTTAGATTTTTTTTTTAAAAAAAAACTTCTTTCTTTCATCATGACTATTTTTCCTTTATTTCATGTATAGCAAGCAAATATAATAAGCTTCTTTCAGAAAAACAGGCCGGTACAAAACTGTGCATTCTTTATATAACTTTAGAAGGAAAATGGTTAACATTTTAGCCTCATGACTTGCAAATGAAAGAAAATAATAACGCTTAGCAAAAGACATTAGAAGAACACATTCACCATGAATCATACTGCCCTTGAAGGTGCAGCTTAAAAAAGCAGAGAAATAGATTTGACACCACTTGGACTTGCAGCTCGGACATGCTGCATTAAACTGTTCAAAATTAATTTAATCTGAGCATGGAGAATAATAGCCTCTCAGTTCAAGGCTTCTGATAGCAGTAATTTGCACTCTAAAGTACTTCCAAAGGGAAAGAATAAATGAAGGGCGACTCTCCAAAACTGAGTGAGCAAATGTATTCACTAAATGAAAGCCTCTTGATCACCCTGTAAAAGAGCATTCAGGAAAACGACACATTTTATATCATTTTGTGGGTTAGGAATTTTTTCTTCAAACTGCTCGCTGCTACAAGGAGAAGATACTGTTCTTCCTGGACTGATGATGGGATAAGAAGCTATTTACTTAGAGCTCTTGCATTTTAACTCAAAGCCGTGAAATCCATTTGCCTTAGAAACAAGCAAGTAAGACTGGTGTAGTAAAAAAATCCTCCTGTCACGTTTATAATAAGGCACTTTCTAGACTAATTGCATGTAGGGCACTGGCAGTTCCCCTTGCTTTTTCAGACTAAGAGCTAACCGTACCAAAGTGTTAACAGTCCAGCCCTTAAAAAGTACCTTATCAACCCAAAACGTTTTTATATTTCATAGAAGTCATATTCTCTTCACTTACACGTTCATAACTTTCAATTCTATTCATCATGCCTGCAAACTAAAATCTTTGGCTACCTGCTTCGTTTCTCACTCAGCTCCTAGGAGGCAGTGTGATCTCATCAAATGGGCACTGGAACAGGGGGCGAGAACACTGTTTCTCTGCTTTAGCATAAAAGACATAATTGGTGTTTTATAGCAGCATCAACCCAACAAAAACTGCTACGGTCACGTGTGGCAACACACTGGGCAACTGGATGGGGAGACCTTATTACCTCCGAAAATCACATGCAGGCAGAGATACCCAACGTGAGAGAATGCAAGGCTGTACTCCACTGTTACTTTCTGGCTTTCATTATGACTTCTCCAGCCCAAAATGACCGTCCCAAAATATTGTTGAAGCATAAGAGCACAAGCTGACCTGTGTCAAGCCCAAGCAGGAGCTTGTGGAGAGAATCACAGGGGGCAGAAGTTAATCAACAGCTTTGCAAAGGTTAGTGCTGTAGTGAGAACGGGGGTGAAAAAAGAAGCGACTGATGTTGCTGAAAAATGTGGATTTGGTCCGAGCAAAAGATTTTACAACTTCCAAAGAAGTTTAGCGTTAACTTGGGGGAGGGGGGAAGGGAAGAATGGGAAAATAGATTAATCTTCAACTTTTCATTCAATTTTATGATTCTTTCTGAACTACGTTCCTACCTCATTTAGTAATTAAAAAAAAAAAAAAAAGAACGTATTCAACAGTACACATGATCTCCATTTATTAGTAAGGCAGACAAGCCAAATATCCCAGCCACAGTAGTTAGTTAAGCAGTTCTAGCAAGGAAGCAGTGAAATACGTGTGAGAGCCGAGGCAGGCCCGGGAACAGGTAGCAATAAGGAGACGACTCAAAGCCCTAAGGTATGCGTTAGGTTTTGGGCTCTCTCTTTTAGCATCTCTCTTCAGGTCTTGGGCAGTCTCTTGGGCTGTACCTTTTCAGCTATACCTCTGAAGGAAAAAGCCAAAAGTGTGCTTGGGGTGGGTGTGTGTATGTGCACCAACCTGTATGCACATATCCACACACAGACACACAACATCTTTCTTTTAGTACATCTAGCACTGTTAGGAGCTGTATCCTGCACATGTACAGCAGAAGGCGAACTGTGTACTTAAGTAATAGTAAATAATAATTAATAATATCCTTTCCAGGTACAGAAGTAAGGACAATCGTTTTCACTACAGTGCGCTGGCAGAATGAAAGAAGAACTATAGACAATGAAAAATAAAATTACCAAACAAAATGACTTCTTGACTGTACCTCTTTCCATTAATTTAAACACCTTATCTCCCTTTTATCTTTTTTTTTACTTTTTTTTTTTTTGTGTGCAATTATAAGAATCCACTTTTTTGAATGAGCTTAGTGGCTGTGAGAAAGTCTTAGGAAGAGGGACTTAGGAAAAGTTTCATCAAGCAGAGGGAAAGTAAATAATGTATTAGTATTCAAGTTTCATTTCCAATCCCACAGTTGTATTACTTCTGCAAATTTACAACAAAGAAAGCCAAAAGGTCTTTTTAAATTCTCTGGTACCGCTTAATTTCTTCTGAATAATTTACCTGCCACTAGCTGTTTGTTCTATAATAATTCAAAGAAAACAGGTTATGCCGAAAGTCTAAAAAAAATGAAAAGTGCTTCTAGAATGTATTAAAAAGTTAAAATAAATTGAAAGCCTTCGGGATATTGTAACTCATACACAGCTGGTATGAACAGCATTGCCGATTAATGGCACTTAGAAGACCAAAACTAATCTAGACAGGATGCTTCTGGTACCTCTTACCAGATAAACTGTGGACTTCCATTATCTTTATGAAAATTATATACAAGTAATTCAGGTCTTTGAGGGTTCACTCCACTCTATCCAACAGCTTTCTTAAAATACCTAGTTCTCTAATGCTCTATGATTAAAAAAGGGAAGGATATCTCAGTTTTAAAAGCTTGCTTTTTTCAGCGCACTTAGTTGGCTAAGTTAATTTGTCAAATTCCATTTGAAGTACACTAGTGTCTAACACCCTTGACTTTGCAGATGAATTAGCATACCAATATTGAGTGACTTATGGGAAAACTACCCTGCAAGCTAACAAGTAACTGACGTTAGAAAACATAATAAAGTACATTATCCCACAGTCTAGTTACTTAAGAATATTAGTGGC